>NW_023425355.1:83277549-83877549 GCF_014108415.1 Molossus molossus | reverse complement strand
TACATCGCACATTCTATACCTCTATTAGAAACAGCTGGACAGGTAAAAAACATATCCAATGCAGGAAATTTGTTTAGGCAGTTACAGAAACTAATTACAAAAAGAGTTCACCCATTTTACGTAGGCCACTTACGCGCCCATTCTGGGCTGCCAGGACCTCTTGCTGAGGGAAACCAAAAAGCTGACCTAGCTACTCGCCTCCAGGATTCTAATCAAGTGTTTACAGCCATTGATAACAGCTCTGATAAAATCACCCTAGCGCAGAACAGTCATCGATTACATCATCTCAATGCTAAAACGCTTCGCCTCATGTATCAGATTACTAGGGAACAAGCTAGGCAAATTGTTAAAAACTGCCCCTCATGTGCCACTCATTTGCCGGTCCCCCACCTTGGAGTAAACCCAAGGGGACTAATTCCTAATGCATTATGGCAAATGGATGTTACTCACATCTCTGAATTTGGAAATCTTAAATATGTACATGTTATCATAGATACCTTTAGTGGGTTCATTTATGCCTCCCTCCAAACTGGTGAAGCCACAAAACATGTGATCAGTCACATGCTAACCACATTTACAGTTCTGGGATGCCCACAGCAATTGAAAACCGATAACGGCCCAGGCTATACAAGTTCAGCCTTCTCCCAATTTTGCAAACGCCTCAATATTCAACACATAACAGGTATACCTTACAACCCTCAGGGCCAAGGGATTGTAGAGAGAGCACATCTGTCTTTAAAGATCACCATTAATAAAATAAAAAGGGGGAACGGTACCCCAAGAAGGGGTCACCCAGAAATATTCTCTTTCATGCCTTATTTATTCTCAATTTTTTAAATTTGGACACTGATGGGCAATCTGCTGCTAATCGCTTTTGGCATACAGAACCCAAAAACAATTTGCCTCAGTACTATGGAAAGATCCGCTAACCAACTCTTGGCATGGCCCAGACCCAGTCCTCATCTGGGGCCGAGGTTCTGTATGCATTTACTCTAAGAAAATGAAATCTGCCAGGTGGCTACCAGAGCGTCTGGTTAAACAGATTGATCAAGTTAAAGGAATAACAGATAACCATATAGATAACTCCAGGGATGAAAATTCGCCCTGAGAGGCTTTTCCTGTTTTTTCTTTTCAGGAATGGACCGGAAGGCTGAAATCTTACTGCTAGGGATACTACTGCATCTTTGCCTGCTTGTGGAAGGAGGTTTGGGGCCTCCTCCACACCCTGACGAGCTCCAGAGGGCCTTGTTTGGCCCCCCATGCGACTGCCTTGCAGGAATGCTGCTGCTTAAAAGAACTTTTCAATAACCCCCTTTGGAGCGGGCTAAATGGGGTGTATCTTCTCCCTCTGTTGGGCCCCTTACTTGGCCTTTTACTGATTGTGTCACTAGGACCCTTCCTCTTCAATAAGGTGATGGCTTTCATCAAGCAGCAGATAGATGCCATTAAGATGCAATCTATACAGGTCCACCACTATCATAGACTTGAAATGGCTGACAGAGAAGCTCACTCTAGCTGTGAGTCAATAAGCTCAAAAACCTTGTCACCTTGGTGCGCTGGGCTGGTTAGCCAGAGACGGGCAACTGGAACTCACACGCGTCGCCAACCACCACCTAAGACAGGAACAAGGCCTTATGCTGCCTTGCTTTCCAATGACGGGTAAGGACAGGTTGGCACCGTGTGCAAGTTTCCTGACCTAAGACAGGCACAGTCCCCTCAAGGTATTATTTCAGCCTTAAAAAATTAAAGAAAAGGGGGACCTGTGGGAGACATTTTGCATGGCATCAATTTTGTTATAATCTGCTCTGCCATCACCTGCCCCAAGGCAGGATATCTCTGCATTCTGCATTTCTTTATCTCTGTATTTTGCATTTCTTTAAGTAACCATTTACTCATCAGCCAGTCTTTACTGACCTTTTGTTCCTTTTGTAGTATTTCCTAGAATTGCTTCGGGCAAGCCTGGTGCTTGGCAACAGGTGCTTCTTGCCCTATATATTGTGTGAATTACCCCTGAATAAAGGAGACTTGATCAGAATCCTGTCTTGTCTCCATTTCTCGTGTCTCTTGTCCCTCCTCATCCTCACTCCCCCTCTAGAGTCCTCGTTGCTCGACCTGCGGGACGGGTCAAGTGGCGCCCAACGTGGGGCTCCAGCACGGGGGATCCAGTGAAGGACGCCGTTCGAGTGGCCGGCAGAAAGGAAAGCAAAGGAAAAGAAAATAAAAGAAAAGAGGGAACGACGTGGGAACCTGCTACGTCTGCACCCCTCGGGTAAGTGAACGGCGATTATGGGTCAAGCATTGAGCCAAGATAAGGTGTTCGTTGAAGCACTAAAAAAGGCTATCAAGGCACGAGGAGTAAAGGTGAAAATTAAGCATTTGTGTCAGTATTTTGATTATATTAAAGAAGTTTGTCCTTGGTTTGGTACAGAGGGAATTATAGATCAAAAACAGTGGAAAATAGTTGGTGATGCTCTTAGAGATTACTATAAGACTTATGGACCAGAGAAGGTCCCGGTAACTGCTTTTTCTTATTGGTATTTAATAGATGAGATTTTATCTCAGAGACATTCTGATCCTTTCGTTGCCAATGTAGTAGAATATGGCGAGGGTATATTACAGAAAGAAAGAAAAGGGAATGAAAATGAAAGTAAAGAATGTGAGGACTTCATGTCATTCGATAGTGATAATGAGGAAGAAGAAACTGAGCCCACTCGGAATAAAATTATGCCTAAAAGCTCTATTTATCCCGACCTATCAGAATATTTGGAGACTGTTCCTGACGGAGGGGAGGTTAATTGGGATGAATTGGTGGATGAAGCTGCCAGATCTGATTGGCCTCTTGTTTCTCAACGCCCCCCACCTTATAATAATAATCCCAGTGCTCCCCCGCTGGCCTGTCCAGTCCTTGACCCTAGAAAAGAACTTAGAGATAAAATTGAACACCTCAAAGAACAAATAAAACTGGGAAAAGAGCACCAAGATCTCATAGCCCAATTAGAAGGACTAAAAGTAGGAAAATCTAAAAAGGAGAGTGAAGTAAGATCAGAAGTCCTCGGTAATCAAAAGCCACCCATGAGGGGAGCTGTCCCAAAGATCCCTCCCCGCATGCAACTTGCACCAGAGCTAGATGATATAGAGGCTTTTCCAGTAACAGAAACAGTGGACGCGCAAGGACAGGCTTGGCGCCACCATAGCGGGTTTGATTTTAAATTAATAAAGGAGTTAAAGACCGCTGTAGCACAATATGGAGCCACAGCCCCGTATACTATGGCAATTTTAGAATCAGTAGCCGAGAATTGGCTTACGCCTGGGGATTGGCAAACATTAGCCCGAGCGACACTTGCTGGAGGAGACTATCTCCTATGGAAATCAGAATATGTAGAGAACTGCAGGGACATTGCTAAACGCAATGTGCAGGTTGGTAATGGATGGAATTTCGATATGCTAATAGGAGAAGGAAATTATGCCAATAGTGATGCCCAAATGCAATATGATGCAGGCCTTTTTGCCCAAGTTCAGGCTGCAGGCACTAGAGCATGGAGGAAACTGCCCACCAAAGGCGACATGAGCTCCTCCCTTACTAACATTAAACAAGGACCTGATGAGCCTTTTGCAGATTTTGTTCACCGCTTAATTACTGCAGCAGGCAGAATTTTCGGCAATGCAGACGCCGGTACAGATTTTGTTAAACAATTGGCTTTTGAAAACGCTAATGCTGCCTGTCAAGCCGCTATTAGACCTTATAAGAAAAAGACTGATTTAACTGGTTATATTCGCCTATGCTCTGATATTGGGACTGCCTATCAACAGGGCCTTGCCATGGCTGCCGCCTTGCAAGGGTATACAGTCAGACAGTTCTTATCCCAACAAAACAATAGTAAATGTTTTAACTGTGGGGAAACTGGCCATTTCGCAAGGAATTGTAAAGGAAATCCCACTAATAACTCAAAAACTCAGACTCCAGGAGTTTGCCCTAGATGTAAAAGGGGGAAACATTGGGCTAATGAATGTAGGTCTAAAAAGGATGTTCAGGGTAACGAACTACCCCCGATGCAGGGAAACGGGTACAGGGGCCAGCCCCAGGCCCCCAAACCCAAACAAATCTTTGGGGCAGTCAGTTTTGTTCCAGCAAACAACAATCCATTTCAAACCTCCTCAGAGCCACCACAGGAAGTGCAGGATTGGACCTCAGTTCCACCACCTACACAGTATTAACTCCTGAAATGGGAGTTCAGGCCCTTCCTACTGGAATTTTTGGCCCTCTGCCTGAAAACACATTTGGACTAATAATAGGACGTAGCAGCTCAACAATGAATGGACTACAAGTCCTTCCAGGAGTCATAGATAATGACTACTCCGGAGAAATTAAGGTTATGGTGTCATCCCCCAAAAATATTAATACTGTCATCACAGGACAAAGATTCGCTCAATTGCTGCTCCTGCCTTTGATGCCCACCACAAATAGGGCAGTATCAGGACAAAGAGGTGATCAAGGCTTTGGGTCATCAGATGTTTACTGGGCAGAGGTCATATCAGCACAAAAACCCATTATGTCTCTCTGGTTAGATGGTAAGAAATTTTCAGGGCTTATAGATACAGGGGCTGATGTCACAATAATTAAAAAGGAGGACTGGCCTACAGCCTGGCCTCTAGACACAACTCTGACTCACCTAAAAGGAATAGGGCAAAGTCAAAACCCAGAGAGAAGTTCAAAGCTATTAACTTGGAAAGATCAGGAAGGTAACCAGGGCACCATACAACCATATGTTATAGCTGGATTGCCTATAAATCTTTGGGGTAGAGACCTCTTATCCCAATTAGGATTAATAATGGGAAGCCCGAATGCTGTTATTACTACCCAAATGTTGAAAACCGGATATCTACCAGGCCAAGGGCTGGGAAAAAATAATATGGGTATAACAGAACCCATAGAGCCCTCCCCAAAGACTGATAGGGCAGGATTAGGCCATTTTCCATAGGGGCCATTGACACTCCTGTGACCCATGCAGAAAACATCACATGGCTATCTGAGGAGCCAGTGTGGGTTGATCAATGGCCTCTAACAGCAGAAAAACTGATGGCTGCACAACAGCTGGTACAGGAGCAGCTTGATGCTGGCCACATTGTCCCTAGTAACTCCCCTTGGAATACACCTATTTTTGTCATTAAAAAGAAATCTGGTAAATGGCGGCTATTGCAAGACTTAAGAGCTGTAAATAAGACTATGGCACTAATGGGAGCCTTACAACCAGGACTTCCCTCACCTGTTGCCATACCTTTGGGTTATTTCAAAGTCATTGTTGATCTAAAGGATTGTTTTTTCACGATTCCTCTGCATCCAGATGATCAGAGGCGATTTGCATTCAGCTTACCAGCTATAAATTTCAAAGCGCCTATGAAAAGATTCCAATGGCGTGTTCTGCCACAAGGAATGGCTAATAGCCCTACCCTATGCCAATCCTTTGTGGCCTCAGCCTTACAATCAGTTAGAGACAATTGGCCAAATATGTACATTATACATTACATGGATGATATCCTCATAGCCGGAAAAGAGGGGAGCGAGGTTTTGAAATGCTATGAGATGATGCGCATTGCCTTACGAGACAAAGGCCTGGAAATAGCCCCTGACAAGGTCCAACTCGCAGACCCTTATACATACCTTGGTTTTCAAATGCGAGGGTCCCTAATTTCCTGTCAAAAATTAGAACTAAAATTAGACAAGCTTAAAACCCTAAATGATTTCCAAAAATTGCTAGGGGACATTAATTGGCTTATGCCCTATTTAAAAATCAGTAAAGCAGAACTTAAACCCCTGTATGATATATTGCAGGGAGATGCTAACCCTACATCTCCCCGTGAACTTACCTTGGAAGGAAAACAGGCTATACGCAAAGTTGAACAGGCTATCCATTCTCAAGCAACCACCTTTATGGATTACACTAAACCTTTAAAGTTTATTATTTGTAAGACTGCTCTCTCCCCAACCGCTGTTTTCTGGCAGACAGCGCCCTTAATGTGGATTCACTTGCCTGCCACACCTAAAAAGGTCATTGAACCATATTATCAGGCAGTTTCCAATCTCATTATGATGGGCAGGAAACAAGGGAAATGTTATTTTGGTAAGGAGCCAGATATTATTATACAACCCTATACCGTGGACCAAATTAGCTGGCTCATGCAAAATACTGAATTTTGGCCCATTTCCCTAGCCTCTTATGCGGGGATTCTAGACAATCATTATCCACCAGACAAACTTATTGATTTTGCCAACAAGCATGAGTTTACCTTTCCTATACTCACAGCATCTAAGCCTCTGAGAAATGCTTTACTAGTATTTACTGATGGGTCCTCGACGGGTAGAGCTGCTTACACTTATCTAGACCAAACAGTGTCATTTATGACCAGCAGCACATCTGCTCAACTAACAGAACTGCAAGCCATTGTTGCTGTTTTTTCTGCCTTCCCAGATCAATCTCTCAATATTTACACAGATAGTGCATACATCGCACATTCTATACCTCTATTAGAAACAGCTGGACAGATAAAAAACATATCCAATGCAGGAAATTTGTTTAGGCAGTTACAGAAGCTAATTACAAAAAGAGTTCACCCATTTTACGTAGGCCACTTACGCGCCCATTCTGGGCTGCCAGGACCTCTTGCTGAGGGAAACCAAAAAGCTGACCTAGCTACTCGCCTCCAGGATTCTAATCAAGTGTTTACAGCCATTGATAACAGCTCTGATAAAATCACCCTAGCGCAGAACAGTCATCAATTACATCATCTCAATGCTAAAACGCTTCGCCTCATGCATCAGATTACTAGGGAACAAGCTAGGCAGATTGTTAAAAACTGCCCCTCCTGTGCCACTCATTTGCCGGTCCCCCACCTTGGAGTAAACCCAAGGGGACTAATTCCTAATGCATTATGGCAAATGGATGTTACTCACATCTCTGAATTTGGAAATCTTAAATATGTACATGTTATCATAGATACCTTTAGTGGATTCATTTATGCCTCCCTCCAAACTGGTGAAGCCACAAAACATGTGATCAGTCACATGCTAACCACATTTACAGTTCTGGGATGCCCACAGCAATTGAAAACCGATAACGGCCCAGGCTATACAAGTTCAGCCTTCTCCCAATTTTGCAAACGCCTCAATATTCAACACATAACAGGTATACCTTACAACCCTCAGGGCCAAGGGATTGTAGAGAGAGCACATCTGTCTTTAAAGATCACCATTAATAAAATAAAAAAGGGGGAATGGTACCCCACGAGGGGGTCACCCAGAAATATTCTCTCTCATGCCTTATTTATCCTCAATTTTTAAAATTTGGACACTGATGAGCAGTCTGCTGCTAATCGCTTTTGGCATACGGAAACCCAAAAACAATTTGCATCAGTACTATGGAAAGATCCGCTAACCAACTCTTGGCATGGCCCAGACCCAGTCCTCATCTGGGGCCGAGGTTCTGTATGCATTTACTCTAAGAAAATGAAATCTGCCAGGTGGCTACCAGAGCGTCTGGTTAAACAGATTGATCAAGTTAAAGGAATAACAGATAACCATATAGATAACTCCAGGGATGAAAATTCGCCCTGAGAGGCTTTTCCTGTTTTTTCTTTTCAGGAATGGACCGGAAGGCTGAAATCTTACTGCTAGGGATACTACTGCATCTTTGCCTGCTTGTGGAAGGAGGTTTGGGGCCTCCTCCACACCCTGACGAGCTCCTGAGGACCTTGTTTGGCCCCCCATGCGACTGCCTTGCAGGAATGCTGCTGCTTAAAAGAACTTTTCAATAACCCCCTTTGGAGCGGGCTAAATGGGGTGTATCTTCTCCCTCTGTTGGGCCCCTTACTTGGCCTTTTACTGACTGTGTCACTAGGACCCTTCCTCTTCAATAAGGTGATGGCTTTCATCAAGCAGCAGATAGATGCCATTAAGATGCAATCTATACAGGTCCACCACTATCATAGACTTGAAATGGCCGACAGAGAAGCTCACTCTAGCTGTGAGTCAATAAGCTATGACTATGCCCGAGATGGCAAATAGTCTCAAAAACCTCATCACCTTGGTGCGCTGGGCTGGTTAGCCAGAGACGGGCAACTGGAACTCACACGCGTCGCCAACCACCGCCTAAGACAGGAACAAGGCCTTATGCTGCCTTGCTTTCCAATGACGGGTAAGGACAGGTTGGCACCGTGTGCAAGTTTCCTGACCTAAGACAGGCACAGTCCCCTCAAGGTATTATTTCGGCCTTAAAAAATTAAAGAAAAGGGGGACCTGTGGGAGACATTTTGCATGGCGTCAATTTTGTTACAATCTGCTCTGCCATTGCCTGCCCCAAGGCAGGATATCTCTGCATTCTGCATTTCTTTATCTCTGTATTTTGCATTTCTTTAAGTAACCATTTACTCATCAGCCAGTCTTTACTGACCTTTTGTTCCTTTTGTAGTATTTCCTAGAATTGCTTCGGGCAAGCCTGGTGCTTGGCAACAGGTGCTTCTTACCCTATATATTGTGTGAATTACCCCTGAATAAAGGAGACTTGATCAGAATCCTGTCTTGTCTCCATTTCTCGTGTCTCTTGTCCCTCCTCATCCTCACTCCCCCTCTAGAGTCCTCGTTGCTCGACCTGCGGGACGGTTCAAGTGGCGCCCAACGTGGGGCTCCAGCACGGGGGATCCAGTGAAGGATGCCGTTCGAGTGGCCGGCAGAAAGGAAAGCAAAGGAAAAGAAAATAAAAGAAAAGAGGGAACGACGTGGGAACCTGCTACGTCTGCACCCCTCGGGTAAGTGAACGGCGATTATGGGTCAAGCATTGAGCCAAGATAAGGTGTTCGTTGAAGGACTAAAAAAGGCTATCAAGGCACGAGGAGTAAAGGTGAAAATTAAGCATTTGTGTCAGTATTTTGATTATATTAAAGAAGTTTGTCCTTGGTTTGGTACAGAGGGAATTATAGATCAAAAACAGTGGAAAATAGTTGGTGATGCTCTTAGAGATTACTATAAGACTTATGGACCAGAGAAGGTCCCAGTAACTGCTTTTTCTTATTGGTATTTAATAGATGAGATTTTATCTCAGAGACATTCTGATCCTTTCGTTGCCAATGTAGTAGAATATGGCGAGGGTATATTACAGAAAGAAAGAAAAGGGAATGAAAATGAAAGTAAAGAATGTGAGGACTTCATGTCATTCGATAGTGATAATGAGGAAGAAGAAACTGAGCCCACTCGGAATAAAATTATGCCTAAAAGCTCTATTTATCCCAACCTGTCAGAATATTTGGAGACTGTTCCTGACGGAGGGGAGGTTAATTGGGATGAATTGGTGGGTGAAGCTGCCAGATCTGATTGGCCTCTTGTTTCTCAACGCCCCCCACCTTATAATAATAATCCCAGTGCTCCCCCGCTGGCCTGTCCAGTCCTTGACCCTAGAAAAGAACTTAGAGATAAAATTGAACACCTCAAAGAACAAATAAAACTGGAAAAAGAGCACCAAGATCTCATAGCCCAATTAGAAGGACTAAAAGTAGGAAAATCTAAAAAGGAGAGTGAAGTAAGATCAGAAGTCCTCGGTAATCAAAAGCCACCCATGAGGGGAGCTGTCCCAAAGATCCCTCCCCGCTTGCAACTTGCACCAGAGCTAGATGATATAGAGGCTTTTCCAGTAACAGAAACAGTGGACGCGCAAGGACAGGCTTGGCGCCACCATAGCGGGTTTGATTTTAAATTAATAAAGGAGTTAAAGACCGCTGTAGCACAATACGGAGCCACTGCCCCGTATACTACGGCAATTTTAGAATCAGTAGCCGAGAATTGGCTTACGCCTGGGGATTGGCAAACATTAGCCCGAGCGACACTTGCTGGAGGAGACTATCTCCTATGGAAATCAGAATATGTAGAGAACTGCAGGGACATTGCTAAACGCAATGTGCAGGTTGGTAATGGATGGAATTTCGATATGCTAATAGGAGAAGGAAATTATGCCAATAGTGATGCCCAAATGCAATATGATGCAGGCCTTTTTGCCCAAATTCAGGCTGCAGGCACTAGAGCATGGAGGAAACTGCCCACCAAAGGCGACATGAGCTCCTCCCTTACTAACATTAAACAAGGACCTGATGAGCCTTTTGCAGATTTTGTTCACCGCTTAATTACTGCAGCAGGCAGAATTTTCGGTAATGCAGACGCCGGTACAGATTTTGTTAAACAATTGGCTTTTGAAAACGCTAATGCTGCCTGTCAAGCCGCTATTAGACCTTATAAGAAAAAGACTGATTTAACTGGCTATATTCGCCTATGCTCTGATATCGGAACTGCCTATCAACAGGGCCTTGCCATGGCTGCCGCCTTGCAAGGGTATACAGTCAGACACTTCTTATCCCAACAAAACAATAGTAAATGTTTTAACTGTGGGGAAACTGGCCATTTTGCAAGGAATTGTAAAGGAAATCCCACTAATAACTCAAAAACTCAGACTCCAGGAGTTTGCCCTAGATGTAAAAGGGGAAAACATTGGGCTAATGAATGTAGGTCTAAAAAGGATGTTCAGGGTAACGAACTATCCCCGATGCAGGGAAACGGGTACAGGGGCCAGCCCCAGGCCCCCAAACCCAAACAAATCTTTGGGGCAGTCAGTTTTGTTCCAACAAACAACAATCCATTTCAAACCTCCTCAGAGCCACCACAGGAAGCGCAGGATTGGACCTCAGTTCCACCACCTATACAGTATTAACTCCTGAAATGGGAGTTCAGGCCCTTCCTACTGGAATTTTTGGCCCTCTGCCTGAAAACACATTTGGACTAATAATAGGACGTAGCAGCTCAACAATGAATGGACTACAAGTCCTTCCAGGAGTCATAGATAATGACTACTCCGGAGAAATTAAGGTTATGGTGTCATCCCCCAAAAATATTAATACTGTCATCGCAGGACAAAGATTCGCTCAATTGCTGCTCCTGCCTTTGATGCCCACCACAAATAGGGCAGTATCAGGACAAAGAGGTGATCAAGGCTTTGGGTCATCAGACGTTTACTGGGCAGAGGTCATATCAGCACAAAAACCCATTATGTCTCTCTGGTTAGATGGTAAGAAATTTTCAGGGCTTATAGATACAGGGGCTGATGTCACAATAATTAAAAAGGAAGACTGGCCTACAGCCTGGCCCCTAGACGCAACTCTGACTCACCTAAAAGGAATAGGGCAAAGTCAAAACCCAGAGAGAAGTTCAAAGCTATTAACTTGGAAAGATCAGGAAGGTAACCAGGGCACCATACAACCATATGTTATAGCTGGATTGCCTATAAATCTTTGGGGTAGAGACCTCTTATCCCAATTAGGATTAATAATGGGAAGCCCGAATGCTGTTATTACTACCCAAATGTTGAAAACCGGATATCTACCAGGCCAAGGGCTGGGGAAAAATAATATGGGTATAACAGAACCCATAGAGCCCTCCCCAAAGACTGATAGGGCAGGATTAGGCCATTTTCCATAGGGGCCATTGACACTCCTGTGACCCATGCAGAAAAGATCACATGGCTATCTGAGGAGCCGGTGTGGGTTGACCAATGGCCTCTAACAGCAGAAAAACTGATGGCTGCACAACAGCTGGTACAGGAGCAGCTTGATGCTGGCCACATTGTCCCTAGTAACTCCCCTTGGAATACACCTATTTTTGTCATTAAAAAGAAATCTGGCAAATGGCGGCTATTGCAAGACTTAAGAGCTGTAAATAAGACTATGGCACTAATGGGAGCCTTACAGCCAGGACTTCCCTCACCTGTTGCCATACCTTTGGGCTATTTCAAAGTCATTGTTGATCTAAAGGATTGTTTTTTCACGATTCCTCTGCATCCAGATGATCAGAGGCGATTTGCATTCAGCTTATCAGCTATAAATTTCAAAGCGCCTATGAAAAGATTCCAATGGCGTGTTCTGCCACAAGGAATGGCTAATAGCCCTACCCTATGCCAATCCTTTGTGGCCTCAGCCTTACAATCAGTTAGAGACAATTGGCCAAATATGTACATTATACATTACATGGATGATATCCTCATAGCCGGAAAAGAGGGGAGCGAGGTTTTGAAATGCTATGAGATGATGCGCATTGCCTTACGAGACAAAGGCCTGGAAATAGCCCCTGACAAGGTCCAACTCGCAGACCCTTATACATACCTTGGTTTTCAAATGCGAGGGTCCCTAATTTCCTGTCAAAAATTAGAACTAAAATTAGACAAGCTTAAAACCCTAAATGATTTCCAAAAATTGCTAGGGGACATTAATTGGCTTATGCCCTATTTAAAAATCAGTAAAGGAGAACTTAAACCCCTGTATGATATACTACAGGGAGATGCTAACCCTACATCTCCCCATGAACTTATCTTGGAAGGAAAACAGGCTATACGCAAAGTTGAACAGGCTATCCATTCTCAAGCAACCACCTTTATGGATTACACTAAACCTTTAAAGTTTATTATTTGTAAGACTGCTCTCTCCCCTACCGCTGTTTTCTGGCAGACAGCGCCCTTAATGTGGATTCACTTGCCTGCCACACCTAAAAGGTCATTGAGCCATATTATCAGGCAGTTTCCAATCTCATTATGATGGGCAGGAAACAAGGGAAATGTTATTTTGGTAAGGAGCCAGATATTATTATACAACCCTATACCATGGACCAAATTAGCTGGCTCATGCAAAATACTGAATTTTGGCCCATTTCCCTAGCCTCTTATGCGGGGATTCTAGACAATCATTATCCACCAGACAAACTTATTGATTTTGCCAACAAGCATGAGTTTACCTTTCCTATACTCACAGCATCTAAGCCTCTGAGAAATGCTTTACTAGTATTTACTGATGGGTCCTCGACGGGTAGAGCTGCTTACACTTATCTAGACCAAACAGTGTCATTTATGACCAGCAGCACATCTGCTCAAGTAACAGAACTGCAAGCCATTGTTGCTGTTTTTTCTGCCTTCCCAGATCAATCTCTCAATATTTACACAGATAGTGCATACATCGCACATTCTATACCTCTATTAGAAACAGCTGGACAGGTAAAAAACATATCCAATGCAGGAAATTTGTTTAGGCAGTTACAGAAGCTAATTACAAAAAGAGTTCACCCATTTTACGTAGGCCACTTACGCGCCCATTCTGGGCTGCCAGGACCTCTTGCTGAGGGAAACCAAAAAGCTGACCTAGTTACTCGCCTCCAGGATTCTAATCAAGTGTTTACAGCCATTGATAACAGCTCTGATAAAATCACCCTAGCGCAGAACAGTCATCGATTACATCATCTCAATGCTAAAACGCTTCGCCTCATGCATCAGATTACTAGGGAACAAGCTAGGCAAATTGTTAAAAACTGCCCGTCATGTGCCACTCATTTGCCAGTCCCCCACCTTGGAGTAAACCCAAGGGGACTAATTCCTAATGCATTATGGCAAATGGATGTTACTCACATCTCTGAATTTGGAAATCTTAAATATGTACATGTTATCATAGATACCTTTAGTGGATTCATTTATGCTTCCCTCCAAACTGGTGAAGCCACAAAACATGTGATCAGTCACATGCTAACCACATTTACAGTTCTGGGATGCCCACAGCAATTGAAAACCGATAACGGCCCAGGCTATACAAGTTCAGCCTTCTCCGAATTTTGCAAACGCCTCAATATTCAACACATAACAGGTATACCTTACAACCCTCAGGGCCAAGGGATTGTAGAGAGAGCACATCTGTCTTTAAAGATCACCATTAATAAAATAAAAAAGGGGGAATGGTACCCCACGAGGGGGTCACCCAGAAATATTCTCTCTCATGCCTTATTTATCCTCAATTTTTTAAATTTGGACACTGATGGGCAATCTGCTGCTAATCGCTTTTGGCATACAGAAACCCAAAAACAATTTGCATCAGTACTATGGAAAGATCCGCTAACCAACTCTTGGCATGGCCCAGACCCAGTCCTCATCTGGGGCCGAGGTTCTGTATGCATTTACTCTAAGAAAATGAAATCTGCCAGGTGGCTACTAGAGCATCTGGTTAAACAGATTGATCAAGTTAAAGGAATAACAGATAACCATATAGATAACTCCAGGGATGAAAATTCGCCCTGAGAGGCTTTTCCTGTTTTTTCTTTTCAGGAATGGACCGGAAGGCTGAAATCTTACTGCTAGGGATACTACTGCATCTTTGCCTGCTTGTGGAAGGAGGTTTGGGGCCTCCTCCACACCCTGACGAGCTCCTGAGGGCCTTGTTTGGCCCCCCATGCGACTGCCTTGCAGGAATGCTGCTGCTTAAAAGAACTTTTCAATAACCCCCTTTGGAGCGGGTTAAATGGGGTGTATCTTCTCCCTCTGTTGGGCCCCTTACTTGGCCTTTTACTGATTGTGTCACTAGGACCCTTCCTCTTCAATAAGGTGATGGCTTTCATCAAGCAGCAGATAGATGCCATTAAGATGCAATCTATACAGGTCCACCACTATCATAGACTTGAAATGGCCGACAGAGAAGCTCACTCTAGCTGTGAGTCAATAAGCTATGACTATGCCCGAGATGGCAAATAGTCTCAAAAACCTCATCACCTTGGTGCGCTGGGCTGGTTAGCCAGAGACGGGCAACTGGAACTCACACGCGTCGCCAACCACCGCCTAAGACAGGAACAAGGCCTTATGCTACCTTGCTTTCCAATGACGGGTAAGGACAGGTTGGCACCGTGTGCAAGTTTCCTGACCTAAGACAGGCACAGTCCCCTCAAGGTATTATTTCGGCCTTAAAAAATTAAAGAAAAGGGGGACCTGTGGGAGACATTTTGCATGGCGTCAATTTTGTTACAATCTGCTCTGCCATTGCCTGCCCCAAGGCAGGATATCTCTGCATTCTGCATTTCTTTATCTCTGTATTTTGCATTTCTTTAAGTAACCATTTACTCATCAGCCAGTCTTTACTGACCTTTTGTTCCTTTTGTAGTATTTCCTAGAATTGCTTCGGGCAAGCCTGGTGCTTGGCAACAGGTGCTTCTTACCCTATATATTGTGTGAATTACCCCTGAATAAAGGAGACTTGATCAGAATCCTGTCTTGTCTCCATTTCTCGTGTCTCTTGTCCCTCCTCATCCTCACTCCCCCTCTAGAGTCCTCGTTGCTCGACCTGCGGGACGGATCATATAATATGAATTGTAAATAAGTGTGATGGTAATTAAACAATTAAAATTAAATCTGAGAGGACAATTATTGACCCATGTCAAGTAATAAAAATATAGGCATTCTTATATTTTTCTCCATTTCAATTTATATTATTTTTTATTAAGATCAGGTAATTATTTTTCTTTTTATAGATGAGGCATCATGTTGTTTCAATGACTTAGATATTTATGTTTTGATTTCCTAATGTACTCACAAGTAAGGAATTATAAGGATATGTTGTAAATTAAGGTTAGATGTATTGATTGTTTCTGCTTTAAATTTAAATTCTTTTTCTCTTACAATTTACATTCAGTAGTGTTTGTATTTATTTCAGGTTTACAGCATAGTAGTTAGACAATCATATACTTTAGAAAGTGTTCCCTCTGATATCTCCAGTATCTACCGAGCACCATACATAGTTATTACAATATTGACTATATTTCCTATGTTGTACTTTACATTCCTATGACTGTTTTGTAACTACTAATCTGTACTTTTAATTGCATCAACTTTTCACGCAGTCTCCTAACCCCCTCTCCTCTGACAACTATCAGTCTATTTTCCGTTCTATGAGTTTGTTTCTTTATTGTTTGTTTCTTTATAGTGTTCTTTAGATTTCACATGTAAGTGAAATCATATAGTATTTGTCTTTTTCTTACTGACTTATTTCACTAAGCATAATACCCTCTAGGATCATCCATGCTGTCACAAATGGTGAGATTGTGTTCTTTATTATGGGTAATATTCCACTGTATAGATATACTACCACTTTTTTATCCACTCATCTGTTGGAGAACAATTGGGTTGCTTCCATAGCCTGACTATTGTAAATGACACTGCCATAAACATAGAGGTGCATATAGTCTTTTGAAATAGTGTTTTGGGTTTCTTCATCTATATACTTAGAAGTGAAATCTCTGGGTCATAAGGCAGTTCTACTTTTAATTTTTGGAGGAACTGCCATATTGTTTTCCATAGTGGCTATCTGCATTCCTACCAACAGTACATGAGGGTTCGCTTTTCTTACATTCTCACCAACACTTTTTGTTTGTTGATTTATTGATGATAGCAATTCTGACAGGTGACAGGCTATATCCCATTGTGGTTTTATTTTGCATTTCTCTGATGATTAGTGTCATTTAGCATCTTTTAATATGTCTTTTGGCCATCTGTATGCCTGCTTTGGAGATGTGTCTATTTAGATTCTTTGCCCCTATTTTAATTGGAGTGTTTGGTAATTTTTGGTCTTGAGTTGTATGAGATCTTTATAGATTATGGATATTAACCCCTTTTTCAGATGTATGATTGGCAAATATGTTCTTCGATTCAGTGGGTTGTCTTTTCATTTTGTTGCTAATTTTCTTCACTGAACAAAAACCGTTAGGTGATGTAGTCTCATTTTATTTATATTTATATTTTTGTTTCCCTTGCTCGAGGAGATATAACAGAGAAAAAAGTTACCAAGAAAAATGTCTGAGATTATATTTCCTATGTTTTCTTTTAGGAGTGTTATGGTTTCCTGTCTTACATTTAAGTCATTAATCCATTTGAGTCTATTCTTGTATATGGTGTAAAAAGTATTCTGGTTTCATTTATGTGCACCTATCAGTTCCAGTTTTTCCAAAACCATTTATTGAATAGACTATTCTTACCGCATTGTATGTTTTTACCTTCTTTGTCAAATGATAAATTGCATGGGTTTATTTCAAGGCTTTCTATTCTGTACCATTGATCTATATGTCTGTATTTATGACCATGCCATACGGTTTTGCTTAATGTAGCCTTGTAGTATAGGTTGACATTAGGTAACATAATTCCTCCAAGTTTTTTTCTTCTTTCTTAAGATTGATGTGGTTATTCAGGGTGATTGTGGTTTCATATACATTTTTGGATTATTTGTTATAGTTCTGTGAAAAAGTAAGGACACTTTACTTTTTCCATGTGTTATAATATTTAACGTTCAGTCTTTTGCCTTCTTGGCTAAATTTATTTCTATGTATTTTTAATTTTTTTTTTTCTTTATTGATTTCAGAGAGAGAGGAAGTGAGCAGGAGGGAGAGATAGATAGAAACATTTATGAGAGAGAACATCAATTGGCCACCTCCTGCATGCCCCCCACTGGGTATTGGGCCCACAACCTGGGCATGTGTCCTGACCGGGAATTGAACCAGTGACCTCTTGGTGTATGGGTCGATGCTCAACCACTGAGCCACACCGGCCGAACTATTTCTAGGTATTTTTGATACAGTTGTAAATTGAATTATTTACTTAGTTTTCCATTATGGTAGTTTATTATTTGAATACAAAAATTCAACTCATTCTTGGATATTTAATTAAGTCCTGCTATTTTACTGAATTATCCGGTCTAGTAGTTTTTTGTGCATTATTTAAAGTTCTCTACAGATAGTATTATGTCACCTGCAAATTATGACAATTTTACTTCGTCCTTATCAATTGGAGTGCCTTTCATTTTTTTTTGTCTGGTTGCTATGGCTAGGACTTCCAGAACTATGTTGAATAAGAATGGTGAAAGCAGACATCCTTGTCTTGTTCCTGATCTTAAGGGGAACACTTGCAGTTTTTACCCATTGAGTATGATGTGGGCTGTGGGTTTCTTATATATAGACTTTATTATCTTGAGATATGTTCCCTCTAATCCCACTTTCCTAAGAGTTTTTATCATAAATGGGTGCTGGATTTTATCAAAAGCTTTTCCTAAATCTATTGATATGGTTATGTAATTTTTATTCTTCATTTTTGTTTATATGGTGTTTTATGTTAATTGATTTGTGGATACTGAATCAGCGTTGCATCCCAAGAATATATCCCACTTGATCATGGTGCATAATCTTTTTAAAGTATTGCTGGATCTGGTTTGCTAGTATTTTATTGAGGATTTTAACAACTATGTGAATCTGGGATATTCGTCTATAATTTTCTTTCTTAGTAGTGTCTTTTTCTGGTTTTAGAATTAAGATAATACTAGCCCTGCAAAATAAATTTGGGGCTTCTGTCTCCTCTTGAACTTTTTTGAGATGGATATTGGTTAATTCTTCTTTGAATGTTTGGTACAATTTACCTGTGAAACCATTTTTGTCAAGGACAATGTTTATTGGATGTTTTTTGATTACTGCTTCAACTTCATTTGCTATAATTGGTGTATTTAAATTTTCTGATTGATCCTGATTCTGTTTTACATTTTGTGTGTGTGTGTTTTTTTTTTTTTTAATTAAATGTGTTGAGGTGACATTGGTTAATAAGATCATATAGGTTTCAGGTGTACATTTCTATGATATAAGACCTGTATATTGCACAGTGTGCTGACCACCCAAATTCAAGCCATCTTTGTCACCATATATCACGCCCCCTCCACCCCCCCTTCCCTTTGGTAACCACCACATTGTTGTCTATGTCCATGAGTTGCACTTTTGTGTTCCATATATGAGTGAAATAATATGGTTCTTATCGTTTTCTGACTGACTTATTTTGCTTAGCATAATATTCCCAAGGTCCATCCATGTTGTTGCAAATGGCAGTATTTTGTCTTTTCTTATGGCTGAATAGTATTCCATCAAGTATATGTACCAAATATTCTTTATGCAATTCTCTATCAAAGGACAATTTTGCTGTTTCCATTTCTTGGCCACTGTGTATAATGCTGCAGTGAACATAGCAGTGCTGCATATAACTTTGCAAATACATGTTTTCGAGTTTTTCAGGTAGATACCCAGGAGAAGGATTGGATTGCTGGGTCATATGGTAACTTTATTCTTAATTTTTTTGAGAAACTGACAGACTATTTTCCAAAATGGCTGTACCAGTCTACATTTCCACCAGCAGTGAATGAAGTTTTCCTTTTGTGAACAACCTCTCCAACACTTGTTATTACTTGTATTGTTAATAATAGCCATTCTAACAGGTATGAAATGGTGTCTCATTGTAGTTTATTTAATAAGTTTTATTGATTTTTTATACAGAGAGAGGAAGGGAGAGAGAGATAGAAACATTTCTGTGAAAGAAAAAGATCAATCGACCACCTCCTGCACATCCCCTACTGGGGATTGAGCCTGCAATCCGGGCATGTGCCCTGAACTTCAATCAGACCTGGGCCTCTCAGTCCATGGAATGATGCTCATTCCACTGAGCCCACAAGCCAGGCTCATTGTAGTTTTGACTTGCATTTCCTTAATAGCTAGTGAAGTTGATCATCATCTTATATATCTGTTGGATGTTTGTATGTCTTCTTGGGAGAGGTGTCTGTTCAGGTCCTCTGTTCATTTTTTAATTGAATTGTTTGTTTGGTGTTGATTTTTTTGTGTATGTGTTCTTTATAAATTTTGGATATTAACCCTTTTTCAGAGCTGTGGTTTGTGAACATTATCTCGCATTCAATCGGTTTCCTTTTTTTTTATTGTCAGTTTCTTTTACTGTGAAGTAACCTTTTAGTTTGATATAGTTCCATTAAATTATTTTTGCCTTTATTTTCCTTGCCTTTGGGATAAAGTTTATAAAACGTTTTCTACAACCAAGGTCAATAATTTTAGTACCATTATTTTCTTCAATGTCATTTATGGTTTCAGATCTTATATTTAGGACTGTGATCCATTTGGAACTAATTTTTGTACATGGGGACAAATGGTGGTCTAATTTCACTCTTTTGCATGTGGTTTTCCAATTTTCCCTGCACCATTTACTAAAGAGACTTTTCTTTTTATCCATGGCTGGACTCTCAGTTCTGCTCCTTTGGTCTGTGTATGCTTTTCTGCCAATATCATGCTGTTTTGATTATTGCAGCTCTGTAGTATAATTTATAGTAAGGTAGTGTGATACTTCTGGCTTCATCCTCCCCCACCCAGGATTGCTTTGGGTATTCAAAGTTTCTTGTGGTTCCATACAAATTTGGTGATGTTTTCTAGTTTTTTAAAAATGACATTGAGATTTTTATTATGATTGCATAATTTTTATTATAATTGCCTTGGGTAATATGACCATGTTAACTATGTTGATTTTTTCAACCCATGATTATGGGATATCTTTCTATTTCATTGTGTGTTTTTCAATCTTGCTTAATAATGCTTTGTAGCTTTCAGTATGTAGGTCTTTCATATCCTTTGTTAAGTTTATTCTTAACTATTTTATTTTGGTTGCAATTGCAAAATGAATTGTTGTTTTCATTTATTTTCTGAAATGTTATTGTTAGTATATTGGAAAGCAGTGAATTTTTTTGTATAGTGATTTTGTATCCTGCAACTTTCCTGTATTTGTTTATTGATTCTAATAGTTTTTCGATGGAGTCTTTAGGGTTTTCTACATATAGAATCATCTCAACTGAAAAAAATAATACTTTTACTTCTTCCTTCCCTATTTGGATGCCTTTTATTTATTTATTTTTTCTTTTTGTCTGCTTGCACTGGCAAGGAATTCCAGAACTATGTGAATAAGAGTGGTGACAGTGGGCATTCTTGTGTTGTTCATGATTTTAGAGGAAAAGCTTTTAGTTTTTCATCATTGGCTGATAGTTTTCATATTGTTTGATTATGTTGAGTTAATTTTTTTTCTATTCCTTTTTTGAGTGTTTTAATTATAAATGAATGTTGTATCTAATCAAATGCTTTTTCTGCATCTATTGATAAGATCATATGATTTTTATTTTTTGTTTAGTTAATGTGGTGTATTACACTGATTAATTTGTGTTTTTTACCTTTGTTAGCTTAAAATCTATTTTATCAGATTTATATGTATGGCTACACCTGCTTTTCTGTCAATGTTATTTGCTTGGAGAATCATTTTCCACCCTTTCCCTTTGATTCTAACTTTGTCTTTGAAGCTAAGATCGTCTCTTGGACAGTACATATTATTGAGTTTAGTTTTTATCCATTCCGCTACTCTGTGACTCTTTATTGGTAAATTCAGACAATTTACATTTAGGGTCAATTTTCTATAGCCATATTTTGTTGTTTTTGTTTGGGTTTTTTTTGGTAGCCCTGTGCCTACATTGATTCTTTTCCTTTGTGTTTCTGTCTGTTGCTTTTGTTTTGTGGTATTCCATCCTTCTTTCTTCATTTTTTTAAGCTATTTATTTTAGTTTGGGTTTTGTGTGTGTGTGTGTGGGGGTGTGGTTGTCATTAGGTTTATGAAAAAAGGTTTCACGTGTACAGATTTTTTTCTTATGAATTCTTCTGATTTCTATTTTATTTTTGCAAATTGAAACTTTTACTGCTTCTCCTTTTATGTTTTGCTCTCACAAATTATGCCTGTTTGCGCTGTAAGTTTGCTGATTTTTTGTTTGTTTGTTTTCACGATGTTGTGACCTTTTGTTCTTTGTTTCAGGTAGAAAAACCTCCTTGCGTATTTTCTGCAATGGAGGTTTTCTGGTAATAAAATCTCTCAGCTTCTGTATGTCTGGAAAAGTCTTTATTTTTCCTTCATGTTTAAAGGATAATTTTGCTAGAGATATTGTTTTGGGCTGGTAATTTCTCTCTTCAGTAGTTGAGTATTTTATTCCACTGTCTTGTGGCTTATATAATTTCTGCTGAAAAGTCTGATGATAAGCTAATGGGCTTTCTTTTATAAGTTATTTTCTTCTTTTCCCTGGTTGCCTTGAGAATTCTTTTTTTTTTTTTTTTGTCATTAATTTTATAAAAATCTTTATTGTTGAAAGTATTACAGATGTCCCCACTTTTTACCCCACTTGAACTACTCCTCATTGTCTCAAACCTTCCTGCTTTCCCCAAACTATTTTCTGTGTCCATTGGTTATGCATATATGCAGATAAGTTCTTTGGTTTATCTATTCTCAACACCACAATCTCCTTCCCTCAGAGGTTTGTGAATCTGTTTTCTACTTCCATGTCTCTGGATCTATTTTGTCCATGATATTCCATAAATCAGTAAGATCATGTATTACTTGTCTTTTTCTGACTGGGTTATTTCTCTCAGCATAATACTCTTCAGGTCCCTGTGTGTCATCTCAAAGGGTAAGAGCTTTTTTTTTTTTTTTCTTTTTCTTTTTTTTTAACTGCATAGTAACCCATTGTGTATACGTACCACAGCATTCTTATCCACTCTTCTACTGATGGATACTTGGGATGTTTCCAGATCTTAGCTATTGAAATTGGGAACGCTATGAACATAAGGGTGCATATATTCTTTCTGATTGGTATTTCAGGCTTCTTAGGATATATTCTTAGAATTGGAATCACTGGATCTTTTAGAAGTTTCATTTTTTAAAATTTGAGGGAGCACCAAATTGTTTTTTATGGTGGCTGCACCAGACTACATTCCCACCAGCAGTGTACTAGAGTACCGTTTGCACCACATCCTCGCCAGCATTTGTTGTTTAAGGATTTGTTAATGGCAGCCATTTCAGCAGGTGTAAAGTGATATCTCATAGTCATTTTAATTTGCATCTCTCTGATGATTAGTGATGTTAAGCACTTCTTCATATGTCTCCTGTCTATTTGTATGTCCTGTATAGAGAAGTCTCTATTCAGGTCCTCTGTCCATTTTTTAATTGGATTGTTTGTCTTCTTTTTTTATTGAGTTGTAGAGTGCTCAATATATTTTGGATATTAACCTCTTACTACAAAAGTTTATGTGGAACCATAAAAGACCACGAATAGCCACAGCAATTTTGAAAAAGAAGAACAAAGTGGGAGGGATCACTATACCAGGTATCAGTCATTATTTTTTTAATAAGTTCTCAACTTCTGTTCTCTGTATTCTCCTTCTGGGACCCCTTGATTTCAATCTTGTTACTCTTCTGATGTCCCAAATATTTCTTAAACTATTTTCATTTTTTTTAAAAAAATAGTTTATATTTTTGCATCTCTGTTTTTATGCTTTTTCCTACCTTGTCTTCTAAGTCACTGATTTGATCCTCTGCTTTATCTAATCTGCCATTTATTCCTTCTAGTATATTTTTCACTTCAGATATTGTATTTTTTATTTCCTGCTGGTTCTTTTTTTTATCACTTCTATCTCCTTTTTCATGCTGTTGAAATTCTCACTAAGTTCCTTGAGCATCCATAATAACCATTGTTTTAAACTGTATCTGGGGGATTGCTTGCCTCCATTTTATTTAGTTGTTTTTCTGGAAATTTCTCCTCTTCTTTCATTTGGGAATGTTTCTTTGTCTCTCCATTTTGCCTGCCTTTCTGTGTTTGATTCTATGTGTTAGGTATATCTGTTATGGGTGGCCTTTTGTATTTGGTGTCCTGTGGAATCTATTGGTGCAGTCTACTTGAGATCTTGAGTTGGATGCTTAGGAATGTCTGTTGTGTGGGTTATGTGAGCTGTCATGTTATAGTTGAACCTTGGTTCCTGTTGGTCCATCAGTGTGTGAGATTGATCCTCAGGCTAGCTGTCTATGAAGGTCAAACCTGATCAAAGTGTATAAGTTGCTGTGAGGGTGCTGATCTCAAGAAGTGGAATTCGTGTCAGCAGGTTCTGGTGCATGCTGACATTCCTCTTTAGATGTGCCTGTTGGGGAGCTAATTGGTTCCTGCTCTGATGTTGTCTGAAGCTCACAACTGTGTGTGTTGGTTCTGGGGCCTCCTAGGAGGGACTCTGGTGCACACCAATATTAGACACTGCCTGTGACTCACCCTAGGCAACCATTTTAGAGCTACAAAGTGATCCACAATTGGTGGCTGCATCTGTTTATTCTGCGTGTTCGTGGTAAGTTCTAAGCTGCACACAATGATTGTTTCTACCAGAACTGAGCCTGGAAGCAGGCCAACAAAATGTCCAAGGCACCCTGAGATTCGCTTCTGCCTGCCTTTCTTTATTGACTGCCTGTTAGGCTCATTCAAAGAGCCTCTTATGCTTTGTGAATTGTGTGATATAGCTTCACAGTGAGTCACCAGTAGGGGTGAGTGATGTTCAGCAAGATGATACAGATTCAAAATTTGTGGCAGTGCTGCATCTGAGGCCACTCAAGAAAAGTCTCAGGGTACACAAAGGGTAGCTGCCACCTACCAGGTGCTCTCAAACCTTTGTGGTGGATTGGGGTCTCAGGGAGTTGTCAGGAAGAGGCCAGCAATATTTATCAGGTCCAAACAGACCAAGATTTGGCCCTGTGAAGGGAGAGCTCTGCATGGGTTGAGATTGTAAGGGAAAAATGGCTGTTGTACTCAAGCCACACAACTCACCCTGTCCCGGCTTCTGCCTAGACCTCATGTAGATTTCGAGCTCAGCAGGGCAAGGCCACCCGAGAGTCATGAGTGTGGGACTAGTGTAGATCCCATGGGGTTGTGACACTCTTCAGGCTCGTAAGAAAGTGGGAGGAATGGCCTATGCCCCAAAGCAACACAGGCCAGTCTCTGTCACACTCTGAGTTCCCTTAGATGTCTATACCTTGGGACCAGTCAGCTGAGTCTTCCACAGAGTGTGAGCTCCACAGCCTGGAGCAATAGGGAGTTCAGAGGGTAGGGCTGTGCATTCAAACAGGCTATGGAGGGAAATGCATGCCCTAAGAAAAATAGTGTCTGTGGTGTGGGAGAGGGACTGAGCATAGGGACCCTGGATGCTGTCATTTCAACTCTCTCCCCAGAGCCACAAAACCCAGTCTCTTCTCACATGACGCTAATCCACTTTTTGCTGTCTTCCCTTCACTAAAGCCCAGGGTGAGTGGCTGCAAACATGATTTTGTGTGTTGACCCTTTAAGAGTATGCCTGTGTCCCTAGCAGATTTTCATTTCTCCCTGGCAGACAGGATCCCTGCTGAATGAATTTCACAGCCAGATGTTATGTGGGCTCTGGTGCTCTGGACTGAGGAGCCCCGTCTGGGGTTGAGACCCCATGCTCCTTACGGGGAACCTTTAGAGCTGGAATATACCAACAGCGTCTCAGCCCATGCAGGTGGGTGTGGGGGCAGTACTTTGTGCATCTTTGCCTCTCCTATCAGTTTCAATGTGGCTTCTGTAAATCCTTGGCTATAAGATTTGTATTCAGCTAGTGTTCAGTTAGTTACTCAGATTGATAGCTCTATAATTTAGTTGTAATTTCAGTTTTATCCTGGGAGGAGGGCAGTGTAATTTCCACCTACTTTGCCTCTATTTTGGACCCCCAATGTCTAAATTTCTAATTGTTTCACCAAATATATTAGCCAAAATATCTTCTCATTCATTAATTAACCTCATAAAATGTTCCTGAATTGCTCCAGAATTAATATTTTTCCACATTCAGAAGTGAGTCAGTGGACTGCAACCATTTGTAGAGTAGCCATTGCATCCAGAAACAGTGTAAAGGCAGTGTAAAATAGTACACAAAAAACAGAACATCTAATCTTCTTTAACTCAAAGATTTTGCATTTGTTAATAATAATTAATGACACACAGGCTTTTCGTTCAGGTTTGTTTTTTCTACCATGAAAACTTCTAGGTGGAACTCCTGAACACCACATTTTATCTGTGGGTTTAACTTTGCAGGTTTATAAAACCACCAAATCAGGATCTCATCAAATCAATTTGGCACGCATTATATGCTAGATCTAGCATGGCAAATAAGTTTCCTTTCTTCCGCCATTACTACTAGGTAGGTGATGAGCCCCTGAAGATAGGATGTTGATGATTAGCAATGTCTGTAATGAGTATAGAAGGACCAAATGGACTGATTATTTCTGATTAACATGAGCTTTGTTCAACAGCACCCCACATTCAATACTTGAATAGTACCATATTGCTTTAATCATTGTAACCTTATAGTACCATATTGCTTTAATCATTGTAACCTTAAAATATCACCTGAGCCCTGGCCGGTTTGGCTCAGCGGTTAGAGCATCGGCCTGTGGTCCTGAGAGACCCGGGTTTGGTTCCCGCTAAGGGAGTGTACCTTGGTTGCAGTTTTTCCCCGGCCCTGGTCGGTTGTGTGGGTGGCAGCCACTCGATGTGTTCCTTTCACGTCGATGTTTCTCTCTCTCTCTGTTCCTCTCTCTCCCTCCCACTCTACCCGAACAAAAAATGGAAAAATGTCCTCGGGTGAGGATAAAATATATATATATATATATATCACTTAAGACGTTTGTAGTTGTGAAAATTCATAGAACTGTACATTTATGCTTTGTAAACTTTTCTGTATTTTACACTTCAATAGAGTAAAACAATCAAAGAAACCCTCCTAAATTAATAATCATTTTATAACAAAAAGCACCCTAAGTCTATATTAACATATTAAATATATTTTGTTTGTTTTCTATTTAAAATAAACACTTTCAACATCATGCATATCACAAAGCAACAATATACAATGGAAAATGAAAAATTAATGTCACAAGTTCTCGAATCCACATACAGTTTTTAATCCGTGTTAAGTGCCTCATATGTTGTAGAACAAAAATCAGTACTTACACTCATTTTCCTAGGGAATAACATATTACTAGGGAATAATAATAATTTCATGTTATCCTATGTACTAAAGTAGGATATTTTTATTTAATAATTATTACAGCTTACATATAAAATTTGGAAAATGCTATCTTTTTACAATATAAAATCTGCCACCCCCCTTGGAGGTATCTACTAAGTTATAAAGACCTTTTCTTCATTAGTACATTTTTCTTATTTTTGTAAATATTCAAATAGTTGATCATTTTGTTTTTAGAATTTTATTAGTTGTCATTATAAATAAACCTTAATTAAATAAGTACAACCATTGTCGTTTCAGTTACTATAATTATTATTAGGTTTAATCCAAAATATGTGCATTATCATCTTGTTGTATATGAATAAATATTGCAGATGGTATAGGATCAATTACTTATTTAAGAACCCAAAGCAAATAATTGACCTAGGTTTATTTTCACTTCTTAAGAACTGTACATTTTTTTAAAATATGTTTTTATGGATTTTTTAGAGAGAGAGGAAGGGAGAGTGATATAGAAACATTGATGTGATAGAGAAACATCAATAAGCTGCCTCTTGCATGCCCCCTACTTGGGATCGAGCCTGCAACCCGGGCATGTGCCTTGACCAGGAATTGAACTGGGACCTCTCAGTCCACAGGACGATGCTCAATCCACTGAGCCACACAGGCCAGGCAAGAACTGTAAATTTTAAAATTAAAAAAATTATAATTGGCATTTTCAGGCCCTGATTAATCAAACTAAGTAAAGATATATAAAAATATATTAATGATGTTCCTCAGAAGTGTCCAATTTTACATATTTTAAGCCAATATTAAGTGTCTGCTACATGCATTTTTGCATTCTTCTTTATGTTTAAGCATATATACAAGCCTCTACCATTGCAGAGGTTAGGGACTCAATAGATCTTTATTGAATAGATTATGTACATATGTGTACATATATATAGCCTTGATTCTCTTTGTTCTCTCCCTTCCCTTCTTTCCCTCTAGTAGCCACCATTCTGTTGTCTGTGTCTATTAGTTTGTTTGTGTTGATAGCTTGTTTATTGCTTTTTGTTTTATACCTTACATAGGAGTGAAATCATGATTTTTGCCCTTTTCCGACTGACTGATTTCACTTAGTATGATACTCTCAAAGATTCATTTATGTTGTTGCAAATGGCAATATTTCATCTCTTTTATGGCTGAGTAGTATTCCATTGTATATATGTACCACATCTTTATCCAGTGATCAGTAGGACACTTGGGTTTTTTCCAAGTCTTGATGATTTTTAATAATGCTGAAATAAAAATAGGGGTACATATATCATTATGAATAAGTGTTTTCAAATTTTGGGGAAAGAGGGTAAATACCCAGAAGAGGGGTTGCTGGGCTTTACTTTAATTTTTTTTGTAGAACCTCCACACTGTTTTTCATAGTGGCTGTACTAATCTCCATTCCTACCAGTCATGTATGAGGGTTCCATTTTCTCCACATCCTCTCTAATACATGTTATTTTATATTGATAATAACCATTTTAACAAGTGTTATTTGAAAGGTAGGTTCTGCTATTATTCACCTCATATTGTCTCAAAAGATAGCCATTAAAACCAAGGCAAACTTACATCTAGGCTTCACTACCTGCTCCTCACAATCTGGCTACTAGAACTCTCCTTTGAAGTCTGGGACTTTCGTTAAACTGTGGAGGTGAACTTTTGCTAGCTTCTACAGTTTTGCATAGTCAGACATCTGGAACCAAAACTTATGAGAGCCATTTAAATCTTCAGCCTTTGCTCTGGATGTTCCATTTTCCTGAATTCTCTTCTTCCCAGATAGCTATTGGACTGACTCTATAAACTCCTGTAAATCTATGCTCACATGTCACCCACTAAACAAGGCCTGTGCTGAACTTTTATTTCATATCACTTACAACAAGTTAGTATGGTTTATTTTTTACTCATTGAGTCTTCTACAGTGTGATCAACTGTCTTGTTTTTCCTGGGACTGAAGAGGTTCCCAGGGGGTGGGACTCCAGTTTTAGTACTAGGATAGTCCCAAGAAAATTGAGATGCATTGGCCACCTTTTCTCCTCCCAGCAGAATTAAACCTTCACAGCTGTGGATATCTCTCTTTTGTTGAGTGATTTATTCTACACATCAACAACAGTGCCTCACACACATAGTAAGCAGTTAATAAATCTTTGCTGAATGAAAGAAAGACTAAAGAAAAATTACAGTGGTTAGATCCTAGCACCTAGATGTGTAGATTCTAAATGGGCCTGCTGTATGTTATTTTGGGAAGACAGAATAAAATTTACGAATAATTGCTTAGGTTTCTAAGTTTACAAAATTATTATATTGCCATGTCCTGCTTCACTTAATCTTAATAGCAGTTCTATAGCATAGAATGAGTAATATCTATGGTAGTAGATGTTTGTGAGGGTAAAAAGAAGTCATTCCCATAAAGGCATTTCCACACTTTCATGACGCTCAAATAATCATTCGTTGAATATTCCTAACTTCATTATGATTGCTATCATTATTGTTACTTTTATTAGTGAGATAGTCATCGGCCTCTTTTTAGGATGTAAGATTTGAGTCTAAGAAAAGATTGGTGACTTGTTTAAAATCACAAGCAAGTGAGTGGCTAATGCTAGCATTTTTAAAGGTTTCCTTTTCCAATTTGTTCATTAACAATGCAGTCCTCTCAGTGCAACCAAGGAAATATACACCCCTCTGTTTTACTGACATATATTTATACAAATTGGACATATCTAATATACCAGTGATACCTCGGTTCTCGAACATAATTCGTTCCAGGAGGACGGTCGAGAACCAAATTGTTCGAGAACCGAAGCAATGAAACCCAATAGGAAATAATGGAAACTGGATTAATTCGTTCCAAGCCCCAGAAAATGCCTATTTACTGGCCTAATTTGTATATAATATGTAGAAAAACATAAGTCTCAACAAGAAATAAAAGTGTACAGTATGTCTAAGGGTTAAATTCAGTGTAAAGCGTGACTCTCTCCACAAAGCGTGACTCTCTCCACAAAGCGTGACTCTCTCTCTGCACTCACACTGATGACGCAAGCAAGGCGCGCTGGGCCGAATGAACGCCATTCGGCTCAACTCGGCTCATCTCGGAAGTTCGAGTTCCAAATATTTGTTCGGATTCCAAGACAAAAGTTTCTCGAATCTCTTGGTCGAATACCGATTTGGTCGAAATCCGAGGCGTTCGAGAACCGAGGTATCACTGTATACATTTTAATAAGGTTGGGCATGTGCTTATACCTGTGATAACATCACGACAATCAAAGTAATAAACAAATCCATCACATCCATACATTTCTTGTGTCCCTCTTTTTATGGCTAATTAACAACCCTCTCACCCCCACACATTTCCTATCATTTACATTCAATGTGCTAATAGCCTTGTGCATCTCCCTGCATCTGTCTAGACAGGTTATTGAAACATTATGTTTATACAAAAATTAGGATTATAATTAATACATTACATGTTTCCTAACTGTGCATCAAGCTCATCCATCTTGGTTAGTAGGACTGTATTTTGTTATATTTTTGAATTCACCTTTACACCTATACAATGTGCATCTGGGGCATTATGAATCTGCTCCACATCTCAGAAGTGCCAAATTGGCCCAAAACCATTAAGCAATCAATTTAGCTTTAGTGTATGTAATCATTTTAAATTAATGTTTCAGTATTATAGTCTTTTAATTAATGAACAATTTAATACCTATAATCAAGTATCCTCAACTTTCTTTTTGAGGTTTTCCTTATATGATCTCACCTACTAAAAACTTATAGCTAAAATTAAACCTCACTTTCCAAATTTCTATAACACCACATTAGGTTTTTTAACTTGTTTATTATAACATGAAACTATATATTGAGGAAATGAACATTTGATGCTGACTTATCTATTTCAGATCCTGTGTGTGTGTGTGTGTGTGTGTGTGTGCGTACATGCACACGTGCACCTGTGGTAGATTCTCTTCAAAAGTTGTCGTTTAAATCCCTCAGGAAAAAAAACTGTTATTTTCTTTATATAGGGCCTGACTAAGTCTTCAAAAGGTAAAGCTGAGTAATTTTTGCTAATATAAAGTAGTTTCAAATTGGATTATTTTATGAAATGTTATAAAGTGAAAGTGATTATTTTTCTTTGCTGATTTTTTAAATACCCAACTCACTACAATGTTCTACAACTGTTCATAGTTTTAGAGGCTTTAGTTTTCACACGTGATTTAGCAACAGATACCCATGTATTTGTATTGAAAATTCAAAATTAAGCCTAATTTTTTTTTTAATCCTACCCAAGGATATTTTTTCATTGATTTTCAGACAGAGTGGGAGGGAGGGAGAGATAGAGAGGAACATCAATGTGAGAGACACATCAATTAGTTGCCTCCCAAACAATCCTGACCAGGGCCTGGGAATGAAACTGCAATCCGGGTACATGCCCTTGACCAGGAATTCAACCCATGACTCTTTGATCTATGTGCTGATGCTCAACAGCTGAGCCAAACAGTCCAGGGTAAATTATGCATAATTTTAGATTGTCTAAGTAAGCATTTTTTTTTTTTTTTACATCATGAAGAAATGTCAGAGAGTTCATGGATGGGCATTAGGAGATTTATGAACCCTCTAAAAAAATACTTTTATTATGATCATAAGTATATTTTCAGAATAGAGGACCTTAGATTTCATTAGATACTCCAGTGTAAAAAAACGATAAGAATACATATAATATTACATACTTTAAAATTATATAAATTTTGCCCTGGCTAGTTAGACTCAGTGGTTAGAGTGTGGGCCTGTGTACCAAAGAGTCATGGGTCAAGGGCACATACCTCTGTGGTAGTTCATCCGCAGCCCTGGTTGGGGTCATGTGGGAGGTTACAAGCTTATGTGTCTGTCTCACCTCAATGTTTCTCTCTCTCTTCCTCTCTCACTCTTGCCCCATCCCTCCCACTCTATCTGAAGATAAATAGAAAAATATCCTTGGGTGAGGATTAAAAATAAATAAAATATATAAATTTTACTCTTTATGACAGCATAGATGAACCTGGAGAACATAAAGTGAAATAAGCCAGTCAGAGAAATACAAGTACCATATGATTTTATTCATATGTGGAATTTAATGAACAAACTGAACTACCAACAAAAATAGAGGCATACTCATTGATAGAGAGTAGGCAGACAGCTTGGGGAAGGGGGATTTCGGGGGAGTGTAGGGTTTGAGTAAAAAAAGAAAAAAAGATAGAACTTATGGACCTAGACAATAGTGTTGTGATATGGGGGCTGTGGAGGTGGAAGAGGGCATAAAAGGCATAAATGATGTTGGAAAAATAAAATAAAATATATACATCATCTTTTTGTTGTTGTTAATCCTCACCTGAGAATATTTTTTTCATTAATTTTTAGAGAGGGTGGATGTGAGGGAGAGAGAGGGAGAAATAGAGGGAAATATCAATGTGAGGGAGACACATTGATTGGTTGCCTCCTACATGCACCCTGACTGGGGCCAGGATCAAACCTGTGATCTTTCGGTATGTGGGCCAATGCTCTAACCACTGAGCAGCAACAGCCAGGGCTCTACATCATCTTTTAAAATATATCTCTCTAACCCATTCATTAGGGTTATTCCCCCCCTGGAAATATGTTTATTATAAGGCACAGGTAAAGGGATATGTTCTTACTTTACATTAGCAAGGAAGATAATGATCTCAATAGGTCATTTGATCTAGGGACTACCCTAAATCTAGGATGATTTCATCTCAAGATTCTTAACTAATTACATCTTCAAGGACCCTGTTTACCAGTAAGGTCACATTCTGATGTTCTGGGTACACATGAATTGTGTGGGGACACTATTCAACCTATTATAGCACACAGGGCCAATAGGCCTGATAAGCTCCAATATATAGTAAAAATCCAGAATCTAGGAAGTATGAGGCCATCTCTTCCTGCCTCTGTTTCATGCTACTGTAAGAGCCTCGGGAACAGGGACCCGGGTAGAGAGGCTTGCATGGCAGGTACTCAGTAAGTCTTTTCTGAGAGAGTGAACAAGTGATGGCAGGTCAGGACCAAGAGAAGATCCTCGAGGATGAAGCCATTCTCAGAAGTATCCATTTCCACCTCTTACATAACCATTTTAATGGGCTACGAACAGTAAAATATTTTGTGGCTGAGTGGAACATTTGAATGAGAAATGTTTAATTCACTACAAAAACAGTTTCCCTGTTGGAGGAAAATAAAAACAGACTTACACACAGTGTGTTGGCATTTTGAGAAGAGGGCACATACAGATGTATTTTAGTGAAAACAGGCACTGAAACAGTATTAATATGAGTTAAAAAGGTTGAGCTAGGTCATCGAGCAGGGAGAGAATCAGTACTATTGGTCAAACTCACAACAGATTTAGTTGACTGGCAATAAATAGTTGGGAAGGATGCCTAAAAGGAATAAATTCATTTACTGGGTTTTTTTTAATTTTTTATTTTTTATCCTCACCCGAGGACATTTTCCCATCTTTTGTTCAGGTAGAGTGGGGGGAGAGAGAGGAACAGAGAGAGAGAGAGAGAAACATTGACGTGAAAGGGACACATCGAGTGGCTGCCACCCGCACAACCAACCAGGCCCGGGGACAAACAGCAACCGAGGTATATGCCCTTAGCGGGAACCGAACCCGGGTCTCTCAGGACCTCAGGCCGACGCTCTAACCGCTGAGCCAAACCGGCCAGGGCCATTCACTGGTTTTTAATGCTTTAAAAACAAGCTAGATACCCATCTTGAGTGGTTTAACGCTGTAGTCACAAATTGACAAACAGGCACATAAAGACAAAAGCATTCAGTGCATTTGGGTGTGGACCCTCTTACTAGTTTCTGAAAATTGCCCTATTTTAATGCATCCTTTTTACAACCAATTCCAGGTGGCTGAATTGACTATATTTTTTATTCTGACTTGTTGACTTCTGGCCCATTAAGGCAGCCAATCCAATTAGGCAGGTTTTCTCTTGTTTTGCCTCCCAACAGAGCATCGCATTGGCTCACAGCTCCTACTAAGTGACAGGTCTTCCACAACTGTGAATTATCTTTCTTAAAGGGATCTTATCTCTGGTTCTCTCTTTAAAATGCCTGCATTTTTTCCTGGTTGTGCTTTGGCTAGAGTTTTAGGTTGTTTCTCTTTCAAGAACGTACTTGAGTTTAGATATTTGAAGTTAGAACCTAGGCTGAGTGATGAGTCAGCTGGGTTACTAGGTACAGATTTTGACACAGTTCTTGGATTACGAACTGTGACAGGCTGGTTAATGGCCCCCCAAAGAATATTAATGACCTAATCTCTGGAGTTCGTGAGTGGACCTTATATGGCAAAAAAAGAAAAAAAAAAGAAAGAAAGAAAGAAAAAGAGACATTTTGAAGGGGTGATTAACCTAAGGGTCTTGTTTGGGAAATTATCCTGGATTCTCCAGGTGGGCCCTAAATGCCCTTACATGTATCCTCATCAGAGGAAGATTTGATGCAGACACAGAAAATGAAAAAGTCATGTAAAGGAAGCAGAGGAAAGAATCAGAGAAAAAAAAAGGGCTAGGTTACTGCGTTGAAGATGGAGAAAGGGGTCATGAGACAAGGAGTGCAGATCTAGAAGCTGGAAAAGACAATGACACAGATTCTATTTGACAGTCTCTGGAAGCAGAGTGGCCCTGAAGACATCTTGGTCTGGGCCCAATAAAACTGATTTGGCAATTTTGGCTTCCAAAACTGCCAGAGAATAAATGCTGTTGTATCAAATTTGAGGTAATTTGTTATAGCAGGCATAGGAAACATACATCAAACAAGACCATCCCTGCCAGAACTGAAACCCTGGTTCTGAGTAATGTGCATTGCAGGTCACTAGACACTAGCTATACTATATTTCATGTATTTGTCTGTACTTATGTATTCAAGGATATATATTTTTTAATTTTATTTTTGTTACATATGTTTCTCCCTTTTTACCCCATTGAAACCGTCCTCCCCATACCGGCCACCTCGTCAACAACTTTGTTGTCCATGTCCATTGGTTATGCATACATGCATATAAGTTCTGCGGTTTATCTCTTCCCTTGCCCCATCACCCCCTCTTCTGAGGGTTGTCAGTCTGTACCCTACTTCCACATTTCTGGGTCTACCCTATTCCTCAGATTGTTATGTTCATTATAATCCACAAATAAGTGAGATAATGTGGTATTTGTCTTTTTCTGTTTGGCTTGTTTTGCTTAGGATAATACTTTCCAGGTCCCTCCATGTCGTCTCAAAGAATAAGCGATCTTTCTTTCTTACACCTGCATAGTACTCCATTGTGTATATGTACCACAATGTTTATACATTAGTCTACAGATGGAAACTTGGGATGTTTCCAGATCTTAGCTATTGTAAATAGTGCTGCTATGAACATGAAGGTACACATATTCATTCTGATTGGTGTTTCAGGCTTCATAGGGTATATTCCTAGAAGTGGGATCACAGGGTCAAATGGTAGTTCAATTTTTAATTTTTTGAGGTAACACCATATTCTTTTTCATACTGGCTGCACCAGTCTGCATTCCCACCAGGAGTGTACTAGAGTCCCCTTTTCTCCACATCCTCGCCAACATTTGTTGTGTGATGATTTGTTGATGGCGGCCATTCTGACAGGCGTGAGGTGATACCTCATTGTTGTTTTAATTTGCATCTCTCTGATGATTAGTAATGTTGAGAATTCCTTCATATGTCTCTTGGCCATTTGTATGTCATGTTTGGAAAGGTGTCCAGTCAGCTCCTCTGCCCATTTTATAAATGGGTTCCTTGTCTTCCTTTTCTTGAGTTGTATGAGTACTCTGTATATTTTGGAAATTGACACCTTATCTGATGTATCATGGGCAATGATGCTCTCCCATACAGTGGATTGTCTTTCCATTTTGATGGTTGTTTTTTTGCTGTGCAGAAACTTTTTAGTTTGATGTAGTCCCATGTGTTCATTTTCCCCTTTGTTTCTGTTGCCTTAGGGGATGAATTTGTGAAAATACTGTTGCGTATGATTTTTGAAATTTTGTTGCATACATTTTCTTCTAGAATTCTTATGGATTCATGGGTCACATTTATGTCTTTTTACCATTTTGAGTTTGTTTTTGTGTATGGTGTAAGTATATGGTCTAGTTTCATTTTTTTGCATGTAGCCGTTCAATTTTCCCAACACCATGTATGAAAGAGGCTGTCTTTACTCCATTGTATGCTCTTGCCTCCTTTGTCAAATATTAATTAAGCATAATGTCTTAGATCCCTTTCTGGGTTCTCTGTTTTGTTCCACTGGTCTACATGCCAGTTCTTGTGCCAGTATCAGGCTGTTTTGATTACAGTAGCTTTGTAGTATAACCTGATATCTGGAATTATGATCCTACCTACATTGTTCTTCTTTTTCAAGATTGCTGTGGCTATTTGGGATCTTTTTTGGTTCCATATGAACTTTTGAAGAATTTGTTCTAGTTCTGTGAAATATGTCTTTGATATTTCTATGGGGATTGCATTGAATCTATAGATTTCTTTGTGTAATGTCGACATTTTAATGATGTTAATTCTTCCAATCCATGAACAAGGTATGTGCTTTCAATTTTTTTATGTCTTCCTCTATTTCTTGTTTCAATATCCTGTAGTTTTCTGCAAATAGGTCCTTTACTTCTTTGGTTAAGTTTATTCCTAGGTATCTTAATTTTTTGTGCTGCAATTGTTTTTAAGAGCTACTGGGGCTATTATTTATTTTATATTTATTTATTTTTTAAATAATTTACTTTTGTTACAGATATTTCTCCTTTTTTTCCACCACTGATTCTCCCCTCCCTCTACCTACCCAACTATTTGCCAGCTTTGTTGTCCATGTCCATTGTTCATGCATATATGCATATAAGTTTTGTGGTTTATGTCTTCCACACAACCCCCTCTTCTTGAGTTTGTCAGTCTGTACCCCACTTCCACATCTCTGGGACTACTCCATTTCTCAGACTATATGTTAATTATATTCCACAAATAAGTGAGATCATCTAATACTTGTCTTTCTCTGTTTGGCTTGTTTCACTTAGAGTAATACTTTCCAGGTACATCCATGTAGTCTCAAGCATAAGAGATCTTTCTTTTTTACAGCTGCATAGTACTCCATTGTGTATATGTAACACAGCTTTTTCACCCATTTGTCTACTGATTGACATTTGGGTTGTTTCCAGATTTTAGCTATTGTAAATAGTGCTGCTATGAACATATATTCTTTCTGATTGGTATTTAAGGCATCTTAGGGTATATTCCTAGAAGCGGGATTACTGGAACAAATGGAAGTTCAATTTTGAATTTTTTGAGTAACAACATATTGTTTTCCATAGTGGCTACACCAGTCTGCCTTCCCACCAGCAGTGTACTAGAGAACCCTTTTCTCCACACCTCGCCAACACTTATTGTTTAATGATTTGTTGATGGTGCCCATTCTGAAAGGTGTGAGGTTATAACTTATTGTTGTTTTAATTTGCATCTCTCTGATGATTAGTGATGTTGAGCAGTTCTTTATATGTCTCTTGACCATTTGTATGTCCTCTTTGGAGAGATGTCAATTTAGTTTCTCTGCCCATTTTTTTAATTGGGTTTGTTCTTTTTTTGTTGGGTTCTATGAGCTCTCTCTATATACTGGGAATAAGCGCCTTATCTGATATATCATAGACAATTATGCTCTCCCATGCAGTGCATTGGGTTTTCATTTTGATTATTGTATCTTTTGCTGTACAGAAGATTTTCAGTTTTTTATAATTCCATATGTTCATTTTCTTCTTTGTTTCTGATGCCATAGGTAATGTATCAGTGAAAATTCTGCTGCGTATGATGTCTAAAATTTTTATTTATTTATTTAATTTATTTATTTTTGTTACAGATATTTCCATTTTTTCCCCCACTGATTTCTTCCTTCCCCTCCCTCCCCACCCTGTCCAAAGCTTTGTTATCCATGTCCATTGTTCATGCACCCATTCATATAAGTTCTGTGGTTTATCTCTCCCCCAACACCCCCTCTTCTGGGAGTTGACAGTCTGTACCCCACTTCCACATCTCTGGGACTACCCCATTCCTCAGACTGCTATGATCATTATATTCCACAAATAAGTGAGATCATATGATACTTATCTTTCTCTGTTTGGCTTGTTTCACATAGGATAATACTTTCCTGTTCCCTCCATGTAGTCTCAAAAGATAAGAGATCTTTCTTTCTCAGAACTCAATAGTACTCCATTGTGTATATGTACCACAGCTTTTTTATCCATTGGTCTACTGATGAACATTTGGGCTGTTTCCAGATCTTAGCTATTGTAAGTAGTGCTGCTATGAACATGGGGGTATGTATATTATTTCTGATTGGTGTTTCAGGCTTCTTAGGGTATATTCCTAGAAGTGGGATCACTAGGTCAAAAGGAAATTCATGTTTTTTTGTTTTGTTTTGTTTTTTTATTGATTAATTTTTGTTACAGATGATTCTCCTTTTTCCCCCCCACTGATTCCCCCCTCCCCCTTCCCTCCCTGCCCCTTTCCCAGATTGTTGTCCATGTCCACTGTTCATGCATACATGCATATAAGTTCTGTGGTTCATCCCTCTCCCACCTCCCCACTCCTTAGGGGATTGTCCTCAAACTGTTATGTTCATTATATTCCACAAATCAGTGAGATCATATGAAATTTGTCTTTCTCTGTTTGGCTTGTTTCACTTAGGATGATACTTTCCAGGTCCCTCCATGTAGTCTCAAAGGATAAGAGATCTTTCTTTCTTACCGCTGCGTAGAACTCCATTGTGTATATGTATCACAGCTTTTTGATCCATTCGTCTACTGATGGGCACTTGGGCTGTTTCCAGATCTTAGCGATTGTAAATAGTGCTGCTACAAACATGGGGGTACATATATTCTTTCTGATTGGTGTTTTATGCTTCTTAGGGTATATTCCTAGAAGTGGGATCACTGGGTCAAATGGGAGATCAATTTTTAATTTTTTGAGGTGACACCATATTGTTTTCCATAGTGGCTGCATCAGTCTGCATTCCCACCAACAGTGTACTAGAGTCCCCTTTCTCCACACCCTCGCCAATACTTGTTTGATGATTTGTTGATGGCGGCCATTCTGACAGGTGTGAGGTGATACCTCATTGTTGTTTTGATTTGCATCTCTCTGATGATTAGTGATGATGAACAAGGAAATTCATGTTTTAATTTTGTAACACCACATTGTTTTCCATAGTGGCTGCATCAGTCTGCATTCCCACCAGCAGTGCAGTAGAGTCCCCTTTTCTCCACACCCTGGCCATATGTGTTGTTTGATGATTTGTTGATAGCCGCCTTTCTGACAAGTGTGAGGTGATACCTTATAGTTGTTTTAATTTGCATCTCTCTGATGATCAGTGATGTTGAGCATTTCTTCATATGTCTCTTAGCCATTTGTATGTCCTGTTTGGAGAGGTGTCTATTTAGTTCCACTGCCCATTTTTTAATTGGGTTCTTTGTCTTCCTTTTGTTGAGTTGTATGAACACACTCTATATATTCGAAATTAACCCCATATCTGATATATCATTTTCAATGATGCTCTCCCACAGTGTGGGTTGCCTTTCCATTTTGATCGTTGTTTCTTTTGCCATGCAGAAGCTTTTTAGTTTGATGTACTCCCATGTGTTCATTTTCTGCTTTGTTTCTCTGTTTCCTTAGGTGATATATCAGAGAAAATTCTGCTGTATATGGTGTCTGAAATTTTGTTGCCTACATTTTCATCTAGTATTTTTATGGATTCATGAGTCTCATTTAAGTCCTTTATCCATTTTGAGTTTATTCTTGTATATAGTGTAATTTGATGGTCTAGTTTTATTTTTTTCATGTAGCTGTCCAATTTTTCCAATACGATTTATTAAAGAGGCTGTCTTTACTCCACTGTATGCTCTTTCCAACTTTGTCAAATATTAATTGAACATATTGCCTTGGGTCCATTTCTGGGTTCTCTGTTCTTTTTCACTGGTCTATATGCCTGTTTTTGTGCCAGTACTAGGTTGTTTTGAGTACAGTGGCTTTGTAGTATAACCTGAAATCTGGTAATGTGATCCCTTCAAATTTGTTCTTCTTTTTCAAAATTGCTGTGGCTATTCGGGGTCTGTTTTTGGTTCCATATAAACTTTTGAAGTATTTGTTCTAGTTCTGTGAAATATGTCGTTTGTATTTTGATGGACATTGCATTGAATCTATAGATTGCTTTGGGTAGTAAGGACTTTTTAATGATATTAAGTCTCTCAATCCATGAACAAAGTATGTGCTTCCACATTTTATATCTTCCTCTAGTTCTTTTTTCCATGACCTGTAGTTTTCTGCGAATAAGTCCTTTACTTTTTTGGTTAAGTTTATTCCTAGGTATCTTAATTTCTTTGCTGCAATGGTAAATGGGATTGTTTTCTTAGTTTCTCTTTCTGCGAGTTCATCATTGGTGTATAAAAATGCCATGGATTTCTTGACATTAATTTTGTATCCTACTACTTTGCCAAATTCATTTATTAAATCTAGTAAATTTTTTATGCAATCTTTGGGGTTTTCAACGTATAGTTACATTTCATTTGCAAATAGTGACAGTTTCACTTCATACTTTCCAATTTAGATCCCTTTTATTTTTTTTCCTTTTGTTGTGGGTAAGATGTCCAGTACTATGTTTAATAAGAGTGGTGAAAGTGGGCATCCTTGTCTTGTTCCTGGTATTAGGGGAAATTCTTTTAATTTTTCCCCTTTTGTGTGATGTTGGCTGTTGGTCTTTCATATATGGCCTTTATTATTTTGAGATATGATCCCTCTATTCCCAGATTGCTGAATGTTTATATCAGAAATGGGTACTGGATGTTGTTGAATGCTTTTTCAGCATCTATTGATATGATCATATGATTTTTATCTTCCATTTTGTTTATGTGGTGTATCACATTTATTGATTTGCCAATATTTACCAGCCTTGCATCCCTAGGATGAATCCCACTTGGTCATGATGAATACTTTTTTTGATGTATTGCTGGATTTAATTTGGTAGTATTTTGTTCAGGATTTTGGCGTCTATGTTCATCAGGGATATTGCCCTGTAGTTTTCTTTCTTTGTAGTGTCATTTCTGTTTTGGAATTCGAATTATGCTGGCCTCATAAAACAAGTTTGGACATCTTCCTTCTTTAATTTTTTGAAAAAGTTTGATGAGAATAGGTATTCGTTCTTTTTTGAATGTTCTGTAGAATTCCCCTGTGTTGCCTTCCGTGCCTGGGCCTTTGTTTGCTGGGAGAGTCTTGATTACATCTTCAATTTTCTTGTTGTTATTGGTCTGTTCATGTTTTCTATCTCTTCACAGACCAGTTTTGGGGCACTATGTCTTTCTATAAATTTGTCCATTTCACTGAGATTGTCAAATTTGTTGTTGTATAATTGTCCATAGTATTGGATAACAATCCTTTTGTTGTATTTGTGTGGAGTCAGTTATTATTTCTCCTCTTTCATTTCTGATTTTGTGTATTTGGGTTTTCTCTCTTTATTTCTTGGTGAGTCTAGCTAAGGCTCCATCAATCTTGTGTATCTTTTCAAAGAACCAGTTCTTTGTTTTATTGATCCTTTGAATTGTTTTTTGGTTTTCATATCATTTATTTCTGCTCTGATCTTTACCATTTTCTTCCTTCTACTTGCTCTAGGGCTTTCTTTTTGTTTCCTTATTAATTCTTTAAGTTGTGAGGTTAGTCTATTAAAACTTTTTCTTACTTCTTGAAGTATGCCTGTACTGGTATGAACTTCCCTTTCAGAACTCCTTTCGCTGCATTTCATACATTTTGTGTTGTTGTGTGTTCATTTACATTGGTTTTCTGGAAGTTTTTAATTTCTTCCTTGATCTCATCAGTAACCCATTGTTTAATAACATGCTATTTAGCTTCCATGTGTTCAAATGTACTTTCATGTTCTTGTTGCAATTGATTTCTAGTTTCATGCCATTGTGATGTGAGAAGATGCTTGATATGATTTCAATCTTCAAGAAGTTGAAGAGATTTAGTTTGTTTCCTATCATGTGGTCTGTCTTTGGGAATGTCCCATGTGCACTTGAGAAGAATGTGAATTCTGCAGAATTGGGGTGTAATTCTCTGTAGATATCTATGAAATCCATTTGCTCTAATGCTTCATTTAGAGTCTATATTTCCTTGTGAATATTTTGTCTAGATGATGTATCCAGTGATGTCAGCAGGGTCTTGAAAGTCCCCTGATATGATTGTATTGCTGTTGGTTTTTTATTTGAAGTCCTCCAGAAGATTTTTAATATATTTTGGTGCTCCTATTTTCAGTGCATATGTTTAACAATGTTAAAACTCCCTGTTGGAGAGATGCAAATTAAAACAACAATGAGGTATCACCTCACACCTGTCAGAATGGCCGCCATCAACAAATCATCAACCAACAAGTGTTGGCGAGGGTGTGGAGAAAAGGGGACTCTGATACACTGCTGGTGGGAATGCAGACTGGTGCAGCCGTTATGGAAAACAATATGGTGCTACCTCAAAAAATTAAAAATTGAACTTCCATTTGACCCAGTGATCCCACTGCTGGGAATATACCCTAAGAAGCCTGAAACACCAATCAGGAAGAATATATGTACCCCCATGTTCATAGCAGCACTATTTACAATAGCTAAGATCTGGAAACAGCCCAAGTGTCCACCAGTAGACGAATGGATAAGAAAGCTGTGGTACATATACACAATGGAGTACTATGCAGCGGTAAGAAAGAAAGATCTCTTATCCTTTGAGACGACATGGAGGGACCTGGAAAGTATTATCCTAACTGAAAGAAGCCAAGCAGAAAAACACAAATACCACATGATCTCACTTATATACGGAATATAATGAACATAACAGTCTGAGGAATACAGTAGACCCAGACACATGGAAGTAGGGCACAGACTGACATCCCTCAGAAGAGGGAATGGGGGGTGGGGGGGTGGGAAGAGATAAACCACAGAACTTGTATGCATGTATGCATGACCAATGGACATGGACAACTAAGCCGGGGACAGGGTGGAGGGGGGGTAGGGTGGGGGGTGCCAATGGGGTAAAAAGGTAAAATATCTGTAACAAAAAAATAAATAAAAAAAACAAAAAAAAACAAAAAACTCCCTGTTGGATAGTTCCTTTCAGTATTATGTAGTGGCCTTATTTGTCTCTAGTTATGGCCTTCATTTTGCAATTTACTTTGTGAGATATATGTATTGGTACCCCAGTTTTTTTTTGCTTTCCATTTGCTTGAAAGATGTTTTTCTAACCCTTCACTTTCAACCTATGTGAGTCTTTTGTTGTGAGGTGGGTCTCTAGTAAACAACATATATGTGAGTCATGCTTTCTTTTCCAGTCAGCTACTTGGTGTCTTTTTATCAGAGCATTCAAACCATTCACATTTATGGTGACAATTGATATGTACTTATTTATAGCATTTGTGTGTGTGTGTGTGTGTGTGTGTGTGTGTGTGTGTGTGTGGTTATATTTTTCTTCCTGTGTCTTCTACTAATATAGCAGTCCTTTTAGCATATCTTGCAGTCCTGGTTTGGTGCTAATATATTCCTTTAGCATTTTTTGTCTGGCGAGTTCTTTATTTGACCTTCTATTTTGAATGCTAGCCTTGGTGGATAGAGTAGTCATGACCTTGGTTATTTCATGCCACTCCCTTCTGTCCTGTAGTGTTTCTGTTGAGAAGTCAATTGAGAGCCTTATGGGGTTTCTTTGTAGGTAACCTTTTGCTTATCTCTTACTGCTTTTAGGATTTTCTCTTTGTCTTTAATTTTTGACATTTTAATTACTATGTGTCTTGGTGTGGGCCTGTTTGGGTTCTTCTTGTTTGGGGCTTTCTGTGCTTCTTGAACTTGAATATCTTCTTTCTTCCCCAAGTTAGGAAAGTTTTCTGTCACTATTTCTTCAAATATATTCTCTAACTGTTGCCCACTTTCTTCCTCCTCGGGGACTCTTATGATGCGAATGTTATTATGTTTCCAGTTGTCCCACAGTTGTCTTAAGCTGTCTTTCTGTTTTGTAAATGTTTTTTTTTTTTTTTTTTCTTTTTGTTTTCTGTTTGGTTGATTTTTTTCTACCCTGTCTTCTAATTCACTGATATTGTCCTCAGCTTCCTCTACTCTTCTGGTTAGTCCTTCCAATGTGTTAATAATTTCTTCTATGTCATTCTTCATTTCTACTTGGTTGGTTTTCAGTGTTTCTTTATCGTACTCATGGTGCTGATGTCCTTACACATGCCGTGGAGATTCCTCAGGATCATGGCTCTGAACTCTACCTCTGATAATTTTCTTAGGTACATTTCATTGATCTCATCTTCGATAGAGTCCTCTTGTTCTTTCATTTGGGATTTGTTTCTTTGTTCCACCACTTTGGCTCTCTCAGTGGGTTTTAGAGCCTGCCAACTTTTCTCTGTGGGTGTTGCTGTTCTGTTGTTTGTGGCTCCCACTACAGGGTTTGGATGAGCCTGGGTGGACCCACGTTAAACACCACTGTCAAGTCTAACTTTTATGGTTAGATTTGCATGCCCAGGAAAGATTCAGTTATTTTCTTGCTTTATCCTTTTGGCTAGTAGTCTCAGTTACTCAGTGCCTTGGAATGTAGCCCTGGTGTTCTGAATAAGAGGATTTCCAAATTGTGGGATAGATGCTGGTTGTCAATGAGCCTCAATTTGCATTTCTTTGCCTTACCTGAGAAAGGCTGAGTCTCCGATGTGGAGGGGCTGCTGCTTTATCCCACAGCTCTGAGAAGGAGCACACTGGCCACTGTCCTTTGTGGCCTCAACTCAGCAAAAACTCTGAGTGCCCTCCAAATCCCCCGTGTCTCCACAGAGTTTCATCCCAGTCTGCCCTCCCTCTGCCAGAGCCCCCAGGTAAGTAGTTGCGGCTATCTTAGTGCTCTGTCCCGGCTCTCTGTGCTGTGGATCAGGCTTTGTCTTTATTCCCCAAGGGCTATGGTTACAGCTAAAGCCGCTGCTGTCCATGAGCTCCCAGCTTGCCACCCTCTTGTGCCTCTGCAGATCCTGCCATTGTCCCTTGTTATATGGTCCTGTCCTCCTGCTTTTCTATTGCTTTCTTCCATGGATTTGTATTTTTTTTAGTTGTAATTCCAGTTTGTTCCTGGGAGATCCTCTGAGTAACTTCTATTTACTCCACCTCCATTTTTACATCCTCTAGGCTTATCTTGTGCACGGCTAGGTCTCATAAGCCTTTCTGGGGTCCCCGTACCCTGCAGGTCCCGCGGGTAACTGGATCGCACAGTCCCTTTGGGGACCCGTCTTAATGCCTATGTTATGGGCTGCTAGGTCATACATGCCTCTCTGGTCTTTAAGCATCCTGTAGGTCCCATGTGTAACTGGATGGCACAGTTCCTGCTGGGGTTCACAGGCCCCTCTGGTGCTTCAGCATCCCACAGGTCCTGTGGGTAACTAGATCGCACAGTTTCTGCTGGGTTGCAGAATCCTCTCTCGTGCTTCCGCATCCCACAGGTCCCAAGGGTAACTAGATTGCACAGTGTCTGCTGGGTCACACAGGCCTCTCTGGTGCTTCAGCACCTTACAGGTCTTGTGAGTAACTGGATCACACAGTCCCTGCTGGGTGGCACAGGCCTCTCTGGTGCCCACGCACCCTGTAGTTCCTGCAGTTGGGCAGCTGGATCACACTAATCTCTTTCATACTCAAGCTTCCCACTGCTCTTGTGGGCTACTGGCCGCACAGGCCTCTGTGGATCCCCAGGTCCCACCACTGGTAGCTGGGGAGTTATGATCCTCTATGGGGTTCAACTCTTGCTCAGCTTTTGCTGTAGTTTTTGGGGATGGGTCTCAGCTGCTGGTCTGTGCTTCTGTTGCCTAGATATGGATGTCTGCTTCCCACGTTGTGTTGCTGGGGGTACAACTTTACTCTGATTGGGCTGCTAGTATGGGGGATTGTGCTGGGCTTCAGGCTGTCCACAGCTTCCACGACTGGCACCTTGGTAGCTCTACTACTGTGCACTGGTCTGTGTTGACACAGAGTGTCCACTTGTTCCACGGTGCCAGGTGCAATGGTGGACTCAGGTTACTTGGCCCTAGCTCTTCCACTGCCTCCTCCCAGGGAAGACCCGGGATCTTCCAAAATGGTGGAACCTTTCTGTAGGGCAGGGAGAAGTGCCCTAAAGTGCCGCTTACCGTGGTAGCTGTCTGCTCCCATTTACAGCACAGAAACTTTCTGCTCCGTGGCTCTGCACTGCTTGAGTTTGGTCATCCACATTCACGTCCACTCACACTCTTGCTCACTCTCTCCAGGGTTCTTGTTTTTTTATTAATACAAAAAATCACCTTGATATTTTCCTCCTAATTACTTAATATATATCAAAAACCTTTAAGAATCTATTTTGTGTCATTTATAACTTCATTACTTTTTCCAAGTCATTCTTCAAATATAACAATACTGGTGGCACCTATGAGGAGCAACTACCCATCATTATCACACCAATCCTATTCTCTTTATTCTGATAGACTCTTTGATAGACTCTTTGTTTTTTGCACCATATTGACTTTCTTTTTTTTTTTTTTAATCTTCACCTGGGAACATTTTTTTTTTTTTGCGTTTATCTTCAGATAGAACGGAAGGGAGAGAGGGAGGAAGAGAGAGAAAGAAACATTGATGTGAGAAAGACACATCAAGTGGTTGCCACCTGCATGTCCCCAACTGGTGCTGGGGTCAAACTGCAACCAAGTTACGTGCCCATGAGCTGACGCTCTAATCACTGAACCAAACTGGCCAGGGCATACATTGATTTTCTTATAACCTAATTTTATTATTATTATTATTATTATTTATTATTATTATTTTATTTCTCTGCCCCAGAGTGAAGCATAATATCTAATAGAAAAAAAGTTTTTTTGTTTTGTTTTTGTCAGAGATAAAACTTTGTATGCCAACAGTAGCACCTGGCAGAGTAGGAGCTCTTTAAATAATTGCTGTGGATGAAAAAGTAAAGAATAACAGAGGTGACATTCAAGATGGCAGCAGAGTAGGTTGATCTTGCACTCATCTCCTCCCAGGACCAAATTGGAAATACACATAACTTGGGGAACAATCACACTAAATAACCAACTAAGAATAGTTGAAGAGGAGTCTTTTAACCAAAGATTTGTAGAACTCATATTGAGACTAGTAGGAAGGGTGGAGACACATAGGGGTTGGCCACACATAGTGGTGTCTGAGGTTCCAGAGGGATATCTCAGCTGTAAGAGGTTCCTCCTGAGAGGTGTGGGGTCTAAACCCCAGGCAGGGCTTCCCAGCCCAGAGCAGCAGAGCTGGGAACAGTGCCCACAGAGCATCTGACTGTAAAAATTCGTGAGGTTTTTGTCACCAACGAGAATTAAAGTCCACTGGAGACACAAGCACCTTTTTAAAGTGTCAACATGCAAAATTTTATTTTCAGCCACTCATCTTGGGCTCTGTCAGAGGGATGGTGGTACACACTGGAGTCACCTGAGGAGAGTTGGAGGCTTGTGTCTCTGGGGATAGATGTTGGGGGACATCCACCATGATCCCTGTAATAAGTTATTTTCAAATACAGCAGTAGCCATCTGTCTTCGGTGGTACAATACCCTCTGAATGACATCAGCTTCTTAGGGGAAGCAATTACTTAACCCTCAGAAATTCCTATTGCTCCACCCTGCCAGTCTTAAGCCTTGCTGAGGAATCAGTGGCATAGGCCAGGGTATAGAAGACTGGGCAGACTCAGGGGGTGTCTGTTACTGGCTTTAGGGCAAGGCCATTCCCACCAATTTTTTATTATCCTGACTGGAGCTTCTCCTTCATGGGAGATCTGATAGAAAACCCTCCTAGCTTCCAGAAAACCCAAATTCTGGGATCCAAAAGCCTCACCCACCTTAATATTAGGGGCTGCATCCTGCCAAGGTCAGGGCAAATTCCAGGACATATTCAGTTGTGTGGCACAGGGACAGGGTATCATGACCATAACCTTCCCTGATGTCTGAACATCCCCTCCACCTCACAGTAGATCCACTAGCCCCATCCTTCCAATTCTGCCAGAGGCTCTTTCAGTGACAAACTAACAAGCAGCTAGCAGGTGTCATTAGATTCTGGGGTGCCTTTAAACATCTGACCTGCTCTGGGTCCCTATGCTAATAAAAGATAGCCTTGAAACACAGCTTGGTCCTTCCAATGTGCAGCCAAGCCCAGAAAAAGCAGCAACAAACTGTCAATCACTTGAGGCTTCAGACAACTTTCTGAGGGCCTGGCACAGACAACATTTGATATTGGCCTGCATCAGAGTCCCTCCCAAGAAGCCCATAACAAACACACCAAGTGACGAGCTTCAGAAAGCATCAGAACAGGATCCAACAAACTTCACAAACATCATATCCAAAGGGAGATTACAGCAGACACTAAGGTAATGCAAAATCTGCTATGTTCTTTTTAAAGTTTTTTTTTGTTTATTTTTAATTTTTTCTTTTTCTCTTTTTACTTTTTTCTATTTTTATTCTTTGTTTTTTCCCCCTTTTATATTTTAGTCTTCTTTGTTCCTCTCTCTCTCTCTCTCTCTCTCTCTCTCTCTCTCTCTCTCGGTCAACATCTGCACAATTGCATGCAAAGCCTCGTCAAAGTTATGTTTCAAAGCCATCCAGCATGAGAGTTGATACCACACATGAATGGTCCAACAACAATCAAGACTCAATTATAATAGGAGGGCCACTATAATCCATACAAAGGGCATTTCTAGAGCACCCATTTCAGGGGATAAATGATACCACACCATTGAGTTCTGCAGAACACCTACTACATAAGAACACAAAATAAAGACTGTGAGTCATAGCAGATCTATCTAATACATAAAAACAAGCACAAAGAGACAACCAGAATGGGAATAGTAAGAAACATGCTCCAAATGAAATAACCAAAGGTGTCTCCAGAAAAAAAGAGCTAAATGAAATAGAGGCAAGCAATCTATCATATATAGAGTTCAAAGTAATAGTTATAAGGATGCTCAAGGAACTTAGAACTACAAAGATAAGAAAAAGTGACATAGAAACCATGAAAAAGAACAGTTGGAAATAAAGAATTCAATGTCCTACATCAAGAATACACTGCAAGAAATAAAAAGCAGTTTGGATGAAGGAGAGAATAAGATCAGCAATTTGGGGGAAAAAAAAAAAGGTAGAAAATAGCACCCAATCAAAGCATCAAGAAGAAAAACAAGTAAAAGAATGAGGATAGCCCTGGCTGGTTTGGCTCAGTGGTTAAAGCGTTGGCCCACTGACAAAAGGGTTATGGGTTTCATTCCCAGTCAAGGGCACATAACTGGGTTGCAGGTTCAATCCCTAGCCCCTGTCAGGGTCATGTGAGATGTATCTCTCTCACATCAAGGTCTCTCTCTCTCTCCCACTTCCTTCCTCCCGTCTTCCCTCCCTCCTGTCCACTCTATCTAAAAATATCAATGGAAAATTATCCTTAGGTGATGATTTAAAAAAAAAAAGTATTTCAGACAGTTTAAGGGAAATTTGGGACAATATGAAGTGTAATAACATCTGCATCATAGTGGCACCAGTGGAAAAGAGTGCTAGCAATGCATCAAGAACCTATTTGAGGAAATAATTACTTTCCTAACCTGGTGAAGTAAAAAGACAAAAAAGTCCAGGAAGTGCAGAGAGCCCCAAACAAGATGAATATAAAGAGGCTCACACCAAAGCACATCATAAATATAAGGTTGAAGACAAAGATATAATCTTAAAAGTAGCAAGACAAAAGCAGATAATAACCTACAATGAAGGTCCCATTAGACTATCAGGTGATCTCTCAACAGAAACATTTCAGGCCAGAAGAAATTGACATGATATATTCAAAGTGATGAAAAGTAGGGACCTACAATCAAGACTACTTTACCCAGCAAGACTATCACTTAACCTTCACTTAACCAGTGGTTCTCAACCTTCTTAATGCTGCAACCTCATGTTGTGGTGACCTCCAAATAAAATTATTTTTGTTGCTACTTCATAACTGTAATTTTGCTACTGTGATGAATTGTAATGTAAATATCTGATATGCAGGATGTATTTTCATTGTTATAAATTGAACAGAATTAAAGCGTAGTGATTAATCACAAAAACAATATGTAATTATATATTGGGAAATATTTATTTCTAATTACAAATAAATAAAATTTTTTCTTAAAGGATGGTGTAGCATGGGTAACAGTCTTAACATAACAACAGTAAATTACATTGCTACATTTTGTGACAGTATGCATAAAAAGCCAACGTCAGTGCAAAGGTTGAGATTGCTTCTTTCTCACCAGATCAGAAATTCTCGGGGAAGTCTTTGTAAGAGCTCAACGAAGACCATCTTCCACAACAAGTCTACTTCTGTATTTAGACTTGATAACCAGCAAGCTTGAAAACCCTGTTTCACAAAGATATGTTGTTGGAAATGGAAGAAGTTGCAACAGTCTCAGACAGAATAGGATATGATGCAAACACTTGATCCAGAATTTTGTAATTGGCTTTGTAGAGAAATCAGTTCTCACTTCATTGCTTGTTAATAAGTTCAATGAACTCCTCTTGTGCTGTCTCAGAAACATCTTCAACTTTGGCTATGAATGGGCTTCTGGCAAGTGCAAATGGGGTGTGAGGTAGATTTGGAAAGTACAATGAAATTTCAACTGCAAGCATGTGAAAGTTTTCTTTCACAGAAATTATCATTGTAATCTGTTTGACTGGTTCAATGTCATGTTACTCAGAGAAAGCAGATAAGGTAGACAACATGTAAATTTTATTTTCATCCAATTTTTTTTTGCCAAAGCTGAAGTTTCATTTGGAATGATTGAGGCATGTTGCATTTAAGATGGCAAAGATGTCAACCAAGTAAGCTATTTTTTTGCAGTTCACTTTTATTGCTAAAAAGTGCTTCAAATTGCAATCTTGCTTTCTGATTTAAAAATGTTTTGAGTTCATCCCAAAGTTCAAAAACACATTTTAAAACTTCCTGTTGACAATCATCTTACTTCAGTGTGAAATAGCAGAGCATTGTTCAGCGCATCCAACTTCTTGCACAGTTGTGAAAACAGTTGACTGTTTAAAGTGCTCGCCTTTAAAAAAAATTGACAGAACTTATGATGCTTTTTATTACTTCTCTAACTCTTATGGCAGTGTCTTTGTTGCTAATATTTGCCGATGAATTATACAGTGAGTTCTGATGACTTTTCGTGACTCATTCAGTACAAAACGTTGAAACCCAGATTGACATCCTAGCATAGCTGGAGCACCATCTGTGCAAATCACCACAAATATTTTCCCAAGAGATCTTATGCTCTTTCAGAAATGAACCAACTATGTCAAATACATCACATGCAGTAGTTGTCGTTTCAAGAGGTTTGCAAAAAAGAAACTCACCTTTAAAGTTGCCATCATTAATATACCTCACGTAAACCAGTAATTGTGAACAGTTTGCAATGTCTGTAGATTCATCAAGCTGGATGCTAAATATTGGAAGTAGAGCAGATTTAATTTCCTGGGTTACCTTATCAAGAATATCAGCAGACATGTCATCTATTCTTGTGCAGACAGTGTGATTAGATAAGAAAATTGCACTCAATTTCATAAGAAGTTCATCCCTGAGCATAGTTTGAACAATGTCTTTGGCCACTGGCAACAGTAAATCCTCAGCAATGGCATGAGGTTTCATAGCTGGTGATTCTGAGTGCCACCAAATATGACGCTTCAATGGCTGCTAGGTTTTGTTTGCGGTACATACCACCAGTGTCAAGTCTAGCTTTCTCGAGTCCATCAGTTTTGCTTCTAAAATAGTTGGTATCCTTGCCGGCAAAGCTCAGATGCTTGCTATCAAAATGGCATTTTAGTTTGTTTGGCTTTATAGATTCAGCTGATAGAACATCACAACAAATAACACACTGCAGTTTCCAATTTCTGCTGTAATTATTGAGGTAAAATCATACTTTAAAAAATTCTCACTATATTTTCTTTTCTTAACATTCTTCTCTACACAATACATTGTCATGAGATGGTTTGCTCATTAAAATAATATATAACAATAGCTTTAATAATACGAGAGATGATACATGGCAAAGTTTAGTCAATACAGTTCATTAAAGTTTCCAATGATTTACTATTCTCTGTTGTTTTTTTATTATTTAATTAATTTAATTATTTTTGTTACAGATGTTTTTCTTTTTCCCCTACTAATACCACCCTCCCCCACGCTCCCAGCCCTGTCTCCAGCTTTGTTGTCCATATCCATTGTTCATGCATACATGCATATAAGTTCTGTGGTTCATAGCTCCCCCTCAACCACTCTTCTGGTGACTGTCAGTCTATACCCCACTTCCACGTCTCTGGGACTACCCCGTTCCTCATACTGTTATGTTCATTATATTCCACAAATAAGTGAGATCATGTGATATTTGTCTTTCTCGGCTTCACTTGTGTTGCTCACGATAATACTCTTCAAGTTCCTTCATGTTGTCTCAAATGATAAGAGATTTTTCTTTCTTACAGCTGGATAGTACTTCATTGCGTATATCTACCACCACTTTTTTATCCATTTGTCTACAGATAGACATTTTGGCTGTTTTCGGATTTTACCTATTGTAAACAGTGCTGCTATAAAATGGGGATACATATATTCTTTCTTATTGCTGTTTCAGGCTTCTTAGGGTATATATCTAGAACTGTGATCACTGGGTCAAATGGCAGTTTAATTTTTAATTTATTGAGTTAACACCATATAGTTTTCCATATACATTCACACCAGCAGTGTACCATAGTCCCCTTTTCTCCACACCCTTGCCAACACTTGTTCCTTGATGATATATTGATGGCGACCACTCTAACAGGTGTTAGGTGATACCTCATTCTTGTGTTAATTTCCATCTCTCTGATGATTAGTGATGTTGAGCATTTCTTCATATGTCCCTTAGCCATTTGTATGTCCTGTTTAGAGAGGTGTCTACTCACTTCCTCTGCCCATTTGTTAATTGGATTACTTGTCTTTGGTTTGCTGAGCTGTATGAGCCCTCTATATATTTTGGAAATTAACCCCTTATCTGATGTATCATTGGCAATTATGCTCTCCCATAGAGTGGGTTGCCTTTCCATTTTGGTGGTTGTTTCTTTTGCTGTGCAGAATCTTTTGAATTTGATGTGGTTCTATGTGTTCATTTTTTCCTTTATTTTTGTTGCCTTAGGTGATGTATCAGTAAACATTCTGCTCCGTATGATGTCCAAAATTTTGTTGCCTACATTTTCTTCTCAGATTTTTATGGATTCATGAATTTATTTTTGTGTATGGTGTAAGTGGATGTTCTAGTTTCATTTTTTTTTCCATGTAGCTGTCAAATTTTTCCAACACCATTTATTAAAGAGGCTGTCTTAATTCCATTTTATGCTCCTGCCACCTTTGTCAAATAAGAATTGATCATAGTGTCTTGGGTCCATTTCTGGGCTCTCTGTTCTGTTTCACAGGTCTATCTGCCTGTTCTTGTGCCAGTACCAGCCTGTTTTGAGTACAGTAGCTTTGTAGTATAACCTGAAATGCGGTAATGTGATCCCTCCAACTTTTTTCTTTTTTTTCAAGATTTCTGTGTCTATTCAAGGTCTCTTTTGGTTCCAGATACCTTTGAAGTATTTTTTCTAGTTCTGTGATGTCATTTGTATTTTGATGGACATTGCATTGAATCTATAGATTGCTTTGGGTAGCATGGACATTTCAATAATATTAATTCTTCCAATTCATGTGCAAAGTATGCTTTCACTTTTTTATATCTTCCTCTATTTCTTTTGTCAATGATCTGTAGTTTTCTGCGAACAGTTTCTTATTTTCTTTGGTTAAGTTTATTTATAGGTTCCTTAATTTTATTGCCGCAATGGTAAATGGGATTGTTTTAATAGTTTTTCTTTCTGTGAGTTCATTATTGGTGTATAAGAATGCCATGGATTTCTTGATGTTAATTTTGTATCTTGCTACTTTGCCAAATTCATTTATTAAGTCTAGTATATTTGTGATGGAGTCTTTGGGGTTTTTTACATATAGTATCATGTCATCTGCGAATAATGACAGTTTTACTTCCTCCTTTCCAATTTGGATCTTTTTTATTTTTTGTTTCTGTCTGATTGCTGTGGCTAAGACTCCAGTATTATGTTAAATAAGAGTGGTGATGGTGGCCACCCTTGTCATGCTCCTGTTCTTAAGGAAAATGCTTTTAGTTTTTTTCCCCTTGAGTATGATATTAACTGTAAGTCTTTCATATATGGCCTTTATTATGTCGAGATATCATCCCTCTATTTACAGATTGCTCAGCATTTTTATCAGAAATGAATGCTGGATTTTGTAGAATGCTTTTTCAGTGTCTATGGATATAATCATATGCTTTATCTCTTTCATTTTGTTTATGTGGTGTATCACATTTATTGATTTGCGAGTATTGTACCAGCCTGCATCCCTGGGATGAATCCCACTTGGTCATGGTGAATAACTTTTTTGATGTATTGCTGGATCTAATTTGCTACTATTTTGTTCAGGATTTTGGCATCTATGTTCATCAGGCATATTGGCCTTTATTATTATTTTTTTTTTGTAGTTTCATTTTCTGTTTTTAAATTAGAATTATGCTACACTTATAAAACGAGTGTGGAAGTCTTCCTACTTCTTGAATTTTTTGAAATAGTTTTAGGAGAATGGCTATTTGTTCTCCTTTGAATGTTCGGTAAAATTTCCTCATAAAACCATCCGGGCATGGGCTTTTGTTTGCTGGGAGAGTCTTGATTTGATCTTCAATTTCTTCTATTGTTATTGGTTTGTTCAAGTTTTCTATCTCTTGCTGGTTCAGTTTTGGGAGACCAGGTGTTTCTAAGAATTTGTCCATTTTGCTTAGATTTTTGAAATTGTTGCCATATAATTGTTCATAATATGTGTTAATGATTCTTTGTATTTTTGTGGTGTCAGGTATTATTTCTCCTCTTTTCTTTCTGATTTTGTGTATTTGGGTCCTCCCTCTTTGTTTCTTAGTGAGTCTCCCTTTGGGTTCATCAATCTTGTGTATCTTTTCAAAGAACCAGCTCATTTTTTCTTGATTCTTTTCATTGATTTTTTATCTCTATGTCACTTATTTCTGCTCTACTCTTTACTATTTCTTTCCTTCCACTTGCTCTAGGGTTTTCTTTTTGTTTGTTTCCTAGTTCTTTAAGTTGTGAGGTTTGAAAGCCTTTTACAAATTTTTCTTGTTTCTTGAGGTAGGCCTGTAGTGCTATGAACTTCCCTCTCAGAACTACTGTCACTGCATCCCATCGATTTTGTGTTGTTGTGTGTTCATTTTCATTGGTTTCCAGGAAGTTTTTAATTTCTTCCTTCATCTGCATGATAACCTATTCATTGTTCAATATCTTACGATTTATCCTACATGTTTTTAAATGTCTTCGCATGTTCTTATTGCAATTGATTTCTAGTCTTATGCCACTGTGATCTGAGAAGATGCTTGATATGATTTTTATCTCCTTGAAATTGTACAGACTTAGTTTGTGCCCTAAAATGTGGTCTATTTTTGCCAATGTCCCTTGTGTACTTGAGAAGAATGTGAATTCTGCAGTTTTGTGGTGTAATACTCTGTAGATATCTACTAAATCCGCTGAATTTAGAGTCTCCGTTTTCTTGTTAATTTTTTGTCTAGATAATTTATCCAGTGTTGCCAGAAAGGTGTTGAATTCTGCTGCTATGATTGTATTGATGTTGATTTATTCTTTGAAATCCTCCAGAAGATTTTTAATATATGTTGGTGCTCCTGTATTGGGTGCATATATGTTTAACAAGGTTATTTTTTTTTCCTTGGATAGATTCTTTCAATATTATGTAGTGGCCTTCTTCATCTCTAGTTATGGTATTCATTTTGAAATCTACTTTATCAGATATGAGTGTTGCTACCCCAGCTTTTTATTCCTTTTCATTTGTTTGAAATATTTTTTTCCATCCCTTCACTTTCAACCTATGTGATTCTTTTGTTATGAGGTGGGTCTCTTGTAACCAACATATATGTGAGTCATGCTTTCTTATCCAGTCAGCTACCTTGTGTCTTTTTATTGGAGCATTCAAGCCATTCACATTTAAAGTGATAATTGATATGTACTTATTTATTGTTATTTTTGTTTAGTGTGGTTATATTTTTCTTCCTATTTCTTCTACTAACTACAGCATTCTCTTTAGCATATCCTTCAGGGCTCTTTTGGTGTTAATATATTCCCTTAGACTTTTTTTGTGTGTGTGTGTGTAAAAATCTCTTTATTTGACTTTCTATTTTTAATGATAGCTTTCTTGTATAGAATAATCTTGGATTCAGATTTTTGTTTTCCATGATGTTGATTATTTCATGCCAGTCTTTTCTGGCCTCTAGTGTTTCTGTTGAGAAGTCAGCTAAGAGCCTTATGGTATTTTTTTTTTAGGTTACCTGTAGCTTATCTCTTGCTGCCTTTATGATTTGCTTTGTCTTTAATTTTTAGCATTTTAATTATTCTGTGTTTTTGTGTGGGCCTGTTTGTATTATTCTCACTTGTGGTTCTCCGTGCTTCTTGAACTGAATGCCTTCTTCCTTCACCAAGGTAGGAAAGTTTTTTGTCACTATTTCTTCAAATATATTTTCTAGCCCTTGCCCATTTTCTTCCTCTTTGGGGACTGTTATGATGTGAATGTTATTATGTTTCCAGTTTGCCCACAGTTTTCTTAAGCTTTCTTTTTGTTTTTAAATTGTTTTTTTTGTTTTTGTTTTTGTTTTCTACCCTGTCGTCTAATTCACTGATCCGGTCCTCAGCTTCCTATACTCTTCTTGTTAGTCCTTTCAATGTGTTCTTATTTTTTGCTATGTCATTCTTCATTTCCACTAGGTTGGTTTTTAATGTTTCTATATCCTTTTTATTTATTTTTAATTTTTTTGTTACAGATGTTTCTCCTTTTTTACCCCATTGGCACGCCCCCCCATTCACCCCCGCCCCGTCACCAGCTTTGTCCATGTCCATTGGTTACGCATACATGCATATAAGTTCTGTGGTTTATCTCTTACCACTCCCCAACCCCTCTTGTGAGGGATGTCAGTCTGTGCCCTACTTGCATGTTTCTGGGTCTACCATATTCCTCAAACTGTTATGTGCATTATATTCCATATATAAGTGAGATCATGTGTTATTTGTCTTTTTCTGCTTGGCTTATTTCATTTAGGATAATACTTTCTGGGTCCCTCCATGTCGTCTCAAAGTATAAGAGATCTTTCTTTCTTACAGCTGCATAGTACTTCATTGTGTATAGGTACCACTGCTTTTTTATCCATTCGTCTACTGATGGACACTTGGGATGTTTCCAGATCTTAGCTATTGTAAATAGTGCTGCTATGAACATGGGGATACATATATTCTTCTTGATTGGTGTATCAGGCTTCTTAGTATATATTCCTAGAAGCAGAATCACTGGGTTAAGTGGAAGTCTTAGACACAGCAATCAGACATGAGGAAAAATAAAAGCGATCCAAATTGAAGAGGAGGAAGTGAAACTGTCATTATTTGCAGATGACATGATATTATACATAGAAAACCCTAAAGACTCCATCAAAAATCTACTAGACTTAATAAATGAATTTGGCAAAGTAGCAGGATACAAAATTAACATCAAGAAATCGACGGCATTCGTACACACCAATGATGAACTCACAGAAAGAGAAACTGAAAAAACAATCCCATTTACCATTGCGGCAAAAATGTTAAGATACTTAGGAATAACCTTAACCAAAGAAGTAAAGGACCTATTTGCAGAAAACTACAGGACATTGGAAAAAGAAATGGAAAAAGATGTAAAAAAGTGGAAGCACATACCTTGTTCATGGATTGGAAGAATTAATATTATTAAAAAGTTTATACTACCCAAAGCAATTTAGATATTCAATGCAATCACCATCAAAATACCAATGGCATATTTCACAGAACTAGAACAAATACTTCCAAAGTTCATATGGAACCAAAATAGTCCCCGAATAGCCACAGAAATTTTGAAAAAGAAGGACAAAGTAGGTGGCATCACAATAACAGATATCAAGTTATACTACAAAGTGACTGTAATCGAAACAGCCTGGTACTAGCACAAGAGCAGGCATATAGATCAGTGGAACAGAACAGAGAAACCATAAATGGACCCAAGGCAATATGTTTAATTAATATTTGACAAAGGTGGCAAGAGCATACCATTGGCAAGAGCAAAAAGTGGAGTAAAGACAGCCTCTTTAATAAATGGTGTTGGGAAAATTGGACAGCTACATGCAAAAAAATAAAACTAGTCCATCAACTTACACCATACACAAAAATAAACTCAAAATGCATAAAAGAATTAAATATGACCCATGAATCCATAAAAATTCTAGAAGAAAATGTAGGCATCAAAATTTTGGACATCATATGCCACAGAATTTTCACTGATACATCACCCAAGGCAACAGAAACAGAGAAAAAAAATGAACACATGGGACTACATCAAACTAAAAAGCTTCTGCACAGCAAAAGAAACAATCATCAAAATGGAAAGGCAACCCACTCTATGGGAGAACATTCATTGAAAATGATATATCAGATACGGGGTTAATTTTGAATATATATAGTGTGTTAATACAACTCAACAAAAGGAAGACAAAGAACCCAATTAAAAAATGGGCAGAGGAGCTGAATAGACTCCTCTCCAAACAGAACATACAAATGGCCAAGAGACATATGAAGAAATGCTCAACATCACTAATCATCAGAGAGATGCAAATTAATACAACAATGAGGTATCACCTCACACCTATCAGAATGGCCGCCATCAACAAATCATCAAACAAGTGTTGGCGAGGGTGTGGAGAAAAGGGGACTCTAGTACACTGCTGGTGGGAATGCAGGCTGGTGCATCCACTATGGAAAACAATATGGTGTTAACTCAAAAAAAAAAAAAAATGTTTCTATATCTTTACTTATAATGTTGATGTCCTTACTCATGCTGTTGAGCTTCCTCAAGATCATGGCTCTGAACTCTACCTCTGATAATTTGCTTAGCTGCTTTTCATTTATCTCATCTTCGATAGAGTTCTCTGGTTCTTTCATTTGCGATTTGTTTCTTTGTTTCACCATTTTGGCTATCTCAGTGGGTTTTGGAGTCTGCCAAATTTTCCTGTGGTTGTTGGTGTTCTACTATTTGTGGCTCCTTCTACTGGGTCTGGATAAGCCTGGGTGGGCCTGGGTTAAACACCACTGTCAAGTTTTACTTTTCTGGGTAAATTTACTCTCCCAGGACTGGTTCAGTTATCCTCTAGCTTTTTGCCTGGTGGCTAGTATTATCAGTTACTCAGGGCATTGGAATATAGCCCTGGTGTTCTGCATAAGAGGATTTCCTTAAGGTGGGATAATTGCTGGTTGTTAATGAGCCCTAATTTGTATTTATTTGCCTCATCTGGGAAACCTGAATATCTGAGTGGTTGCTGATGCTTTTCCCCACAGCTCCTGGAAGGGGCACACTGGCCATGGTCCTCTGTGGCTCCAACTCGGCAAAAACTCTGAATGCCCTCCAAATCCCAGGTGTCCCCACAGAGTTCCAGCCCTGTGTGCCCTCCTTGCGCTGTAGCCCCCAGGTGAGTGGCTGTGACTATTTTAGCTTGTGTCCAGACTCTCTGGGCTGTGGAAAGGGCTTATTCTTTATTCCCCAAAGGCGCTGCTCACAGTTAAATCTTCTTCTGTCTGTGGACTCCCAGCCTGCCACCCTCTCGTGCCTCTGCAGATCCTACCAGTGCCCCTGTTTATATAGTCCTGTCCTGCTGTTTTTCTGTTGCTTTTTTTTTTTTTGAGGATTTATCTTTATTTTACTTGTAATTCTCGTTTGGTCCTGGGAGAATGTCTGTGTAGTTTCTATTCACTCTGCTTTCATTTTCACATCCTCAAGCCTATCTTGTGCACAGCTGTGTTGCACAGACCTTTCTGGTGGCCCCTTACCCTGCAGGTTCGCTAGTAACTGAATTGCACAGTTCCTTTGGGGACCATGCTTTATGCCTATGTTATGGGCTGCTGAGTTTCACAAGCCTCTCTGTGCATCCTGCAGGTCCTGTGGGTAATTGGATGGCACAGTCCCTGTTGTGTTGCACAATCCTCTCTGGTGTTTCAGCACCCCGCAGGTCTTATTCGTAACTAGATTGCACAGTCTCTGCTTGGTCGCACAGGCCTCTCTTGTGCTTCAGCACCCTGCAAGTCCCTTGGGTAACTGGACTGCACAATCCCTTCTGTGTTGCACAGGCCTCTCTGGTGCCCCTGTACCCTGCAGGTCCCCCAGGCAGGCAGGTGGATAGAACCAGTCTCTCTAGGGCTCAGGCTTCTCTCTGCTCTTGTGAACTGCTGGAGTACACAGGCCTCTGTGGTGCCCCAGGTCCAGCCGCTGTCGGCTGGGAATTGCTGCTGACCCTTGGGGCTCAACTGCTGCTCAGCTTTTGCTGTTGTTTTTAGGGATGGGTCTTAGCTGCTCATCTGTGCTTCTGTTGCCTGGGGATAGATGTCTGCTCCCACGCTTCTGTTGCTGGAAATATATCTTGACTCTGATGGAGCTGCTACTGTGGGGGAAGGTGCTGGGCTATATATTTTGACTCTGATTGGGCTGCTACTATGGGGGATGGTGCTGGGCTCCAGGCTCTCTGCAGCTTCTGTGACTGGCACCTTGGAAGCTCTTCTACTGTGCACTGCTCTGTGTTGCCACTGAGTGTCCACTAGTCCAATGGTGCCAGTTATGCTGGTGGGCTCAGGTTGCTGGGCCCTAGCTGCTCTCACTGCCTCCTCCCTGGAAAAACCCAGGATCTTACAAAATGTTGGGACCTTTTTCAGGCACAGGGAGAAGAGCCCTGAAGTGTGGCTTACCATGGTAGCCTGCAGCTCCCTTTCACAGTACAGGAACCTCCTGCTCTGAGTCTCTGCACTGCAGGAGTTTGGTCATCCACCTTCACATCCACTCTCACTCTCTCACACAGTAGCTTACTTTCTCACACACTCACTCTCCCTTTTGTCCTGCCCACTGCCATCTTTTTCGAGAATCTGTTGCTCTTATAAATTTAAATTGGGAGGATTAGTCTATTCCAATCCTTCATTTATTGGAATGTGTAGGTGATAAAATTGTGTGCCACCCAGATACCCCTTTCAAGACCATGGCACAATTTATCCCTACTTACAAGCATATTGATGTGCTAAATCCCTCCCAAGACCACACCTCCTCCTTGGGTGGGGTGGGATGCACTAATGTAATGACTGTTCAATATATGTGTAAAGGCTTGATCCCTTGCTTAAAGACAGTTATCTCTGAAGGGCTATCCTAGCTCTAGATCTCCCCTTGGAGGAGAGGGAGACAATGAAATTCTCCCCTCTGTCTATTTATGTATCCTTCATATCCTACAGATGTTGACCCCATCAATACTTTTCAATATACTTATTGCATGAAAATTTCTGGTTCCTGGGAAACACAAATTGAGACAGAATTATAATAATTTAGTACTTAATCATTTATACATCTTTTATTTCTTTCCCTCTACCTGGCATGTTTATTTTGTTGTATTTTATTTTATTCTTCTTTATTGATTTTTAGAAAGAAAAAAAGGGAGAGAGATATGGAAACATCGATGACAGAACATCAATTGACCTTCTCCTGCATAACCCCCACTGAGGATCAGGCCCACAACCTGGACATGTACCGTGACCAGGAATCAAACTGGTGACCTCTTGGTGCTTAGGTCAACACCCAACCACTGAGCCACTCCGGCCGGGCTACCTGGCATGTTCTTAAACCATTTACCTTGTCTGCTATTTAACATTTTTGCTCATAGTGCTTTAACATTTTTATGCTCAGCCAGTGTGCCTCAGTTGGTTGAGCATTGTTCCATGCACCAAGGGGTCACTGGTTCAATTAACTGTCAGGGCAGATGCCCGGATTGCCAGCTTGATCCCCAGTAGGGGGCATGCAGGCGGCAACTGATAAATGTTTATCTTTCTCTCTACCTCCTTTATTTCTTTCTAAATAAACTATAAAAAAGAAAAACAAAGCATTTTTTAAAAATAAAGAAATAAATTTAAAATAAAAGTGTATGTTAACATTAAAGCAAATTGACAATCACTCTGGTTTCTATATATATTTGTACATACATAAGACTTGTTCTGTTTTATTTTTCCCCTTAAAATTAACATTAAAGTGCAATTCTTTTTTATTTATGTCAAGTACAGTGATTTTTATAAGATATTTTCAGGCATAATAAGCCTCTGCCGTCAGATCTTTAAACTACTGATCAATAGTGTTTCCTAGTTTATCTTTAATAATCCCATATTTTAAAATGTCCTTCTTTATCATATTTGGAATTTATTTCATTGTGTGGGATAAAGTGAAATTCTAACTCTATGTTCCTCAAAATATATTCAACTTATGCAACAAAGTTTTAGCTAACAATTTTATTCCACTTTTCTCTCTGTACATTTTTAAACCAACACTGTGATATTTGGATTTTTCTAACTTTATAACAACCTGTTAATATCTTGGATGGCAAATAAGCCCTCATATTTCTTTTTTTTTAACCTTTCTACTGAATATTCTCCTTTTTTATTCACAGATGGACCATATCATTACTTTGTTAAAAAATGTAAAATCACATTGAGAGTTTAATGTATTTATCTTACTTATAAATTAACTAGAGAAAAATGAGCATTCACATAATATTAAGATTCTCTCCTACCCAGAACAGACACCTCAAGTATGTATATATATATATTTAACCTTCAGGGAAGATTTTTTAAGAATTTTTTTTCCTTTATTGATTTTGGACAGAGAGGAAGGAAGAGGGAGAGAGAGATAGAAACATTGATGAGAGAGAACATCAATTGGCTGCCTCCTGCATGCCCTGCACTGGGGATTTGGCCCACAACCTGGGCATGTGCCCTGACTGGGAATCGAACTGGTAACCTTTTGGTCCATGGGTTGATGCTGAACCAGTGAACCACACAGCTGAGCCAGGGAAGATTTCTAGATTTCTTCATAGAAGTCATGAAAATATTTCTGTAATTTATTCTGCATTTTTTTTTCCTATTCTTTGTTAGTGGGGAGGTTGCTTACTAGGTTGTGTAATATTAGTTACTTAGTTGCACTTCACTGCATTTCTGCATCTATAAAATGGGAATAATAAAAGCCCCTCCTTTATAGAATGTAAAAGGAAATAATATACATAAGGCCCATAGCATGTCCCTGGCTAATTTGAAGTGCATGATGCACAGATCTTATTATTAATCTGTAAAAGATATGTCCCAAAAAAATTCATTAGCTCTTCTGTTCTTTTAGTTCCCATGAATATTAGCAATTAATAATCACTCAACAAATATTTGACAACATTCTTTTGTCTCTAGGAAACCTGTTTTGTATTATGTGCCAGAGACTTTCCTAGGTAATGGGCAAAAAAGATGTGAATGAAACAGATACTGTCCCTGCTATTATTGAGCTTTCAATATGTTGGTGACAGAGAGATAATTAAATAATATTCAGTTAGATATGTGCTTATAAATTGTTAAATGATAGACAACAGAGAAAAAGCATGCTGTGAGATAATACCTATGGATAATCAATTTAGGCAGGGGGTAGGGCCAAGCAATAACAACATTTAACTATGTTTGGACATCCAAAGAGATGGTATCTAGGAGGGTATTGAAGACAGAATCAACTGCATAGGTGAAATTTAAAAAAAATCTTGAGGACATCTCAGAGAAGCAGTCAACATGGCAGTGAACAATTCTGGAGTGAAGGTGAGTGGATGACCCTACACCCCAGACATACCAACCCATATGACCTGGCATGGCTAACCTGGCACTATGAGAAAATGGGACACACTGCCATGACCTGGCATAAATGGACACCCTAAATGCACAGATCTAACCCTGGAAAACAGCCTGCTTCAACTGGCCCTGGACAACCAGACCACTAAAATTGGGGAACAAAAAAATAACCCCCAAATGAAAGAAAAGGAGGAGTTGCTAGAAAAGGAACTAAATAAAATGGAGGCAAGCAATTTGTCAGATAAAGAATTCAAAGTAATGGCTGTGGGTGCTCAAAATTACTTAGAACTAGAAGCAACTTTATGAGAACTATAAAGAACACAGTGGGAACTATATCACCATGAAAAGAGGTAGCAGCTATGAAAAAGAGTTAATCAGAAATAATGACATAACTGAAGTAGAGAATGCCCTGGAAAAGATCAATAGTAAACTAGAAGAAACTGAGCACTGAGTAAGTGAATTAGAACACAAGGTAGAAATCAGAGCAGCAATTGGGACAAAAATTAAAAAGTAAAAGGATAGTTTAAGGGAGCTTTGAGACAACACAAATGTATCATTTGCATCATAGAGGTATCAGAGGGAGAAGAATCTGGGCAAGGAATATAGAAGCTGTTTGAAGAAGTAATGATAGAAAATTCCCCTAACCTGGTGACAGAAAGTCATACAAGTCCAGGAAACACTGAGAGTGCCAATCAAGATGAACCCAAAAAGACCCACACCTAGACACATCATAATTAAAATGGCAAATATAAAAGATAAAGGATTTTAAAAGCAGCAGGAGAGAGATGAAAAGTTACCTACCAGGGAGGTCCCAATAAACTGTCAGCTTATGTCTCAATAAAAGCACTTCAGGTCAGAAGGGATTGGCATGAAATATACAAAGTAATAAAAAACAAGGGACTGAATCCAACACTAGGCTATCCAGCCATGCTATCACTTGAAATTGAAGGTAAAATAAATAGCTTCACAAACAAACAAACAAAAAAGAATAAGGCTATTTTATTACCACCAAACCTATACTGCAAAAAATGTTAAAGAGACTGTTATAAGAAGAATAACAAATTGAGAGGGAGAGAAGAACACAGGCATAAATAATAAAAATGGCAACAAATAAGTACCTATCAATAATAACCTGAAAAGTAAAAGGATAAATGCTCCAATCAGAAGACACAGGGTAAATGAATTGATAAGAAAAAATGACTCATAGATATGCTCTCTTCAAGAGACCCACCTCAGAACAAAAGACTCACAAAGAATGAAAGTTAAGGGATGGAAAAAAAATTTTTCCATGCAAATGGAAATGAAAAAAATCTATAGTAGCAATACTCATATCTCACAAATAGACTTTGAAATGAAGACCACTTTATTATACTAAAGGGATTATTCAAAAAGAGGATACAACCCTGGTAAACTTGTACACACCCAATATAGGAGAAACCAAATGTATAAAAAGACATTGGGAAGACTATAAGGGAGAGATTGACAGCAATACTGTGATAGTAGGGGACTTTAATACCCCACTGACACCACTAGATAGATATCCTAGGCAAAATATCAACAAGAAAAGAGCAACCCTAAATGACACACTACAGTAAATGGATTTAACTGATAATTACAGAACATTTCATACCAAAGCCACAAAATATACATTCTTCTCAAGCACACATGAGACTTTAGCAAAGATAGACCACATGTTAGGACACAAACTAAGAGTCCACAAGATCAAAAAGATTGAAATCATATCAAGCATCTTCTTGGATCACAATAGCAGGAAACAAATCAACAGCAATAAAACCTCAAAATCATTAAAATTATGTTGGCTAAATAGCATGTTATTAAACAGTGGGTTACCAAAGACATCAAGGAGGAAATAAAAAAAATTACTGGAAACAAATAAAAATGAACACACACACACACACACAAACAAACAAACAAAAAACCCTATGGGACACAGTGAAAGCAGTCCTGAGATGGAAGTTCATAGTACTACAGGCCTACGTCAAGAAAATACAAAATTTTCTGATAAATTATCTAACCCTACACCTTAAAAGAATTAGAAAGAGAAGTACAAAAAAAGCCCAGGGTAAGTAGAAGGAAGGACATAATAAAATCAGAGTGGAAATTAATACCATAGAGACTAAAAAGACAATAACAAAGATCAATAAAACCAAGGGCTTGTTCTTCAAAAAGATAAACAAGATTGGTGAATCTTTATCTACACTCACCAAGAAACAAAGAGAGAGGACGCAAATAAATGAAATCCTGGAAAGTATTATCCTAAGCGAAACAAGCCAAGTAGAGAAAGATAAATATCATATGATCTCACTTATTTGTGGAATATAATGAACGTAACAGTCTGAAGAACAGGGTAGTCTCAGAGACAGGGAAGTCGAGTACAGACTGACAATTCCCAGAAGAGGAAATGTGGGGGGAGAGATAAACCACAGAACATATATGCATGTATGCATAACCAATGGACATGGACACCAAACCTGGGGACAGAGCGAGGAGGGAGGGGGAAGAGGGGGTCAATGGGGAAAAGAAAAGAAAAGAGAGAGGTGAAATATTGACTGACACCACATAAATATAAAGGATTTTAAGAAAATGCTATGAACAAATATATGCTAACAAATTGGACAACCTGAGTAAAATGAAAAAAATTCTATAAACATAATGTCTTCAAAAACTAAACAAGGAAGAGTCACAAAATCTCAACAGACCAAAAACAACTAATAAAATTGAAGCAGTATCAAAGAAATCCCAACAAACAAAAGCCCTGGTCCAGATGACTTTGCAGGGAAGTTTACCAAACATTCAAAGAACTAACACCTATCCTCCACATACTATTACAAAAAGTTGAAGAGGAAGGAAGACTTCCAAGCTCCTTTTATGAGGCCACATCATACTAATATTAATATCAATATTAATACCAATATTAGTGTCATATCATATCATATCATATCATGAGATGTTGAAAAAGCATTTGACACAATCCAGCACCTATTTTTGATAAAAACGCTCAGCAAAGTGGGAATAGAGGAAACATACCTTAACATAATAAAAGCCATATATTGTCATATACAGCAAACATCATAGTCAATGGCTAAAAATTTAAATCATTTTTCTTAAAAACAGGAACAAGACAGGGATGTTTGCTTTAATCACTCTTGTTCAATATAGTATTGGGAGGCTTAGCCTCAGAAATCAGACAAGAAGAAAAGATAAAAGGCATCCAAATTAGAAAAGAAGAACTAAAACTGCCACTATTCAAAGATGACATTATATAATCAGAGAAAACATGGTAGCAGGCAGGAACTGAGGGAGGGTGAGTGTGTGAGAAGTGAGCTAGTGTATGAGAGAGTGAATGAACATGAAAGTGGACTACCAAACTCCTGCAGTGCAGACTCGGAGCAGAAGGTTCCTGTGCTTTGGACAGGAGCAGCTGACTAACATGGTAAGAGGCTCTTTGTGGCACTTCTCCCTGCACCACTAGGAGGTCCCACCATTTTGGAAGGTCCAGGGTCTTCCCTGGGAGGAAGCAGTGGGAGCGGCTAGGGCCCAGCAACCTGAGCCCACCAGCACACCTGGAACCATCTGACCAGTGGACACTCTGTGTCAACACAGACAGGTGCACAGTAGTGGAGCTCCCAAGGTGCTGGTCTCAGCAGCTGTGGACAGCCAGGAGTCCAGCACTATCACTCATAGTAGCAGTCCAATCAGAGTCTAGATATACCCCCAGCAATAAAGTCTGGAAAGTAGACATCTATCTCCAGGCAACAGAAGCACAGACCAGTAGCTGAGAACCACCCCCAAAAAACACAGCAAAAACTGAGCAGAGTTGAGCCCTACAGGGCAGCAGTACACCCCAGCCACCAGCGGCCGGACTCAGGGCTCCACAGAGGCCTGTGAGGTCCAGCAGCTCACAAGAGCTCTGGGAAGACTGAGCTCCAGAAAGACTGGTACTATCCAGCTGCCCGCCCACAGGACCTGCAAGGTGTGGGAGCATGAGAGAAGCCTGTGCAACCCAACTGTGCACAAGATACCCATAGAGGATGTGAAAATGGAGGAGGAGTGAATAGAAGCTACACAGACAATCTTACAGGACCAAACGGGAATTACAACTAAAGCAAAGACAAATCTTTGGGAAAAAAACAACAGAAAAGCAGCAGGACAGGACCATATTACCAGAGACACTGATAAGATCTGCAGAGGCATGAGAGGGTGCTGAGCTGAGAACCCAAGGACAGCAGTAGTCTTAGCTTTGAGCAACACCATTAGGGAGTAAAGACCAAGCCCACTCCACAGAGCAGAGAGCCAGGACAGAGCACTAAAATAGCCACAGTTACTCATCTGTGGGCTACGGCAGAGGGAGGGCAGACTGGGCTGAAACTCGGTGAGGAAAACAAGGATTTGGAGGTCACTCAGAATTATGGCTGACTTGTAGCCACAAAAGACATTGGCCAGTGTGCTCATTCCTACAGCTGTGGGGAATAGCAGCAGCACCCCCATTGGAGATTCAGCCTTTCACAGGTGAGGCAAAAAATGCAAATTGAGGCTTATTAACAACCAGCATCTATGCCACCCTCTGGAAATCTTCTTATGCAGAACACCCTTATGCAGATCTACATTCTAAGGCACTGAGTAACCAAGACTATGAGCCTCCAGAAAAAAGCTAGAGGATAACTGAACCTTTCCTGGGCTTGAAAATCTACCCAGGAAAGTAGGACTTGACAGTGGTGTTTAATGTGGGCCCGCCCAGGCCTATCCAAACCCAGCAGAGAGAGCCACAAACAGCAGAACACCAACATCCACAGAAAAAATTTGGCAGGCTTCAAAACCCACTGAGATAGCCAAAATGGTGAAACAAAGAAACAAATTTTAAATGAAAGAACAAGAGAACTCTATCAAAGATGATATCAATGAAACGCAGTTAGAGTCCAGAGCATTGATCTTAAAGAAGCTCAACAGCATGAGTAAGGACATCAGCACCATAAGTAAAGATATAGAAACATTGAAAACCAACCAAGTAGAAATGAAGAATGACATAGCAGAAATAAAGAACACATTGGAAGGACTAACCAACAGAGTAAAGAAAGCTGAGGACCTGATCAATGATTTAGAAAACAGGGTAATAAAAATGAACCAATCAGAAAATCAAGGAAAAAAAAAACAATTAAAAACAAGAAGATAGCTTAAGAGAACTGTGAGACAACAGGAAATGTAGTAAAATTTGCATCACAGGAGTCCCTAAAGAGGAAGAAAATGAGCAAGCGTTAGAGAATATATTTGAAGAAATAGTGACAGACTGTCCTAACTTGGTGAAAGAAGAAGGAATTCAAGTCCAAGAAGCACAGAGAGTCCCAAATAAGAAGAACCCAAACAGGCCCACGACAAGACATATAGTAATTAAAACCCCAAAAATTAAAGACAAAGAGAGAATCCTAAAAGCAGCAAGAGAGAAGCAACAGGTGACCTACAAAGGAAACCCCATAAGGGTATTAGCTGACTTCTCAACAAAAACACTACAGGCCACAAGGGAGTGGCACAAAGTAATCAAGATCATGAAAAACAAGGATCTGAATCCAAGACTACTCTACCCAGCTAGGCTGTCATTCAAAATAGAAGGTCAAATACAGAGCTTCACAGACAAAAAAGGCTAAGTGAATATATTAACACCAAACAAGTTGTGAAAGATATGCTAGAAGAACTGCTGTACTTAGTAGAAGAAATAGGAAGAAAAGTAGAATCACACTGAACAAAAATAGCAATAAATAAATACATACTAATTATCACCTTAAGTGTGCATGGTTTGAATGCTCTAATGAAAAGACAGAGTACCTGACTGGATAAGAAAGCATGACTCACATATATGTTGTTTATAAGAGACCCAGCTCACAACAAAAGACTCACATGGGTTGAAAGTGAAGGGATGGGAAAAAATCTTCCAAGCAAATGGAAAGGATAAAAAAGTTGGGGTAGCAATATTCATATCTGATAAAGAAGATTTCAAAATGAAGGCCATAACTAGAGACAAAAAAGGCCATTGCATAATATTGAAAGGATCTATCCACCAGGAAGATATAACCCTGGTAAACATATAAGCATCCAATATAGGTGCACTAACATATATTAAAAATCTTCCAGAGAATTTCAAAGGAGAAATGAAAAGCAATACAATCATAGCAGGGGACTTCAACAACCCACTGAAATAACTGGATAGATTTTATAGACAGAAAATTAACAAGGAAACACAGATTCTAAATGAAGCGCTAGATCAAATGGATTGAATAGATATCTACAGAATATTACACACCCAAACTGCAGAATACACATTCTTCTCAAGTGCACATGGGACATTCTCAAAGACAGACCACATGTTAGGGCACAAACTAAGTCTCTACAAGTTCAAGAAGATTGAAATCATATCAAGCATCTTCTCAGATTACAATGGCATGAAACTAGAAATCAATTGCAACAAGAACATGCAAAGACATTTGAAAACATGGAGGCTAAATAGCATGTTATTGAACAATGAGTGGGTTATTATGGAGATCTAAGAAGAAATTAAAAACTTCAAAGAAACCAGTGGAAATGAACACACAACAACATAAAATCTATGGGATGCTGGGAAAGCAGTTCTGAGAGGGGAATTCATAGCACTACAGGCCTACCTCAAAAAAACAAACAAAAAAAAATTCTAATAGACTATCTAACCTCACAACTTAAAGAAATAGAAAGCAAACAGAAAGAAAATCCCAGAGCAAGTAGAAGAAAAGAAATAATAAAGATCAGAGAAGAAAAAAAAATGACATGGACACCAAAAAAAAAAGAACACAAACAAACAAAACAATTCAAAGGATCAATGAAACAAACAGCCGATTTTTGTAAAGATAAACAAGTTTGATGGACCCTTAGCTAGACTCACCATGAAACAAAGAGAGAGAACCCAAATACACAAATTCACAAATGAAACAGGAGAAATAATAACTGACACCACAGAAATACAAAGGATCATTAACAAATAATATGAACAATTATATGGCAGCAAAGTCGAAAACCTAAGTAAAAAGGACAAATTTGTAGAAACACATAGTCTCCCAAAACTGGACCAGAAAGAGATAGAAAACTTGAACAGACCAATAACAACAAAGGAAACTGAAGATGTAATCAAGACTCTCCCAGCAAACAAAAGCCCAGGCCCTGACGGCTTCATGGGGGACATTTACTGAACATTCAAAGAATAATGAATACCCATTCGCCTCAAACTTTTTTTAAAAATTCAAGAAGAAGAAAGACTTTTAAATTCGTTTTATGAGGCCAGCATAATTCTAATTTCAAAATCAGATAAAGACACTACAAAGAAAGAAAACTACAGACCAATATCCCTGATGAATATAGATGCCAAAATCCTGAACAAAATGCTAGCAAATCGAACCGAGCAATACATCAAAAAAATTATTCACCATTACCAAGTGGGATTCATCCCAGTGATGCAAGGCTGGTACAATATTTGCAAATCAATTAATGTTATACACCACAGAAACAAAATTAAATATAAATATTATATGATCATATCTATAAATGCTGAAAAAGCATTTGACAAAATCCAGCACCCATTTCTTATAAAAACGCTCAGCAATGTGGAATAGAGGGATCATATCTTGACATAATAAAAGCCATATATTAAAGACCTACAGTCAACATTATACTCAGTGGGCAAAAAATAAAGCATTTCCCTTAAGAACAGGAACAAGACAAGGATGCCCACTTTCGCCACTCTTTTTTAACATAGTACTGAAAGTCTTAGCCACAGCAATCAGACAAGAAGAAAAAATAAAAGGGATCAAAATTGGAAAGGAGGAAGTAAAACTGTCATTATTCAGAGATGATATGATGCTATACATAGAAAACCCCAAAAATGCCATAAAAAATTGACTAGACTTAATAAATAAATGTGGCAAAGTAGCAGAATACAAAATTAACGACAAGAAATTTATGGCATTCTTATATATCAATGATGAACTCACAAAAAGAGAAACTGAAAAAACAGTCTCATTTACCATCGCAGCCAAAAAATTAACATACCTAGAAAAAACTTAACCAAAGAAATATAGGACCTATTTTCAGAAAATTACTGGACATTGAAAAAAGTAGTAGAGGAAGAACTAAAAAAGTGGAAGCACGTATCTTGTTCTTGGATTGGAAAAATAAACATCATTAAAATATCCATACTACCCAAAGCAATCTATAGATTCAATGCAATTGCATCAAAATACCAAACGACATACTTCACAGAACTAGAACAGGTACTTCAAAAGTTCATATGGAACCAACAAAAGCCCTGAATAGCCACACCAATCTTGAAAAAAAAGAACAAAGTTGGAGAGATCAGTTTACCAGATTTCAGGTTATACTACAAAACCACTCTAATTAAAACAGCCTGGTACTGGAACAATAACAGGCGGATAGATCAATGCAACAGAATAGAGAACCCAGAAATGGACTCAAAACAATATGCTCAATTAATATTTGACAAAGGGTCAAGAGCATGCAGTGGAGTAAAGATAGCCTCTTTAATAAATGGTGTTGGGAAAATTAGTCAGCTATATGCAAAAAAAAATGAATCTAGACCATCAACTTATACCATACACAAGAATAAACTCAAAATGGATAAAAGACTTAAATGTGACTCATGAATCCATAAAAATCCTAGAAGAAACTGTAGGCAACAAAATTTCAGACATCATACGCAGCAGAATTTTCACTGATACATCACCTAAGGCAATAGAAACAAAGGAGAAAATGAACACATATGACTACATCAAACTCAAAAGCTTCTGCACAGCAAAAGAAAATACCACTAAAATGGAAAGGCAACCCACTCTATGGGAGAGCATAATTCCCAAGGATACATCAGATAAGGGGTTAATTTCCAATATATATATATATAGAGAGAGTGCTCATGCAGCTCAACAAAAGGAAGACAAAGAACCCAATTAAAAATGGGCAGAGGAACTAAATTGACACCTCTCCTACAGGACATACAAATGGCCAAGAGACATATGAAGAAATGCTCAACATTACTAATCATTAGAGAGAGGCAAATTAAAACAACAATGAGGTATCACCTGTCTGAATGGCCATCATCAAGAAATCATGAAACAACAAATGTAGGCGAGGGTGTGGAGAAAAGGGAACCTTCTAGTATGCTGCTTGTGGGAATGCAGACTGGTGCAGCCACTATGGAAAACAATATGGTGTTACCTCAAAGAATTAAAAATTGAACTTCCATTTAACCCAGTGATCCCATTTCTAGAAATATACCCTAAAAAGCCTAAAACACCCATCAGAAGGAATAAATATACCTCCATGTTCATAGCAGCACTATTTACAATAGCTAAGATCTGAAAACAGCCTAAGTGTCCAACAGTAGACAAATGGATAAAAAAAAAAGCTGTGGTAGATATACACAATGGAGTACTATGCAGCCGTAAAAAGGATATCTTATCCTTTGAGGTGACATGGAGGGACCTGGAGAGTATTATTCTAAGTGAAAGAAGCCAAGCGGAGAAACACAAATATTACATGATCTCACTTATTTGTAAAATGTAATGAGCATAACAGTCTGAGGAGTGGTCCCAGAGACATGGAACTGGGACACAGACCGACAACCCCAGAAGAGTGGGTGGGGGGAGAGATAAACCACAGAAGTTATATGGTTGTATGCATGAACAATGGACATTGACAACAAAGCTGGGGGTATGGCAGGGAGTGTAGGGGTGGAGGATATCAGTGGGGGGAAAAGGAGAAACATCTGTAACAAAAATAAATTAATTAATTTTTTAAAAGATTACTGTAAAAAAAATCAGTAGTGTTGATTTGAAAGTAATTCTGCAGGTGGCTGTTCTTCTTTTTTTTTTTAATCCTCACCCGAGGACATTTTTCCATTTTATGTACAGATAGAGTGGGAGGGAAAGAGAGAGAGAGGGAAACATCGATGTGAAAGGGACACATTGAGTGGCTGCCACCCACACGACCAACCAGGGCCGGGGACCAACTGAAACTGAGGTACATGCCCTTAGCGGGAACCGAACCTGGGTCTGTCCGTACCGCAGGTGGACGCTCTAACTGCTGAGCCAAACCGGCCAGGGCTGCAGGTGGCTGTTCTTAATGGCAAGAAAGGCCATTTTAATATTACTCTAGACTTGGGAATAATGGAGACTAAACATTAGATGCTCACATTTTGTATCATAAATAACCTAAGAATAAAAACTTTGAGCAAACATTGAAAGAAATGCAGCAGTTACTGTATTTTAGCAGATAATTCACTTGAATTCAGCTGAATGGACATTATCCATACCCATTGCACTCAGGACAGATGAATGAATACCATAATAAACACAACACAGTAAAAGCAGCTGGATTTTCTAGATTTATCAGTATTCACTAAAAAATAACTGCTTGTATTTGCCTGTATTGTTGGGAGCTCTTTAATGAACTGTACCCTATTTGAAAAACTCACCAGCTAGTATTTTTAAATAAGTGGTCGTTCAACAACGAATTAGGTAGTTTTGATAGAAGGATTTCTTATGCTTTCTTAACCAAAAAACAATGACTTAGGCACTGGGGAGACCCTACTCAGAGAACTAGTTCTTTAAGCAACTTGTGCATTTGACTTCACACATACTTTATTTAATTGATTAATTAATTAATAACTTAGATTGAATTTATTGGAGTGAAATTGGTTAATAAAATTGCAGGGGTATAGTTCTAAAATACACCACCATATATTGTATTGTGTATTCACCATCCCAAGCCAAGTCTCCTTCCGTCACCATTTATCCCCACTTCACCCTCTTCTACCGATCCCTATCCTTTTTTCCCTCTGGTGATTACCATACTGTTGTCTGTCTTGTAGTTTGTTTTTTGCTTAATCTCTTGGTTGTACAAAAAGTGCACGTTACCTTACATCAGTACAACTGAAGAACATTGCTTTTTCATATTTTACTTTAAAAATTTATTTTTCAATTACAATTACATTCAATGTCACTTTGTTTTAGTTTCAGGTGTAGAGCATAGTGGTTAGATAATTATATACTTTACAAAATTTTCCCAATGGATAATTCTAGTACCCATCTGTTTTATTGGTGTGGAGTTATATAATTTCTTTATAAATGTTTGTAATTAACTGCTTATCAGATGTATTATTGATTAATATGTTCTCCCCTTCAGTGAATTATTTTTTCATTTTGTTGATGGTATCTTTTGCTGTATAAAACTTTTTACTTTGATATAGTCCCATTTGTTTATTTTTTCTTTTATTTTCTTGCCCAAGGAGATATATCAGTAGAAATATTGCTAAGAGAAATGTCTGAGGTATTGCTACCTGTTTTCTTCTAAGATTTTTAAGGTTTTGAGTCTTACATTTAAGTCTTTAATCCATTTTTTACTTTATTCTTGTATATGGTGTAAAAATGTGGTCTAATTTCACTTTTCTGTGTGTATTGTCTAATTTTCCCAATACCATGTATTGAATAGACTGTCTTTATGCCATAGTATTTTCTTTTTCTCTTTATCAAATATTAATTGACCATGTAGGTCTTTGATTTTTATGCATTTGTAAATAGTATTGTTTTCTTAGTTTCCGTCTCTGATATTTCAATGTTTGTATACAAAAATGTAACTGATTTCTGGATATTTATTTTGTATCCTTCTACTTTATTAAATGTATTAGTAGTTGTTGGTGGAATCTTTAGAGTTCTCTATGTAGAGTATCATGTCATCTGCAAATAATGACACTCTTCTTCTTTTCCAAAGTGGATGCTTTTTAATTATTTTTCATTTCTGATTGCTTTGGCTAGGACTTCCAGTACTATGTTGAATAAGAGTAGTTAAAGTGAATATCCCTGTCTTGTTCCTGATCTTAAGGGAAATGTTTTAGTTTTTCCCAATTGAGTATGGTGTTAGTTGTGTATTTGTCATAATGGCCATTATTATTTTGAGATAAGTTTCCTCTGTTCCCACATTGCTGTGAGTTTTTATTTAAATGGGGGCTATATTTTGTCAAAAGTTTTTCTGCATCTATTGATATACTAATATAATTTTTATATTTTATTTTGATTATGTGGTATATCACAATAATTGATTTGCAGTTATTATGACAACAAAGCATTCCTGGGAGTAATCCCATATGATCATGTTGTATGATCTTTTCAATATATTGCTGGATTTGGATTGCTAATCTTGTCTTGAAGATTTTTGCCTCTATGTTCATTAGGGATATTGGCCTATAATTTTCATTTTTTGTAGTGTCTTTATCTGATTTTTGAATTAGGATAATGCTGGCCTTTAAGAGAACTTGGAAGTCTTCCTTCCTCTTAAATTTTTTGGAATATTTTGAGAAGGATAGGTGTTAGTTCTTTGAATGTTTGATAAAATTAACCTGTGAGGTTATCTGGCCCAGGACTTTTGTTTGTGGAAAGTTTTTCCATTACTACTTTAATTTCATTATTTGTAATTGGTATGTTCAGACTTTCTGTTTTTTTCTTGATTCATTTTTGGAAGAGTATGTGTTTCTAGTAATTTATCCATTTCTTCCACATTGTTCAATTTGTTGGTTTATAGTTGTTCATAAAGTTTTCTTAAAATCCTGTGTATTCTGTGGTGTCAATTTTTACATCTCTTTTTTTCATTTCTGATTTTATTTATTTGGGTCATCTCTTTTTTTCTTCATGAATTTGGTTAAAGTTTGTCAATCTTCTTTATCTTTTCAAAGAACAAGCTCTTGATTTTTTTTGCTCTTTTGTATTGTGTTTTTAGACTCTATTTTGTTTATTTCTGCTCTGATCATTATTTTCTTTCTTTTACTCAATTTGAGCTTTGTTTGTTGTTCTTTTTCTAGTTTCTTTAAATGCAATGTTAGATTATTTATTTGAGATTTTGCTTGATTTTTTTTTTTTTTTTTTTTTTTTTTAGGTAGGCCTGTAATGCTATGAATTCTCTTCTTAGGACTGCTTTTGCTGTGTCGCATAGATTTTGAGCTGTTGTGTTCTCATTCTCTTGTGTTTCAAGGTGTCTTGTGATTTCTTTCTTGATCTCATTGTCAACCCACTTATTGTTTAATAACACGTTATTTAGCATCCATGCCTTTGTGTTTTCTCAATTTTTTTGTGTGATTGTTTTCTAGTTCTATACTATTATGGTCACAGAAGATGTTTGATATGATTTCAGTCTTTTAAAATTTATTGAGAACTTGTTTTGTGTCCTAACATATGGTTTATCTTAAAAACTGTTCCATGTGCACTTGAAAGAAATGTATATTCTGCTGCTTTGGGGTGAAGATATCAGTAATGTGTTATTTTTGGACACTCTTTTCTTGTTGATATTTTGTCTGGGAGATGTATCCACTGATGTCAATAGGGGTATTAAAGACCCTTGCTATGATTGGATTACTGTCAATCTCTTCCTTTATGTCCATCAGATTTGCTCTATATATTTAAGTGCTCTTATGTTGGTGCATAAATATTTACAAGGGTTATATCCTCCTGTTGTATTGATCCCTTTAGCAATACTTAGAATCCTTCTTTGTCTCTTATTATAACCTTTGTTGTAATGTCTATTTTGTCTGATATAAGTATTGCTATCCCAGCTTTTTAAAATGTCCATTTGCATGAAATATAATTTTTCATGCCTTTAATTTTAGTTTGTGTGTCTTTTGCTCTGTGGTGGGTCTCTTGTAGACAGTATATGTATAAGTCTTATTTTCTTATCCATTCAGCTATGTCTTTTCATTGGAATATTTATGCTATTTATATGTAGACTGATTATTGATAGAAACATATTGCCATTTTATTTTTTATAACTATGTTACTCTGTTTCTCCTCCTCCTTCTCTTTCTTCTTGAAGACCCTTAACATTTATTATAATACTGGTTTGGTGGTAATGAACTCTTTTAAAGTTTTCTTGTCTGGGAAGCTCTTAATTTCTCCTTCAATATTAAGTGATAGCTTTGCTGGGTTAAGACATCTTGGTTGTAGGTCTTTGCTTTTTGTCACTTTGAATATTTCATGCCAATACCTTCTGGCCTGAAATATTTTTGTTGAGAAATCAGCTGACAGTCTTATGGAAACTCTCTTCTTGGTAACTAACTTTTATTCCCTTGCTGCTTTTAAAATTCTTTTTGTTTTAAACTCTGACATTTTAAATATGATGTGACTTGGTGTGAGCCTCTTTGTGTTCATCTTGTTTGGAACTCTCTGTGCTTACTACACTTGTGTGTCTTTCTTCTTCACAAGGTTAGGGAAGATTTCTGTCACTTTTTCTTCAAATAGGTTCTTGATCCCTTGTTTTCTCTCTTCTCCTTCTTGTACCCCTATGATACATATATTGTTAAACTTTATGTTGTCCCACATGTCCCATAAACTATTCTCATTTTTCTTTTTGCTGCTCTGATTGGATGTTTTTTTCTACTTTCTCTTCTAAATCACTAATTCAATCTTCTGCTTTATCTAACCTATTGTTTATACCTTTTAGTGTAGTCTTCATTTCTGAATGGTTCTTTCTTACAGTTTCTATGCCCTTTTTCATACTTACTATCTCTGCCGGAGTTCATGCATTCTTCCCCTACATTCCTTGAACATCTTTATAACTACAGTTTTGAACTGTGTATCTCATAGATTGCTTGCATTCATTTTATTTAGTTATTTTCCTGGAGATTTCTTCTGTTCTTTCATTTGGGGCATGTTTCTTTTTCTTCCTATTTTTGCTGCCTTTCTGTATTTTTTATTTATATGTATTAGGGAGATCTGCTATTTCTTCCACTCTTTGTAGGTTGGACTTATGTAGCAGGTATCTTGTGTATCCTAGTGGCACAATCTCCTTGATCACCTCTTCTGAGTACTTCAGAAATGTCCTGTATGTGGTTTATATAGGCACTCCTGCTGTAATTGAATATTTAAGTCTATTGGCCTCTTTGTGCATGGGGTCAAACCTCTGACTCACTGACTGTGAGGATCAACCCTTTCCTGATTTTGCAAATGATTATACAGGTGCTGCCCATATGAAACAAAATTTGCCTCAGCAGTCTCTGGTGTGCACCAAGATTTTGCTTTTGATATGTCACTAGTGAAGCTAATTGGATCCTGCTCTGATGTTATCTGAAGCTGCCCACTAGGTGTGTTGGTTCTGGGGCCACTTGGGAGGGGCTCTGGTGCAGGTTAATGTCAGACATTGCCTGTGACTGACCCTGGACAACCTGTTTGGAGCTACAAAGCAATCCACGGTTTGTGGCTTCCTCTGCTGGGCCTGGCTGTGCATAGAAAGGTCCAAGGTGTAGCACCCAGACACACTTCCAACAGCACTGAGCTTGTTGACAGGTCAATAAAAGGCCCAAGGAACTCAAAGATCTGCCTCTAACTGCCTTTGCCTGTTGGATGCCTGTTAAGCTCAGTCACTGGAAACACTGGTGGTAGGCAATTGAGTGAGGTAATTTCTCAGTTACCATGTAAGGGCAAGTTGTGTTCACCAGATTAATAGCTTCAAACTCAGTGCCAGTGCTGGGTCTGAGGCTGCTCAGAAAAAGTTCAAGGATAGTTTTTTCGGTAGAAGAAAAATGGTTGCAGAGTGAATGGAAGCTATACAGACCGACTCCCAGAACCAAACTGGAATTACAACTATAACACAGACAAATTGACAGGAAAAAGCAACAGAAAAGCAGCTTGCAAGGACCATATAACGAGGGACACTGACTCGATCCTGGTAGGCTTGTGAAGGCACGAGACGGGGGCTGGGAGCCCATGGTCGGCAGCTCGGCAGCAGCCTTAGCTGGGAGCGGCACCCTCAGGTGACAGTCCCAAGCGGCCCTACAGCGCAGAGCCGGGACAGAGGCTAAAACAGCCACAGCAACTCACCTTGGGCGCCGGCAGAGGGAGAGCAGACTAGACTGGAGCTATGGGGGGACACTCGGAATTTGTAGGGCGCTCAGAGATTTTGCTGAGTTCCTGCTATGCAGGACAGTGGCCATCTTACTCCTTGCCAGGGCTCTGAGGAGAGGCAGCAGCCCCTCCATTGGAGATCCAACCCAACCCTGTGGGCCATTGAAGTGCTAATTGAAGCTCATTAACAAGCAGCATCTGCCCCACCCTCGTGAAATCCCCGGTGTTCTGAGCATCTGAGGGAGTTTTTCAATCAACTGACAACCCAAAACTCAAGTGACTTTGACTGCTAGCCTCCAGGCAAAAAGCTAGAGGATAACAGTACCTTTCCTGGGCTAGCAACTTTAACCAGGAAAGTAAGACTTGACAGTGGTGTTTAACATGGGTCCTCCCTCGCTCATCTAAACACAGGAGAGGGAGCCATAAACAGCAGAACACCAACACCCAAGGGAAAACTTGACAGGCTCCAAAGCCCACAATGATAGCCAAAATGGTGAAACACAGAAACAGAAGCCAAATGAAAGAGCAAGAGACCTCCACAGAAGATGAGATCAATGTGGAGCAATTAGGCATGTTAACAGAGCTAGAATTCAGAGCCATGATCTTGAGGAAGCTGAACAGCATGAGTAAGGATATAGAGACACTGAAAATAAGCCAATTGGAAATTAAAAACCATCAAGAAGAGATAAAAATGACATCAGAAATAAAACACATGGGAAGGTTTAAAAAGCAGAGTAGAGAAAGCTGAGGACCGGATCAGTGAATTAGAAGACAGGGTAGAAAAAAATCAACCAATCAGAAAAACAAAAGGAAAAAACTATTAAAAAACAGGAAGACAGCTTAAGAGAACTGTGAGACAACGGGAAACGGAATTATATTCGCATCATAGGAGTCCCCGAAGAAGAAGAAAATGAGCAAGGGATAGAGAATATATTAAAAAAAATAGTGAGAGAAAACTTTCCTAATTTGGTGAACGAAGAAAGCATTCAAGTTCAAGAAGCACAGAGTCCCAAGTAAGAACAACCCAAACAGGCCCACACCAAGACACATAGTAATTAAAATGCCACAAATGAAAGACAAAGAGAGAATCCTAAAAGCACCAAGAGAGAAGCAACAGGTTACCTACAAAGGAAACCCCATAAGGCTCTCAGCTGACTTCTCACAAGAAACACTACAGGCCAGAAGGGAATGGCATGAAGTAATCACAGTCATGAAAATCAAGAATCTGAATCCAAGACTGCTCTACCCAGCAAGGCTATCATTCAAAATAGAAGGTCAAATAAAGTGCTTCCAAGACAAAAAAAGCTAAGGGAATACATTAGCACCAAACCAGCACTGCAAGAAATGTTAAAAGGACTGCTGTAATTAGCAGTAGAAATGGGAAGAAAAATAGAACCACACTAAACAAAAATGGCAATAAATAAGTACGTATCAATAATCACCTTAAATGTAAATGGATCGAAAGCTCCCATAAAAAGACACAGAGTAGCTGATTGGATAAGAAAGCATGACTCATCTATATGTTGTTTACAAGACACACAACTCACAACAAAAGACTCACATAGGTTGAAAGTGAAGGGATGGAAAAAAATTTTCCAAGCAAATGGAAAGCAAACAAAAGCTGGGGTAGCAATTCTCATATCTGATAAAATAGATTTCAAAATGAAGACCATACTTAGAGACAAAGAAGGCCACTACATAACATTGAAAGGATCTATTCAACAGGAAGATATATCCTTGATAAACATATATGCACCCAATACATGAGCACCAAAATATATCAAAAATCATCTGGAGGACTTCCAAGGAAAAATCAACAACAATACAATCATAGCAGGGGACTTCAACACCCCTTAGACAGCACTGGATAGATCCTCTAGGCAAAAAATTAGCAAGGAAACAGAGACTCTAAATGAAGCATTAGGCCAAATGGATTTAATAAATATCTACAGAGAATTACACCCCAAAATTACAGAATACACATTCTTCTCAAGTGCACATTGACATTCTCAAAGATAGACAACATGATAGGACACAAACTAAATCTCTACAAGTTCAAGAAGATTGAAATCATATCAAGCATCTTCTCAGATCACAATGGCATGAAACTAGAAATCAATTGTAACAAGAACATGCAAAGACATTTCAACACATGGAGGCTAAATAGCATGTTATTAAACAATGAATGGGTCACCGAGGAGATCAAGGAAGAAATTAAAAACTTCCTGGATCCCAATGAAAATGAACATACAACAACACAAAATCTATGGGATGCAGCGAAAGCAGTTCTGAGAGGGAAGTTCATAGCACTACAGGCCTACCTCAAAAAACAAGAAAAATTTCTAATTGACTGTCTAACCTCACAACTAAAAGAATTAGAAAACAAACAAAAAGAAAACCCCAAAGCAAGTAGAAGGAAGGAAATAGTAAAGATCAGAGCAGAAATAAATAACATAGAGACCAAAAAAACAATTCAAAGGATCAATAAAACAAAGAGCTGGTTTTTCGAAAAGATAAACAAGATTGATGGACCCTTAGCTAGACTCACCAAGAAACAAAGAGAGAGAACCCAAATACACAAAATCAGAAAGGAAAGAGAAGTAACAACCAACACCACGGAAATACAAAAGATCGTTAACAACTACTATGAACAACTATATGGCAACAAATTCGACAATCTAAGCAAAATGAACAAATTTCTAGAAACACATAGTCTCCCAAAACTGGACCAGGAAGAGATAGAAAACTTGAACAGACCAATAACAACTAAGGAAATAGATGATGTAATCAAGACTCTCCCAGCAAACAAAAGCCCAGGCCCAGTTGGCTTCACGGGGGAGTTTTACCGAACATTCAAAAAAGAACTAACACCCATTCTCCTCAAACTATTCCAAAAAATTCAAGAAGAAGGAAGACTTCCAAACACCTTCTATGAGGCCAGCATAATTCTAATTCCAAAACCAGAAAAAGGCACTATGGAGAAAGAAAACTACAGGCCAATATCCCTGATGAACATAGACGCCAAAATCCTGAACAAAATATTAGCAAATCGGATCCAGAAATACATCAAAAAAATTATTCAGCATGACCAAGTGGGATTCATTCCAGGGATGCAAGGCTGGTACAATATTTGCAAATCAATAAATGTGATACACCACATAAATAAGATGAAGAATAAAAACCACATGATCATATCAGTAGATGCTGAAAAAGCATTTGACAAAATCCAGCATCCATTTCTGATAAAAACGCTCAGCAATGTGGGAATAGAGGGATCATAACTCGACATGATAAAGGCCATATATGAAAGACGTACAGACAACATCATACTCAATGGACAGAAACTAAAATCATTTCGATTAAGAAGAGGAACAAGACAGAGATGTCCACTTTCGCCACTCTTATTCAACATTGTATTGTAAGTCTTAGCCACAGCAAGCAGACATGAAGAAAAAATAAAAGGGATCCAAATGGGAAAGGAGGAAGTGAAACTGTCATTATTTGCAGATGACATGATATTATACATAGAAAACCCTAAAGACTCCATCAAAAATCTACTAGACTTAATAAATGAATTTGGCAAAGTAGAAGGATACAAAATTAACGTCAAGTAATCGATGGCATCCTTGTACACCAATGATGAACTCACAAAAAGATAAACTGAAAAAACAATCCCATTTACCATCACACCAAAAATATTACGATACTTAGGAATAAACTTAACCAAAGAAGTAAAGGACCTATTTGCAGAAAACTACAGGTCATTTAAAAAAGAAATAGAGGAAGATATAAGAAAAGTGGTAGCACATACTCTGTTCATGGATTGGAAGAATTAACATCATTAAAATGTCCATACTACCCAAAGCAATCTATAGATTCAATGCAATCCCCATCAAAATACCAACGACATATTTCATAGAACTAGAACAAATACTTCAAAAGTCCATATGGAACCAAAAAAAAAAAACCGAATAGCCACAGCAATCTTGAAAAAGAAGGACAAAGTAGGTGGGATCACAATACCAGATATCAGGTTATACTACAAAGTGACGGTAACAAAAACAGCCTGGTACTGGCACAAGAACAGGCATATAGACCAGTGGAACAGAACTGAAAACCCAGAAATGGACCCAAGGCAATATGCTCAATTAATATTTGTCAAAGGTGGCAAGAGCATACAGTGGAGTAAAGACAGCTTCTTTAATAAATGGTGTTGGGAAAACTGGACAGCTACATGAAAAAATTAAACTAGCCCTGGCCGGTTTTGCTCAGCGGTTAGAGCGTCGGCCTGCGGTCCTGAGAGACCCGGGTTCGGTTCCCGCTAAGGGCATGTACCTCGTTTGCAGTTTGTCCCCGGCCCTGGTCGGTTGTGCGGGTGGCAGCCACTCGATGTGTCCCTTTCACGTCGATGTTTCTCTCTCTCTCTCTCTATTCCTCTGTCTCCCTCCCACTCTACCCGAACAAAAAATGGAAAAATGTCATCGGGTGAGGATAAAAAAAAAAAAAGAAAAGAAAAAAATTAAACTAGACTATCAACTTACTACACCATACACAAAAATAAACTCAAAATGGATAAAAGACTTAAGTGGGACCCGTGAATCCATAAAAATTCTAGAATAAAATGTAGGCAACAAAATTTCAGACATCATACGGAGCAGAATTTTCACTGGTACATCACCTAAGGCAACAGAAACAAAGGAAAAAAATGAACACATGGGACTACATCAAACTAAAAAGCTTCTGCACAGCAAAAGAAAATCATCAAAATGGAAAGGCAACCCACTGTATGGGAGAACATCATTGCCAATGATGTATCAGATAAGGGGTTTATTTTCAATATATGTAGAGTGCTCATACAACTCCACAAAAGGAAGACAAAGAACCCAATTAAAAAATGGGCAGAAGAGCTGAATAGACACCTCTCCAAACAGGACATACAAATGGCCAAGAGACATATGAAGAAATGCTCAACATCACTAATCATCAGAGAGATGCAAATTAAAACAACAATGAGGTATCACCTCACACCTGTCAGAATGGCCGCCATCAACAAATCATCAAACAAGTGTTGGCGAGGGTGTGGAGAAAAGGGATCTCTAATACACTGCTGGTGGGAATGCAGACTGGTGCAGCCACTATGGAAAACACTATGATGTTACCTCAAAAATTAAAAATTGAACTTTCATTTGACCCAGTGATCCCACTTCTAGGAATATACCCTAAGAAGCCTGAAACACCAATCAGGAAGAATATATGTACCCCCATGTTCTTAGCAGCACTATTTACAATAGCTAAGGTCTGGAAACAGCCCAAGTGTGCATCAGTAGACGAATGGATAAAAAAGCTGTGGTACATATACACAATGGAGTACTATGCAGCGGTAAGACAGAAAGATCTTTTATCCTTTGAGACGACATGGAGGGACCTGGAAAGTATTATCCTAAGTGAAATAAGCCAAGCAGAAAAAGACAAATACCACATGATCTCACTTATATACGGAATATAATGAACATAATAGTCTGAGGAATACTGTAGACCCAGAAACATGGAAGTAGGGCACAGACTGACATCCCTCAGAAGAGGGGGTGGAGGGGTGGGAAGAGATAAACCACAGAACTTATATGCATGTATGCATGACCAATGGACATGGACAACTAAGCCAGGGACGGGGTGGGGGTGGAGTGGGAGGGGGTTGCCAATGGGGTAAACAAGCTGAAACATCTGTAACAAAAAAATAAATAAATAATTAAAAAAAATGTTCAAGGGTACACGAAGGCCAAGTGACATCTGTTGGATGCCCACAGTCCTTTGTGGTGGGGCAAAGTCTCAGAAATTTATCAGGGTGCAACCAACAGTGTTTATCAGCACCAAAGAGACCAAGAGTTGGCCATATGATGGAAGGGATCTGCACAGGTCAGGCATGCAAGAAAAAATGTCCCCTGTCCTAGGACCACACAACTGAGTCTGTCCCAGATTCTTCCTTGACCACCTGGAGAGCCTGAGCTTGACAAGGCAGGGTTGCTGGGAGTTTAGTGGGTGGAGTAAGTGGATCTCCAGTGAGGGGGTGACACAAGTCAGGCTTGTGTTTTGGGGAGGGGGAACAGACCCTACCTGAAATCCATACAACATAGTCAATGACACCCTTTTATTCTTCCTAGACATCTACACCTAGGGCCCAGATATATGGCATCTCTGAAGTGTGTAAACTGAGCAGGGTAGCCAACTGGGAGTTGGAGATTGGGACTGTTGCATTCCCCCAGTCTGATGCCATATGGAGGGGAGTGCTTGACAGAGGAAAAATAGCTATATGGGAGAGGGACTCAGCACAGGGACCTTAGCAGCTGTCCCTTCAGCTCTTCCTTCACAGCCACAAAAGAGTTTCTCATGACACGACTCTTGTTCACACTATCCTTCAGCTCTGGAATCCACAATAAGTGGCTCCAAACAAGATTTTGTGCACTGACCCTTTAAGAGAGTGCCTGTATTTCTAGCAGGTTTTTGTCTCTTCCTAGCAGTCTGAATCCTGGCTAATTTTCACAGCCAGGTGTCTCTTCCTGGTTCTGGTGCTCTGAACTGGGGAGTCTGGCATGGTGTTGAGACCACACACTCCTCAAAGAGAACTTTTGCAACTGATATATTCCTCTGGAATCTCAGTTGCTGTATGTGGGAGTGGGCCCTCCATTTTCACATCTCCTCCCTTCCTACCAGTGTCTTTGTGGCTTCTGCTATAAATCTTAGGTTATAAGACTTCTGTTCAGTTAGTTTTCATTTGGTTATTCAGGTTGATTTTTTCTATATTTTAGTTGCAATTTCAGTTTGTCCCTGGAAGGAGGTGAGTGTAACTTCCACCACTCTGCTGCCATCTTGAATCTAACTGAAGAATATTTTAATTAAAGATAATAAAAAGAAGAGTTCATATAATTCTCTCTAAATTTATTGCAGAGAAAAGAAGTTATTCTTTAAATAAGATTCTGAGTATACACATACACATGCAATTAGGTCTGATGTCAGTAAATCTTTTGATAAACTACTGATGAAAAATAATAATATAGGATTTGTTTGTACTCAAGAACCATGCTGGTAAAGCTGGGGATTTCATCCTCCTGTCCAAAAGACATATATATATATATATATATATATATATATATATATATATATATACACACACACACACACACACACACATATACATATATATGTATATATCCATGTATATAGGTATCAGTGTCCTGTTTTAATTCATACTCAGTACGTTAACTGTATAAATGAATATTTCATGGCTATGAATTATTTTTCTGACTATTTGTAGAAATTCTGTATATCCATTGATGTGTATGTGTGCATGCATTTTTTGTTTCTCCAAATAATAGTTAACAAATTCAGATAGATCTAATTGTTAGACACAGTTAAGGGGAAGGCAGTTTCACTAACTCTTAGAAAGAAGTAATTAAAGTGACACAAGTTACTTCTTGTAATATGAAAATTATTTATCTTTTACTTGCCCAGCCTTATTAAATTTTCTCCTCACTGCAGAGACAGAAAGAGTGTCATATATCTCCTATCTGCAGCTTTTGGGGCATTAAGCTAAGGGGATAATAAAGTTGAAAATGCAGAAGTCTGAATGAGATCTATAAAGTGATGGATTTGCATGCTGTAGTTTGACAAATTTAAGAAGACTTAAGATGGGTTTGAAGGAGATATAGTATAATGCCAAGCATTTAGAGTCCTGAGAATATCAAGGTAAAGAATAATGATAGTAATAAGTCAAAATGGGTAAGTATGAGGGTATAGCAATGTGAAGGAATACCAGTGAAAAAATTCTTTTAACCTTGGATGAACCTTCTTTCCCCTTAACCAGTAGGGTGTGTGGTAAGTTTCAAGAGTGCCTTATTTAAGCCTAACTATCACTATTATTGTGGCTAATAGAAAACTGTCAAAAAAAAATGAGGAAACTTTCTGCATTGGATTTCTTTCTCATTAAAACCAAATCTATGCAAAAACTTCCTAGCTGCAGAAGAGACTCAAAATATTCAGCAGTTATTGGAGAAGATCTCTCAGGATTTGCTTTGAATAGTCACATCAGGCAGTCCTCAGTATAACCCTTATAAAATGTTTTCTAGAAATCTCCAAAGTCTCACAATATTGAAACTGCAAATATCTATTCTGTATTATTTTATTTTTTTTTATTTTTTTTATTCTTTTTAATTTTTTTTTTATTATGAATTTTTATTTATTTTTTTGTTACAGATATTTTACCTTTTTACCCCATTGGCACCCCCCATCTCACCCCCCCTCCACCCTGTCCCCAGCTTAGTTGTCCATGTCCATTGGTCATGCATACATGCATATAAGTTCTGTGGTTTATCTCTTCCCCCCCCCCACCCCCCATCCCCACTTCTGAGGGACGTCAGTCTGTGCCCTACTTCCATGTGTCTGGATCTACTGTATTCCTCAGACTGTTATGTTCATTATATTCCGTATATAAGTGAGATCATGTGGTATTTGTCTTTTTCTGCTTGGCTTCTTTCACTTAGGATAATACTTTCCAGGTCCCTCCATATCGTCTCAACGGATAAGAGATCTTTCTTTCTTACCACTGCATAGTACTCCATTGTGTATATGTACCACACCTTTTTTATCCATTCGTCTACTGGTGGACACTTGGGCTGTTTCCAGATCTTAGCTATTGTAAATAGTGCTGCTATGAACATGGGGGTACATATATTCTTCCTGATTGGTGTTTCAGGCTTCTTAGGGTATATTCCCAGCAGTGGGATCACTGAGTCAAATGGAAGTTCAAGTTTTAATTTTTTGAGGTAGCACCATATTGTTTTCCATAGTGGCTGCAACAGTCTGCATTCCCACCAGCAGTGTATTAGAGACCCCTTTTCTCCACACCCTCGCCAACACTTGTTGTTTGATGATTTGTTGATGGCGGCCATTCTGACAGGTGTGAGGTGATACCTCATTGTTGTTTTAATTTGCATCTCTCTGATGATTAGTGATGATGAGCATTTCTTCATATGTTTCTTAGCCATTTGTATGTCCTGTTTGGAGAGGTGTCTATTTAGTTCCTCTGCCCATTTTTTAATTGGATTCTTTGATTTCCTTTTGTGGAGTTGTATGAGCACGGTATATGTATTGGAAATTAACCCCTTGTCTGATATATCATTGGCAATTATGCTCTCCCACACATTGGGTAGCCTTTCCGTTTTGATGATTGTATCTTTCGCTGTGCAGAAGCTTTTGAGTTTGATGTAGTCCCATGTGTTCATTTTCTCCTTTGTTTCTATTGCCTTAGGTGATGTGTCAGTAAAAATTCTGCTGCGTATGATGTCTGAAATTTTGTTGCCTACAGTCTCTTCTAGGATTTTTATGGATTCATGAGTTGTATTTAAGTCTTTAATCCATTTTGTGTTTATTCTCATGTAGGGTGTAAGTGGGTGGTCTAGTTTCACTTTTCTGCAAGTAGCTGTCCAATTTTCCCAGCACCATTTATTAAAGAGGCTGTTCTTACTCCACTGTATGCTCTTGCCACATTTGACAAATATTAATTGATCATATTGCCTTGGGTGCATTTCTGGGTTCTCTGTTCTGTTCCACTGGTCTATATGCCTGTTCTTGTGCCAGTACCAGGCTGTTTTGATTACAGTGGCTTTGTAGTATAAACTGAAATGTGGTATTGTGATCCCTCCAACTTTGTTCTTCCTTTTCAAGAGTGCTGTGGCTATTCGAGGCCTTTTTTGATTCCATATGAACTTTTGAAATTATTGTTCTAATTCTGTGAGGTAAGCCGTTGGTATTTTGATGGGGATTGCGTTGAATCTATATATTGCTTTGGGTAATATGGACATTGTAATGATGTTAATTCTCCCAATCCATGAACAGGGTATGTGTTTCCACTTTTTTACATCTTCCTCTATTTCTTTTTTCAATGACCTGTAGTTTTCTGCGAATAGGTCCTTTATTTCTTTGGTTAAGTTTATTCTTAGGTATCTTAATTTTTTTGCCGCAATGGTAAATGGGATAGTTTTCTTAGTTTCTCTTTCTGTGTGTTCATCATTGGTGTATAAGAATGCCATCAATTTCTTGACGTTAATTTTGTATCCTGCTACTTTGCCAAATGCATTTATTAAGTCTAGTAAAGTTTTGATGGAGTCTTTGGGGTTTTCTATGTATAGTATCATGTCATCTGCAAATAATGACAATTTCACTTTCTCCTTTCCAATTTGGATCCTTTTTATTTTTTCTTCCTGTCTGATTGCTGTGGCTAAAACATCCAGTACTATGTTAAATAGGAGTGGCAAAAGTGGGTATCCTTGCCTTGTTCCTGTTCTTAAGGGAAATGCTTTTAGTTTTTGCCTATTGAGTATGATGTTGGCTGTAGGTCTTTCATATATGGCCTTTATTATGTCTACATATGATCCCTCCATTCCCACACTGCTGAGGGTTTTTATCAGAAATGGATGCTGGATTTTGTCGAAGGCTTTTTCAGCATCTATTGATATTATCATGTGGTTTTTATTCTTCATTTTATTTATGTGGTATATCACAATCATGGATTTGCAAATATTGTACCAGCCTTGCATCCCTGGGATGAATCCCACTTGGTCATGGTGCATAATTTTTTGGTGTATTGCTGGATTCGATTTCCTAGTATTTTGTTCAGGATTTTGGCTTCTATGTTCATCAGGGATGTTGGCCTGTAGTTTTCTTTCTTTGTATTGTCTTTTTCTCTTTTTGGAAATAGAATTATGCTGGCTTCATAAAACGAGTTTGGAAGTCTTCCTTCTTCTTGAATTTTGAAATCGTTTGAGAAGAATGGGTATTAGTTCTTCTTTAAATGTTCGGTAAAACTCCCCTGTGAAGCCATCCGGGCCTGGGCCTTTGTTTGCTGGGAGAGTCTTGATTACATCTTCAATTTCTTCTGTTGTTATTTGTCTGTTCAAGTTTTCTATCTCTTCCTGATACAGTGTTGGGTTACTATGTGTTTCTAGAAATTTTTCCATTTCGCTTAGATTGTCGAATTTGTTGCCATATAATTGTGCCTAGTGGTTGTTAAGGATTTTTTGTATTTCTGTAGTGTCAGTTGTTATCTCTCCTCTTTCATTTCTGATTTTGTGTATTTGGGTTCTCTCTGTTTCATGCTGAGTCTAGCTAAGGGTCCATCAATCTTTTTTATCTTTTCAAAAAATCAGCTCTTTCCTTTATTGATCCTTTGAATTGTTTTTTTTTTGGTCTCTATGTCATTTATTTCTGCTCTGATCATTACTATTTCCTTCTTTCTACTTGCTCTGGGGTTTTATTTTTGTTTGCTCTCTAGTTCTTTAAGTTTTGAGGTTAGATAGTCTATTAGACATTTTTCTTCTTTTTTGAGGTAGGCTTGTAATGCTATGAACTTCCCTCTCAGAACTGCTTTCACTGCATCCCAAAGATTTTGTGTTGTTGTGTCTTCATTTTCATTGGTTTTCAGGAAGTTTTTAATTTCTTCCTTGTTCTCCTCGTTGACCTATTCATTATTTAATAACATGCTATTTAGCTTCCATGTGTGCAAATGTCTTTGTATATTCTTCTTGCAATTGATTTCTTGTTTCATGCCATTGTGATCTGAGAAGATGCTTGATATAATTTCAATCTTCATAAACTTGTAGAGACTTAGTTTGTGCCCTAACATGTGGTCTATCTTTGAGAATGTCCCATGTGCACTTGAGAAGAATGTGAATTCTGTAGTTTTGGGGTGTAGTTTTCTGTAGATATCTATTAAATCCATTTGGTCTGGTGCTGCATTTAGAGTGTCTGTTTCCTTGCTAATTTTTTGTCTAGCGGATTTATCCAGTGATGTCAGCAGGGTGTTGAAGTCCCCTGCGATGAATTTATTGCTATCGATTTCTCCTTTGAAGTCCTCCAGAAGTTTTTAATATATTTTGGTGCTCCTATATTGGGTGCATATATGTTTATCAAGGTTATACCTTCCTGTTGGATAGATCCTTTCAATATTACGTAGTGGCCTTCTTTGTCTCTAATCATGGCCTTCATTCTGAAGTCTATTTTATCAGATATAATTATTGCTACCCCAGCTTTTTTTGTTTTCCATTTGCTTGGAAGATTTTTTTCTATCCCTTCACTTTCAATCAATGTGAGTCTTTTGTTGTGAGGTGCGTCTCTTGTAAACAACATATAGATGAGTCATGCTTTCTTATCCATTCAGCTACTCTGTGTCTTTTTATGGGAGCATTCAGTCCATTTACGTTTAAGGTGATTATTGATATGTACTTATTTATTGCCATTTTTGTTTAGTGTGGTTCTATTTTTCTTCCCATTTATATTGCTAATTACAGCAGTCCTTTTAACATTTCTTGCAGTGCTGGTTTGGTGCTAATGTATTTCCTTAGCCTTTTTTTGTCTGGGAAGCTCTTTATTTGACCTTCTATTTTGAATGATAGCCTTGCTGGGTAGAGTAGTCTTGGATTCAGATCCTTGTTTTTCATGACCTTGATTACTTCATTCCATTCCCTTCTGGCATGTAGTGTTTCTTGTGAGAAGTCAGCTGAGAGACTTATGGGGTTTCCTTTGTAGGTCACCTATTGCTTCTCTCTTGCTGCTTTTAGGATTCTCTCTTTGTCTTTAATTGTTGGCAGTTTGATTACTATGTGTCTTGGTGTGGGACTGTTTGGGTTCTTCTTACTTGGGGCTCTCTGTGGTTTTTGAACTTGAATGCCTTCTTCCTTCACCAAATTAGGGAAGTTTTCTGTCACTATTTTTTTGAATATATTTTCTAACCCTTGCTTATTTTCTTCCTCTTCAGGGACTCCTATGATGCGAATATTATTCCGTTTCCAGTTGTCCCACAGTTCTCTTAAGCTGTCTTCCTGTTTTGTAATTGTTTTTTCCTTTTGATTTTCTGATTGGTTGATTTTTTCTAGCCTGTCTTCTAATTCACTGATTCGGTCCTCAGCTTCCCCTACTCTGCTTTTTAGACCTTCCAATGTGTTTTTCATTTCTGATATGTCCTTCTTCATTTCTTCCTGTTGGTTTTTAATTTCCAACTGGTTGATTTTCAACATTTCTATGTCTTTACTCATGGTGCTCATATCCTTACACATGCTGTTGAGCTTCCTCAATATCCTGGCTCTAAATTCTAGTTCTGTTAACTTGCTTAACTGCACCTCATTTATCTCATCTTCCATAGAGGTCTCTTGTTCTTTCGTTTGGCTTTTGTTTCTGTTTTTTCACCATTTTGGCTATCACAGTGGGCATTGGAGTCTGCCAAATTTTCCCTGTGGGTGTTAGTGTTCTGCTGTTTGTGGCTCCCTCTCCTGGGTTTAGATGCACCAGGGAGGACCCACTTTAAACACCACCATCAAGTCTTAGATTTTCTGGTTAGTGTTGCTAGCCCAGGGAATGGTAGTTATCCTCTAGCTTTTTTTGCCTGGAGGCTATTAGTAGAGGTCACCTGCAGACCCTTGGTTTCTGAGTTGCCTGAAAAACTCCCTCAGGTTCTCAGTGTAAGAGGATTTTCTGAGAGTGAGGCAGGTGTTCGTTGTTAATGGGCCTCAGTTAGCATTTCAATGGCCACCCGGTGGGATTAAATCTCTGAGGGAGGGGCCGCTGCCTCTCCCCAGTGCCCTGTGAAGGAGTAAAAAGACCACAGTCCTGTGTTGTTGCACTCAGTGAGAGCTCTTAGCACCCTCCAAAACCCGAGTGTCCCCACACATTTCTAGTCTAGTCTGCCTTCCCTCTGCCGGAGGTCAAGGTGAGTGGCTGCTGCCAATTTAGCCTCTGTCCGGACTCTGCGTTGTGAGGCCGCCTGGGTCTTTTAAACCAAGGGCGCTGCTTCCAGCCAATGGAGGCCTGGGTGGGGCTGCAGCCAAGGGCGTTGCACACAGCAGAAACCCCAGGACTGAGCCACAGTAGCAGGACACTGCAGAAGTTGCAGTAGCTTCCAGCACAGTCCCCTGGTCCCTGCGAGTCTGTGCGGCACCAGCCGAAGGCTTAGCACGCAGAGTTCGCAGGACTCAGCCTTGGTAGCGGTGTCCCTCCAAGTACCCTGGTCTCCGCGAGTCCGTGTGGCACCAGCCGAGGGCTTAGCACGCAGAGTTCACGGAACTCAGCCTTGGTAGCAGCATCCCACCGAGTCCCCTGGTCCCCGCTAGTCTGTGCAGCACCAGCCGAGGGCTTACCAGGAAACAGAGTTTCCAGGATCCATGCAAGGTCGCAAGGGAGGCGGTAGCAGTCACTTCCCGCCGAGTTCCCTTGTCCCTGCCCAGGCCGCTGCAGACCCTGGGCTCCCGGCCCCCTCTCACGTGCTCGCAAGCCTACCAGGATTGAGTCGGTGTTTCTGGTTATGTGTTCCTCCAAGGTGTCTTTCGGTTGCCCCTTTCTGACGATTTGCCTTTATTTTTACTGTAAATCGAGTTTGGTCCTGGGAAATGGTCTGTGTAGCTCCATTCACTTTGCAGCCATTTCGGTTCTTATACACCAATGATGAGATCACAGGAAGAGAAACTAAAAAAAAAACAAAACAAAACTAAACAAAAAAACATTTGCCTTTGCAGCCAAAAAAAAAAAAAAAACATTAAGATACCTAGGAATAAACCTAACCAAAGAAATAAAGGACTTATTCGCAGAAAACCACAGGTCATTGAAAAAGAAATAGAGGAAGATAGAAAAAGTGAAAGCACATACATTGTTCATGGATTCGAAGAATTAACATCGTTAAAATGTCCATACTAGCCAAAGCAATCTAGAGATTCAATGCAATCTTCATCAAAATACCAATGACATACTTCACAGAACTAGAACAAATACTTCAAAGTTCATATGGAATCAAAAAAAAAAAAAAACTTGAAATAGTTACAGAAATCTTGAAAAAGAAGAACAAAGTTGGAGAGGTGACATTACCAGGTTTAAGGTTATCCTACAAAGCCACTCTAATTAAAAGAGCCTCGTACGGGCACAAGAACAAGCAGATAGATCAATGGAAAAGAATAGATAACCGAGAAATGGACCCAAGACAATATGCTCAATAAATATTTGACAAAGGGGGCAAGAGAATACAGTGGAGTAAAGACAGCCTCTTTAATAAATGGTGTTGGGAAAATTGGACAGCTACATCCAAAAAAAATGAAACTAGACCATCAACTTACACCATACACAAGAATAAACTCAAAATGAATAAAACACTTAAATGTGACTCATGAATCCATTAAAATCCTAGAATAAAATGTAAGCAACAAAATTTGAGACATCATATGCAGTAGAATTTTCAATGATACATCACCTAAGGGAACAGAAGCAAAGGAGAAAAGGAGCACATGGGACTACATCAAACTCAAAAGCTTCTGCACAGCAAAAGAAACAACCACCAAAATGGAAAGGCAACTCTATGGGAGATCATAATTGCCAATGATACATCAGATAAGAGGTTAATTTCCAAAATATAGAGAGTGCTCAAATATCTCAACAAAAGTCATTCAAAGAACCCCATTAAAAATGGGCAGAGGAACTAAATAGACACGTCTCCAAACAGGACATACAAATGGCTAAGAGACATATGAAGAAATGCTCTACATCACTAATCATCAGAGAGATGCAAATCAAAACAACAGTAAGGTATCACCTCACACCTGTCAGAATGGCCACCATCAAAAAATTATAAAACAAGTCCTGGTGAGAGTGTGGAGAAAAGGGGATTCTAGTATGCTGCTGGTGGGAATGCAGACGGGTGCAGCCATTGTGAAAAACAATATGGTGTTACCTCAAGAAATTAAAAATTGGCCTTCCATTTGACCCAGTGATCCCACTTCTAGGAATATACCCTAAGAAGCCTGAAACACCAATCAGAAAGAATATATGTACCCCCATGTTCATAGCAGCTCTATTTACAATAGCTAAGATCTGGAAACAGCCCAAATGTCCATCAGTAGACAAATGGATATAAAAGCTGTGGTACATATACATGATGGAGTACTATGCTGTTGTAAGAAAAAAAAAGAGAGCTCTTATCTTTTGAGACGACATGGATGGACCTGGAATGTATTACCATAGCAAAACAAGTCGGACAGAGAAAAACAAGTATCATATGATCTCACTTATTTTTGGAATATAATGAACATAACAGTCTGAGGAATGGGGTTGTCCCAGAGATGTGGAAGTGCGGTAAAGACTGACAATTCTCAGAAGACGGGTTGGGGGCGAGAGATAAACCACATGACTTATATGGATATATGCATGAACAATTGATATGGACAACAAAGCTGGGGACAGAGTGGGGAAGAAGGGACAGGGGGGAATCAGTGGGGGGAAAAGGAGAAACTTCTGTAACAAAAATAAATTAATTAATAAAAAAACAATGAGATCTGTTCTATCAAGAGCTAGTTTTAAGTATTACATATAAATAGTTAATCACTGGACATTATTTTTTATCCAAAGCCTTAATTATCTTGCAGTAGGTTTTAAATAATTGATACATGAAAACAATAAAATACAATATTGGTACATGAAAAAAAAACACACACCTCAGATGCTGGGGCATAATGCTGAAGTGAACCTGAGAGATTTCAGATGAATGTAGAGAGCTGAAGGACAGTGTGGATTGTCTGGTTGGACTTCAGAATCTGGTCCAGCCCTAATACAAAGTAGCTCAATTAGGGCTCTACAGTTTTCAGGTTCTCAGTGGGTATGGATTAATAAAAGAGCTCAAAATGTAATGAGAAAACCAAATGATTTATTTGAAATTGAAGCAGAAGGCAAGCCATCTGAACTCCGCAAATACTGGTATGAGGGAAATTATGTGGTTTTGTTTCTATACACAAAAACCAAGTTACAACATTGATTGACAGATTAGGGCAACCAAATCAGCAAGACTGGCACCTGTGAGGTTCTTAATTACTTCACTAAGGTGTGGTCAAGATTACTCAAGAGTAATCCCTACTGCACCTGCAGGTATCAGCTAAACAGGGCTAGAGACGACTAGAACCAAAAGTCTATGGTGTTTCCATCAGCTGGGTGCATAACACAACAGGCATAATGATATTAATCCTATTAAACACTGTCAGCACATAACCAATATTTAGTGTCAGCCATCCAATAAAGGTTCCGCATAGGGAGGAGGGAGGGAGAGAAAAATGATTTTAAATGGACCAAGGAGACCATATAAAAAATTAAATAAATAAAATAAGGGAAAAAAAAAAACAATTAAAAAACAGGAAGACAGCTTAAGAGAATTGTGGGACAACTGGGAACGTAATAATATTCACATCATAAGAGTCCCCGAAGAAGAAGAAAATGAGCAAGTGTTAGAGAATATATTTGAAAAAATAGTGACAGAAAATTTCCCTAATTTGGTGAAGAAAGAAAGCATTCAAGTTCAAGAAGCACAGAGAGCCCCAAGTAAGAAGAACCCAAACAAGCCCCCAACAAGACAGAATAATTCAAATGCCAAAAATTAAAGACAAAGAGAAAATCCTAAAAGCAGCAAGAGATAAGCAATAGGTTACCTACAAAGGAAACCCCATAGGGGTATCAGCTGACTGCTCAACAAAACACTACAGGCCACAAGGGAGTGGCATGAAGTAATCAAGGTCATGAAAAACAAAGATCTGAATCCAAGACTACTCTACCCAGTTAGGCTGTCATTCAAAATAGAAAATCAAATAAAGAGCTTCCCAAACAAAACAAAACAAAACAAAACAAAACAAAACAAAAATGTTAAGTGAGTACATTAGCACCAAACAAGCATCACAAGCAAAGTTAAAAGGACTGCTGTAATTAATAAAATAAATAGGAAGAAAAATATTACCAAATAAAACAAAAATGGCAATAAATAAGTACATATCAATAATCACATTAAATTTAAATGAACTGAATGCTCCCACCAAAAGAAACAGAGTAGCTGAATGGACAAGAAAGCATGACACATTTATATGTTGTTTACAAGAGACAGACCTCACAACAAAAGACTCACATAGGTTGAAAGTGAAGGGATGAAAAAAAAATCTTCCAAGCAAATGGAAAGGAAAAAAAAAAAAAGCTGGGGTAGGAATACTCATATGAAAGCCATAACTAGAGACAAAGAAGGCCACTACATAATATTGAAAGAATCTATCCAACAGAAAGATATAATCTTGATAAAAATATATGCACCCAATATAGGAGCACCAAAAATATATTAAAAATCTTCTGGAGCACTTCAAAGGAGCAATGAACAGCAATACAATCATAGGAGGGGATTTCAGCAACCCGATGACACCACTGGATAGATCCTCTAGACAAAAAATTAGCAAGAAAACAGAGACTCTAAATGAAGCACTAGACCAAATGGACTTAACAGACATCTTTGGAGAATTATACCCCAAAACTACAAAATTCACATTCTTCTCAGGTACCCATGGGACATTTTCAAAGATAGACCACATGATAGGACACAAACTAAATCTCTACAAGTTCAAGAAGATGGAAATCATATCAAGCATCTTCTCAGATCACAATGGTATGAACCTAGAAATCAATTACAAAAAAAAAGGCATTTTAACACATGGATGCTAAATAGCATGTTATTAAACAATGAATGAGTTACTGAGGTATCAAGGAAGAAATTAAACACTTCCTGGAAACTTATGAAAATAAACACACAACAACACAAAATCTACGAAATTCCACAAAAGCATCTCTAACAGAAAAGTTTATAGCACTACAGGCCTACCTCAAAAAACAAGAAGAATTTCTAATTGACTGTCTAACTTCATAACTTAAAGAAATAGAAAGAAAACAAAAAGATAACCCCACAGCAAGTAGAAGGAAGGAAATAGTAAAGATCAGAGCAGAAATAAATGACATAGAGACCAAAAAAAAAAAAAAAAAAAAAAAAAAAATCAGAGGATAAATGAAAGAAAGAGCTGGTTTTTCAAAATGATAAACAAGTTTGATGGACACTTAGATATTCTCACCAAGAGACAAAGAGTGAAAACCCAAATACACAAAATCAGAAATGAAAGAGGAGAAGTAACAACTGACACCACAGAAATACAAAACATCGTTAACAACTACTATGAACAATTATATGGCAACAAATTCGACAAACTAAGCGAAATGAAAAAAATTTCTAGGAACACACAGTCTCCCAAAACTGGACCGGAAAGAGATTCAAAACTTGAACAGACCAATAAAAACCAAGGAAATTGAAGATGTAATCAAGACTCTCCCAGCAAACAAAAGCCAAGGCCTGGATGGCTTCATAGGGAAGTTTTTCTGAACATTCAAAAAAGAACTAACACTCATTCTCCTCAACCTGTTTTAAAAAATCCAAGAAGAAAGACTTACAATTTTTTTTTTTATGAGGCCAGCATAATTCTAATTCCAAAACCAGAAAAACACACTACAAAGAAAGAAAATCACAGACCAATATCCATGATGAACACAGATGCCAAAATCCTGAACAAAATACTAGCAAATGGAATGAAGCAATACATGAAAAAAATTATTCACTGTGACCAAGTGTGATTTATCCTAGTGATGTAAGGCTGGTACAATATTTACAAATTAATAAATGTGATACACCACATAAATAAAATGAAAAATAAAAACCACCTGATCATATGAGTAGATACTGAAAAACATTCGACAAAGTCCAGCATCCATTCCTGATCAAAACACTTAACATGGAAAGGCAACCCACTCTATGGGAGAGTATAATTGCCAACAATATATCAGATAAGGGGTTAATTTCCAATATATATAGAGTGCTTATGCAATTCAACAAAAGGAAGACAAAGAACCCAATTAAAAAATGGGCAGAGGAACTAAATAGACACTTCTCCAAACAGGACATACAAATGGCTAAGACACATATGAAGAAATGCTCAACATCACTAATCATCAGAGAGATGCAAATTAAAACAACAATGAGGTATCACCTGACACTTGTCAGAATGGCTACCATCAAAAAATCATCAAACAACAAGTGTTAGTGAGGGTGGGGAGAAAATGGGACTCTAGTACACTACTGGTGGGAATGCAGACTGGTGCAGCCACTGTGGAAAACAATATGGTGTTACCTTAAAAAATTAAAAATTGAGCTTCCATTGACCCAGTGATCCCACTTCTAGAAATATACCCTCAGAAGCCTGAAACACCAATCAGAACAAATATATGTATCCCCATGTTCATAGCAGCACTATTTACAATAGCTAGTTCTAAAAACAGACCAAATGTCCATAAGTAGATGAATGGATCAAAAAGCTGTGGTACATATACACAATGGAGTATTATACAGCTATAATAAAGAAAGATCCCTTATCCTTTGAGATGACATGGAGGGACCTGGAAAGTGTTATCCTAAGCAAAACAATCCAAACAGGGAAAGACAAGTATCATATGATCACACTTATTTGTGAAATATAATGAACATAGCAGTCTTAGGAATGGGGTAGTCCCAGAGATGTGGAAGTGGGGTACAGACTGACAATCCCCAGAACAGGGGTTAGTGGGAGAGAGATAAGCCACAGAACTTATATGCATGTATGGCTGGGAACAGGGCGAGGAGTGAGGGGGTTGGAGGAATCAGTGGGGGAAAATTGAGATACATCTGTAACAAAAATGAATGAATTAATCAAATAAAAAAATAAAAACACTCAGCAATGTGGAAATAGAGGGATCATATCTTGACATAATAAAGGACATATATCCAAAACCTTCAGCCAACATCACACTCAAAGGGCAAAAACTAAAAGCATTCCCCTTAAGAACAGGAGCAAGACAGGGATGCCCACTTTTGCCACTCTTATGTAACATTGTACTGGAAGTCTTAGCCACAGCAATCAGACCTAAAAAAAAAATAAAATAAAAGGGATCCAAATTGGAAAGAAGGAAGTGAAACTGTCATCATTTGCAGATGATATGATATTATACATAGAAAACCCTAAATACTCCATCAAAAATTTACTAGACTTAATAAATAAATTTGGCAAAGTAGCAGGATGCAAAATTAACATCTAGAAATCAACAACATTCTCGTACACCAATGATGAACAACCACAGAAAAAGAAACTGAAAAAACAATCCCATCTACCGTCATGGCAAAAAAAAAAAAATTAAGATATCTAGGAATAAACTTAACCAAAGAAGTGAAGGACCTATTTGTAGAAAACTAGAGGACTTTGAGAAAAGAAATAGAGAAAGATATAAAAAAGTGGAAGCACATACCTTGTTCATGGATTGGAAGAATTAACATCATTAAAATGCCCATACTACCCAAAGCAATCCATAGATTCAATGCACTCCCCATCAAAATACCAATGACATGTTTCACAGAACTAGAACAAATACTTCAAAAGTTCATATGGAACCAAAAAAGACCCCAAATAACCACAGCAATCTTGAGAAAAAAGAACAAAGTAGGTGGGATCACAATACCAAATATTAGGTTATACTACAAAGCGACTGTAATCAGAACAGCCTGGTACTGGCACAAAAACAGGCATATAGACCAGTGGAACAGAATAGAGAACCCAAAAATTGACCCAAGATACTATGCTCAATTAATATTTGACAAAGGAGGCAAGAGCATCCAATCTAGTAAAGACAGCCTCTTTAATAAGTGGTGTTGGGAAAATTGGAGAGCTACATGCAAAGAAATGAAACTAGACCATCAACTTACACCATACACAAGAATCAACTCAAAATGGATAAAAGACTTAAATGTGACCTGTGAGTCCATAAAAATTCTAGAAGAAAATATAGGCAACCAAATGTCGGACATCATATGCAGCAGAATTTTCACTGATACATCACCTCAGGCAACATAAACAAAGGAAAAAAAAATGAACACATGGAACTTTATCAAATGAAAAAGCTTCTGCACAGCAATAAAAAAATAAATAAATAACAACCATCAAAATGGAAAGGCAACCCACTGTATGGGAGAGCATAATTGCCAATGATATATCAGATAAGGGGTTAATTTCCAATATATATAGAGTGTTCATACAACTCAACAAAAGGAAGACAAATAACCAAATTTAAAAAATGGACAGAGGATCTGAATAGAACCTCTTCAAACAGGACATACAAATGGCCAAGAGACATATGAAGAAATGCTCAACATCACTAATCATCAGAGAGATGCAAATTAAAACAACAATGAGGTATCACCTCACACATGTCAAAATGGGCGGCATGAATAAATCATCAAACAAGTGTTGGCGAGGGTGTGAAGAAAGGGGACTCTGGTACATTGCTGGTGGGAATGCATCCTAATGCAGCCACTATGGAAAACAATATGGTATCATCTCAAGAAATTAAAATTTGAACTGCCATTTGACCCAGTGATCCCACTTCTAGGAATATACCCTAAGAAGCCTGAAACACCAATCAGAAAAAATATATGTACCCCCATCTTCATAGCAGCACTATTTACAATAGCTAAGATCTGGAATTAGCCCAAGTGCCTATCAGTAGATGAATGGATAAAAAAGCGATGGTACATATACACAATGGAGTACTATGCAGCGGTAAGAAAGAAAGATCTCTTATCCTTTGAGACGACTTGGAGAGACCTGGAATGTATTATCCTAAGCGAAACAAGTCAGAGAAAGACAAGTATCATATGATCTCACTTATTTGTGGAATATACTGAATATAACAGTCTGAGGTATAGGGTAGACCCAGAAACATGGAGGTAGGGTACAGACTGACAACCCTGAGAAGAGGGTGTGGTTGGGGGAGGGAAGATATAAACCACAAAACTTATAAGCATCTATGCATAACCAATGGACATGGACAACAAAGCCAGGGACAGGGCGTGGGAGATGAGAAGGAGGGTGTCAATGGGGTAATAAAGGAGAACCTTCTGTAACAAAAATGAAATTAAAAAGAAAAAAAAAATAAAATGGAGATGTCCATTTCTACCCCAAAAATATACAATTCATGGGCTCCAGGTCTAATAAAAAGCCAAGAGAATTTTTCTGTAAGACGCCCAAATCAAGTTCTTGGTCACTTATCATGAGAAAAGACCTACAAAAGAAAAAACTGACAATTTCAGATGTTAGACATTGTGTTAAAATAGACATGAAAATTATCTGTGAAATTAAGCTGTTTTTAATGGAAATCAATGAAACCACCTTCTTTGGCTTGTGAATGGAAACTCCTCTTTCTCATTCCCAAACAGTGGGATTTGGATTAACGGGAGATGCCTAGTTCTGTCACCCTCTGGCCTTCTCATTTCCTCTTCCACAGGGAGAAGTAGTTTAAGATGATCCATGAATTCTTAGGAAGAGGCCAGACCTGGAATATCAAACCTTTCTCCATGACTTCCTATTGAAATAGAGTTGCTGCAGAAAACTTTTTGTGACTTTTTTTTGTTTGTTTGTTTGTTTTTGTTTTCACTTTTTGTCGGAAAAGGCTAAGTTTCCCATGTGACTTGTCATTGTGTGTGAGCAGTAAAGGTCTCCCTAGGTGAGTGAAATAAAGCATCAATTGGTCAAATAAAGTAGGAGCTGGGAACCTTTGTGCGCCATGGGAATTTGAGACACCCTCACTGCCTCCCAGACCCATAATGCTAAAAAAATTTATAAAATTCGTGGGGAAATCTTGAACTTCAACCGGATGTTGAAAGAGGGTTCAAATTAGTCTTAGCCTGTTCTTAAAGTGAGAGAAGATCTTACATGGACATCTGACGTGTATGTTTGATTTTCTGCAAAATTATTATTTTCATAATTTTCATGAGGGAAGATCAAGAGTAACTGAACAAGATAACGAATGGGTCTGGGCCACCTGTCACTACCTGAGTCAATTAAGCAGAGACAAGTTTGAATCATACATGAGCATTTATTCCAATATTGCCAGCAGTATGGGAGAGCAGTGGGTCATCCCATAAAATCTGCTCTCCCCACTCTCACTTCCAGCTTCTTTTAAAGGGTAGAGAAACAATGATTATTTGAGAAAAGGCAGTTGGGCAAAAAGAAAAAAAAGGGGCGGGGGGTAAATTGTTTACAGGAAAGTAGAAAGAAATGTTGGCCAGGGGGTATTATAAAAGGTTTCAGGCAAAGGGGAAAGGAATGTGGGCTAGGGGCTGTAGGAGCTGTTCTCCAGTGAGTCACAGTCATGAGTCCAGTGTTGCAATAGTCCAGTGTTCCAATAATCACGTTAATCTTTCCATTATGTCAAGTAGTCCCCCTTTTCCTCAGATTAGGAGAATAGACAGCACTCCCAGCCAGGTCAGAATGGACTTTTCTTTAATCAGAACAAAGCAATCATGATTAACATTGTGAAGGATGATTAACATTTCTTATAACTATGGCTAGTATGCTACTACACTTAGTTCTCTATTCTATTATTCTCTCCTGCCCCTTTCATAACTATTGAAATATCTTTCATAGGAATGGGCACTAATATGTAACCCTGAAGTAGCAGGGTCAACTGATCTGATTTTGCACTGTCATTTGATGAGACTCTATACTCTCCTGACATCAGTCATTGATTTTTTTCATGGAAAAGAGTATAAAAGGCAGAATTCATATACATTTGGCATATAGTAAGTATACAGTTAATATGTGCTGAATTAAATTAAATTGAAATTTAGATGTATGACACAACTAATAGTATATAACACACAAAGGCATGTGATATAAATTAAGTATTTTTATGGGAGGGTGTGGCTCATCACTTATGATTATCATATATGTGTGTATATATAGATAGTATATGTATGTATCTATATCCATACATTGTTTTATATTTATATAGTAAGAACTTCTGTGACAGTCACTTTGTTGCTTTGGTTTGGCCAAGAAGGCATCTGTGCAACTGTTTACTTCATAGGAGGAGCTCACAATTCAAGTAGTCTGCCTGGAGGTGAATGGTGATCCTCAGACACATTGATCTTTGGCAGGAAACCAGCAAGTTCCATTCAGGCTTTCATCGTACTTTCAGATCTTTCTTTATCTTCCTCCTTACACCTCATCCAAGGAATCACTATACTTGTCTTTGGAGTGCCAGCTGATATTTTCAGCTTCCTGTCTCTTTGCCCAAGGGAAAAATGCTGATTTCCTCTTTGCTATTTGGCAAATGTCAAAAGAAAAAGACTGGCTGCACTATGTATTCCTTTCAGCAGCATGAATGAACACTCTGCATTTTCCCCCCAATCAGAAGATTTAACTAGCTAAAACTTAATTAGCCTAAGCTTAGAGAATTTTTTATTTATTATTTCTCTATTGCTTCTTTTTCATCTGCTCCTTTTTCTCCTCCAAGAATTCTGATCCCACATATTTAATAATTCCATGGCATTTATATTTTGCATATCATGTTTATCTCTAACTCATTTTTTTTGGTTCTGGGAGAATTTTCTAAATTCTTCTACTTTACAGATTTGGTTTTCTGCAATAATCTATCTACTATTCACCGCCTCCATAGTATTTTTTTTTAAATTCTGTAATTGTGTTTTTATCTGAAAGCAGTCTTGCCTTATTTTATATTGCTTTTTCTTCACTTATGAGCTGTCCTCTCAAAACTCTTGGAGAATAAAAACATATTTTTTTCTAGTGTTTTCTCCAGTTTCATGGAATAAATCTCTTTCACTGGGAGAAAGCTGCCCTTATTGCTTGGACTAAGCCAGCAATTTTCAATTGTTTTCATTTCATGACACACATAAACTAATTACTAAAATTTTTAGGCACACAAAAAAATATAGTTTTTGCTGCTCTGACAAAAAAAATAGGTATACTTTTGATTCATTTACACTTGACAGCTATTGTTGTATTGGCTGTTATCATGTTTTACTTGATAATCTAAAGGAAAAGAGGTCAGCGTCTTTGACCAAACAGTCAGATATTGCATGTTTAAAACTCTTGCACATACCAGTTGAAAATCACTGAACTGGCCCCTTTCTTTGGGATGACCAACTCATTTTAAATGTCTGGAAAGTTCTGTTTTCACATCTTAACAAAGTGGCCTCTATTAAGCTCTGCCATTTGGGATGGGTTTCTGTACAAATAATTTATTTCTGACAAGAAATGTGGAATTACACACTTTCATAGTTTTATTTTTATATATTGATGATCTTGCTGGTTATAAGTAAACATGGAGAGGATTCTTGTGGACACTGCTGGGCCCAGCAGTTTCTTTCTCTATTTGTGATGGTGGCATGAGGTTAGTTTGAGGACTTTCCTGCTTCTCAAATTGTCATTATTGATCTTTCTGAGCTTATTATATCACTTTTCTCTCTCTCCTTAACACATCACTCATGCCAGGGGAAGAAAGTAGGCTAGGGAAGCACCCTGACCTGCCACTTAGCTGTGTAGTGTACTGTCCATTCTCCATCACTGCCCCATGGTCCAGGAGATTACCTGAATTTCCAAACTGAATGTGGGGACTTGGGGAGGTTCTGCTGAAGGATTTCACCCACTTACATCTTAACTCTTCAACTGAGTTTTCATTCATGTGCCATTCCCTTGAACTTTTCCTATCCATACTACACCTGTCAAAAAGTCCTATTTCTTGCCTGTTGATGAGTTCCTGGGTTTTTTCAGCAATGATACAGACTTTTCCTATTTTTTTATATTTATGTAAGCATTTTGTCTAGCAAGAATGTTTAGTGAAACGTTGTACTTCATAGTGAAAATTTAAAAAATAATAAAAGGTTAACTAACTTATTTATATCCATGTTATATGAGGCCATTCAAATGAACAAAAATTGATGTTTGAAGAAAATTGCTTTTTTTATTTATTTATTAACTCTTCTTTATTTCATTTACAACTTGAAATCTCTACCCAGTTTACTCTTAGTGGAAAGGTTCTGAAATAGCATTATATAGTACATATTATATTTTTAAAGAACAGTCATTTCAATTATGAACAGCTATGCTATTTTTTAAAATTAATTATTTATTTTTTTGTTACAGACATTTTACCTTTTTTACCCCATTGGGACCCCCCTCCCCACCCCAGTCCCCGGCTTAGTTGTCCAAGTGCATTGATCATGCATACATGCATATAAGTTCTGTGGTTTATCTCTCCCCACCACCCCCACTCCCTCTTCTGAGGGATGTCAGTCTGTGCCCTACTTCCATGTTTCTGGGTCTACTGTATTCCTCAGACTGTTATGTTCATTATATTACATATATAAGTGAGATCATGTGGTATTTGTCTTTTTCTGCATGGCTTATTTCACTTAGGATAATACTTTCCAGGTCCCTCCATGTCGTCTCAAAGGATAAGAGATCTTTCTTTCTTACCGCTGCATAGTACTCCGTTGTGTATATGTACCACAACTTTTTTATCCATTCATCTACTGATGGACACTTGGGCTGTTTCCAGATCTTAGCTATTGTAAATATTGCTGCTATGAACATAGGGGTACATATATTCTTTCTGATTGGTGTTTCAGGCTTCTTAGGGTATATTCCTAGAAGTGGGATCACTGGGTCAAATGGAAGTTCAATTTTTAATTTTTTTTTGAGGTAACAACATATTGTTTTCCACAGCGGCTGCACCAGTCTGCGTTCCCACCAGCAGTGTGCTAGAGTCCCCTTTTCTCCACACCCTCGCCAACACTTGTTGTTTGATGATTTGTTCATGACGGCCATTCTGACAGGTGTGAGGTGATACCTCATTGTTGTTTTAATTTGCATCTCTCTGATGATTAGTGATGTTGAGCATTTCTTCATATGTCTCTTGGCCATTTGTATGTCCTGTTTGGAGAGGTGTCTATTCAGCTCCTCTGCCCATTTTTTTAATTGGGTTCTTGGTCTTCCTTTTGATGAGTTGTATGAGCACTCTATATATATTGGAAATTAACCCCGTATCTGATACATCATTGGCAATGATGTTCTCCCATACAGTGGGTTGCCTTTCTATTTTGATGATTGTTTCTTTTGCTGTGCAGAAGCTTTTTAGTTTGATGTAGTTCCATGTGTTCATTTTTTCCTTTGTTTCTGTTGCCTTAGGTGATGTATCAGTGAAAATTCGGCTCCGTATGATGTCCAAAATTTTGTTGCCTAAATTTTCTTCTAGAATTTTTATGGATTCATGGGTCACATTTAAGTCTTTTATCCATTTCGAGTTTATTTTTGTGTATGGTGTAAGTTGATGGTCTAGTTTCATTTTTCTTCCTGTAGCTGTCCAATTTTCCCAACACCTTTTATTAAAGAGGCTGTCCATACTCCACTGTATGCTCTTGCCACCCTTGTCAAATATTAATTGAGCGTATTGCTTTGGGTCCATTTCTGAGTTTTTAGTTCTGTTCCACTGGTCTATATGCCTGTCCTTGTGCCAGTACTAGGCTGTTGTGGTTACCGTCACTCTGTAGTATAACCTGATACAGTGATACCTCGGTTCTCGAACATAATTCGTTCCAGGAGGACGGTCGAGAACCGAATTGTTCGAGAACCGAAGCAATGAAACCAATAGGAAAGCGTGACTCTCTCTCTGCACTCACGCTGATGACGCAAGGAAGGCGCGCTGGGCCGAATGAACGCCATTCGGCTCAACTCGGCTCATCTCGGAAGTTCGAGTTCCAAATATTTGTTCGGATTCCGAGACAAAATTTCTCGAATCTCCTGGTCGAATACCGATTTGGTCGAAAACCGAGGCGTTCGAGAACCGAGGTATCACTGTATCTGGTATTGTGATCCCACCTACTTTGTTCTTCTTTTTCAAGATTGCTGTGGCTATTCGGGGTCTTTTTTGGTTCCATATGAACTTTTGAAGTATTGGTTCTAGTTCTATGAAATAAGTCGTTGGTATTTTGATGGGGATTTCATTGCATCTGTAGATTGCTTTGGGTAGTATGGACATTTTAATGATGTTAATTCTTCTAATCCATTAACAGGGTATGTGCTTCCACTTTTTTTATATCTTCCTCTATTTCTTTTTTCAATGACCTGTAGTTTTCTGCAAATAGGTCCTTTACTTTTTTGGTTAAGTTTATTCCTAGGTATCCTAATTTTTTTGGTGCGATGGTAAATGGGATTTTTTTTTCAGTTTCTCTTTCTGTGAGTTCATCATTGGTGTACAAGAATGCGGTCAATTTCTTGATGTTAATTTTGTATCCTGCTACTTTGCCAAATTCGTTTATTAAGTCTAGTAGATTTTTGATGGAGTCTTTAGGGTTTTCTATGTATAATATCATGTCATCTGCAAAGAATGACAGTTTTTCTTCCTCCTTTCCAATTTGGATCCCTTTTATTTTTTCTTCATGTCTGATTGCTGTGGCTAAGACTTCCAGTACAATGTTAAATAAGAGTGGCGAAAGTGGACATCCCTGTCTTGTTCCTGTTCTTAATGGAAATGTTTTTAGTTTCTGTCCATTGAGTATGATGTTGGCTGTAGGTCTTTCATATGTGGCCTTTATTATGTCAAGATATGATCCCTCTATTCCCACATTGCTGAGTGTTTTTATCAGAAATGGATGCTGGATTTTGTCGAATGCTTTTTCAGCATCTATTGATATGATCATGTGGTTTTTATTCTTCATTTTGTTTATGTGGTGTATCACATTTATTGATTTGCGAATATCGTACCAGCCTTGCATCCCTGGAATGAATCCCACTTGGTCATGGTGAATAATTTTTTTGATGTATTTCTGGATCCGATTTGCTAATATTTTCTCCAGGATTTTGGCGTCTATGTTCATCAGGGATATTGGCCTGTAGTTTTCTTTCTTTGTAGTGTCTTTTTCTCGTTTTGGAATTAGAATTATGCTGGCCTCATAGAACGTGTTTGGAAGTCTTCCTTCTTCTTGAATTTTTTGAAATAGTTTGAGGAGAATGGGTGTTAGTTCTTTTTTGAATGTTCGGTAAAACTCCCCCGTGTAGCCATCTGGGCCTGGGCTTTTGTTTGCTGGGAGAGTCTTGATTACCTCTTCAATTTTCTTAGTTGTTATTGGTCTGCTCAAGTTTTCTATCTCTTCTGGGTCCAGTTTTGGGAGTCTGTGTGTTTCTAGAAATTTGTCCATTTTGCTTAGATTGTCGAATTTGTTGCCATATAGTTGTTTATAGTAGTTGTTAATGATCTGTTGTATTTCTGTGGTGTTGGTTGTTACTTCTCCTCTTTCATTTCTGATTTTGTGTATTTGGGTTCTCTCTCTTTGTTTCTTGGTGTGTCTAGCTAAGGGTCCATCAATATTGTTTATCTTTTCAAAAAACCAGCTCTGTGTGTCATTGATCCTTTGAATTGTTTTTGATGTTTGCAGAAAATTTCTTAATCTACCACCTCATGTTCTGTAAGAAGTCTAGTATCTTTCCCAGTATTTCTGTGAATTGCTGACAATTTATGTTCTTATGCTCACTGTGATTCTTACCTCTTTTAACTCTTGTGCTTCACCTCCTCTGGTCCAAACTCAGACTTATTTCTTTATTCACCCAAACAATTTCTTTATGCATTCAACAAGTACTGTTATTGAAACTCAGTTTATTATGTTTAAAGAAGTCCTGACTCCCATGAGTTTATATTCTATCTTAAGACATTCATGGGTGTACTACTAATGACTTGAGTGAATGCAGGGTTAGCTATTTGACACCTTTGTTCTTTAAATTTATCTTCTACCGTATCTCAGGATATGCTTTACAGCCATCTTTCTTCGCAGGTACCATCCTCTTACCAGGCTGCTCAAATTCCAATTACCTCTCTCTCTCTCTCTCTCTCATTCACTTTCTCCCATTCTCTCTCTCATTAAATCCCTGTTCTTTCTTTTTTTCTTCAGAACAGTTTAGTTACTTTATTTCATTGCCTTCCTCCAATCACATCCATTGGACCTAATCTTTTCTTTCCCAAGTGCTTACCATGGCATTTACCTAATCAAATATAGTTCCTTTTCTAACAAAGATCCTTAGTATTGGCTTTGAAAGTAATTAACTTTAATGCCTCACTGCATGTATTTATGGCTTTACAAAAACACATACATAGAGACATATAGATAGAGGCATCCAAAAGATGATACTATCTGTGGGCTGTGGTAGTAGGAGTAATTTTATTCCATTATTGATAATCTGCATTTTCTATCTTTCAAAACAAATGTATATTACTTAATAATCTTTAAAAGCAAACAAATAAACAAAAACATAACTAAAACCCTCAACCTTTCTATCTTGTCTAATTAAAAGTATATCAAACACACACATACAAGTATATTATAATTGATTTTTAACTTAACATTCCAGATTTGAAAATTTTTTTCATGGGCATTGTATTTGTAAATTTGAAGCCCTCTTTTTTTTTTGTATTATATAGTTTTAAAATAATTTCTTTAACAAAATAAATAAAATTTTAAATATATACTCAAAATTTAGGTCTATACATACTAACCTATAGAAACATCAGACCAAATAGTTTTAAGTAAGTGGTTTAATTTAGGGGTATGAATCAAGGATTTACTTTAAATGTTTCTGTATTGTTTAAAATTTTTGCAATAAGGTTATATATTACTATTATTTTAAAATTAAAATAAACACATACATACAATATATAGTAAGATCTTCTTTAAAACCTTGTAAATATATCTTCCATTAGAAAACTCTCTTCAGAGGTGATTTTGAGGGGTTGACTGTGTTACACAGTAATGCTTTTGAACAGCTTGATTAATCATGTTATAGTGAAAATAGATTTGGCTGCTAAGTAGTTATACAGCCTGAGGCAAATAATGTCATCTAACATACATGTTGCCATCTGAAAATGAGAATCTTGCTCTATGTTGCAATGTATAATTCCATGTCCAACATTTTTGTGACTTCGTTGAACATTATTTTAAAAATCCAGAATAAAATATAAGAAAGAGTATGTGTTAGTGGGGGAAGCTGAAAAGGTCTGGTTCTGTGAGTAGAAAACAAGGGTTCATTTAATTGAGAAGAGCGCTGAAGACTCATGACTGCTTTGATAACCCTGAAATATATGGGGTGCAGAGTTGACACTATCCTAGCCCTTCTTTGCCAAATTTTTTAAATATAATTTGTAATTTTTTATGGCAAACAGTGATGTGATTTTATAGACTTTGTATATGAGATTTGATTTCCAAATAACTGCTGGACTACACTGACTGTGTAGAGAGAAGGATGCTGGCATCTAGATGTGCAAAGCTCTCAGTGCCAGGTTAGTTCCTGTAAGTGACTGAGTTGTAACACAAAGCTGCCTCAAGGAGATATCTGGTTCTTTGCAAAGCCATGCATTTTCCTTCAGATCAGTTTGAAAACCACCATATTGTTTTAATATTTTAAACAATATCCCTACCAACATGAAAGAGTAACACTTCTCTAAGTGACTGGACTTGGCACTAAAATATCTGGTCTCTCTTGTGTCTAAATTAAAACCAACATTTATATAGGGTCATCACTTTCATGAACATAATACAAGACACCCTGCTTAGCTTCAGTCCAAACATTCAGAACTCTTATTTGTCATTGAAACAAAGCTATAACATTCTATTTTTCTTATTTAAAATTACAAAGTGTCTCAAAAATAGTGGAGGCAGCAGTTTTATAATAATCATTACCCACCATCCTGGCCAACTGAAATTCAAAAGGCTTCCTTATTTGTAGGAATGAGGAGCAAACTCTTAGGAGAAAAAATTATAAGTCTTTTTTGGGTGTGGTTATATTGCTGTGGCTTCACATTTAGTTCCATAAGCCAGGTGCTCCTTATTGTTTTTTCCATGTGACATTCACTGTGAGATCTTCAAGCCATTTTTCAAATCTACTAACTATCATTCCAACTATGCTCAAAGTATCTAAATTATAATGCCCTCATTCTGTCATGTTTGTTTAAAATGCATATTGGTGTGTAGGCTTCTTTTATTCTTAAAAAACAGAGACCTCCCATATTGCTATGTCTAATCTAAAACAATCCTTAATAGTGTCAGACCAGGAATTAATTAGTTCTATACTCTTTATGTTAATTTTTCTTGCTTTCCCAGTTAGGTTTCAATGCAAATCTCATTACTTAGATTAGAAAAACTTATATCCTTAGGTGCTAATGAATTTTTTTCCATAAAAATTCAAGAAATGCATATAGACCTGAATAAATAGAAAATAATTGAATGACAGGGCTGATAAATGAGGACTCTCCAGGTACCCAGCTTCTGTAACCCTTTCAAATACTTGAGTGGAACTGGCTTTTCCCCATGTGCCATGACAGCTCAGCAGTGGACAGATCCAGTATCAAGGCAGTCATCTGTGCATGACCCAGAGGGTTAAAACAGAATGCAGGCAAATTGACTTGTTTTTAAATTAATTTAATTTTGTTACAGATGTTTTTCCTTTTTCCTCCATTGATACCCTCCTCTCATTTCTGCCCCACACCCCACCCCCAGCATTGTTGTCTATGTCCATTGGTTATGCTTATATGCATAAGTTTTTTTGGTTTATCTCTTCCCTCCTTCTTCTTCCACCTCTGAGGTTTGTAAGTTTGAACCTTCCTTATATGTCTCTGGGTCTATTTTGTTCATCAGCCTATTTTGTTCATTATAGTCCACAAATAAGTGAGATCATGTGATACTTGTCTTTCTCTGACTGGCTTATTTCACTTAGCATAATACTCTCCAGGTTCCTCTGTGTCATCTCAAAGGATAAGAGATCTCTCTTTCTTACAGCTGCATAGTATTCCATTGTGTATATGCACCACAGCTTTCTTATCCACTCATTTATTGATGGACACTTGGGCTGTTTCCAGATCTTAGCAATTGTAAATAGTGCTGCTATGAACATAGGGGTGCATATATTCTTTCTGATTGGTGTTTCAGGCTTCTTATGTCATATTCCTAGAAGTGGGATCACTGGGTCAAATGGCAGTTCAATTTTTAATTTTTTGAGGTAATACCATATTGTTTTCCATAGTGGCTGCACCAGTCTGAATTCCCACCAGCAGCGTACTAGAGTTCCCTTTTCTCCACACCCTCACCAGCACTTAATGTTCGATGATTTGCTGATAGCAGCCATTCTGGCAGGTGTGAGATGATACCTCATAGTCACTTTAATTTGCATCTCTCTGATGATTACAGATGTTGAGAATTTTTTCATATGTCTCTTGGCCATTTGTATGTCCTGTTTGGAGAGGTGTCTATTGAGGTTCTTTGCCCACTTTTTTAATTGGGTTCTTTGTCTTCCTTTTGTTGAGTTGTATGAGTACTCTATATATTTTGGAAATTAACCCCTTATCTGGTGTATCATTGGCAATTATGCTCTCCTATATAGTGGGTTTCCTTTCCATTTTGATGCTTGTGCCTTTTGCTGTGCAGAAGCTTTTTAGTTTGATGTAGTCCCATGTATTAATTTTGTCCTTTGTTTCTCTTGCCTTAGGCATTGTATCAATGAAAATTCTGCTGCATGTGATGTCTGAAATATTGCTACCTACATTTTCTTTTAGGATTTTTATGGATTCGCAAGTTACATTTAAGTGTTTTATTCATTTTGAGTTTATTCTTTTGTATGGTGTAAGTTGGTGGTTGAAATTGACTGTTTTTTAAGGCAAAATTTCAAGGGGCTGTCTCACCAAATTGGGAACAATGACTAATGCTTTCTATAGATAGAAATAAAGCTTAAGAACAATTATTTCCAAAGGTTAGGTGTCATCCATTGAATTCCATTAAGCAATCAAATAACAGATGACTCAGAATCACACTGGTCCTTATGTTGGGAAACCACCACCAACATTCATTAGTGTCCCAGCCTCTCAGCAAAGAAGGTCCCTAATCTGGGAGAATATGTAATTATAAGGTGGATGCTAATTGCAAATAGTCTAACTTGAGAGGGCTCTAATAGGCTCAATATTAATGATTATCCTCCTGGGAAGAACTCATTGTACAAGGAGAACTCTAGAAGTGACAATGAGGGAATACTTGTTACTGAGGAGTTTAGGGGATGTTCTTTAAAATTCACAGCACCTTAAAAAGACTGTGAAGGAATCAAGAAAATGCATATAATGATTACAAGTCTTTTGGGTGCTACAGTGTTCAGTTTAATTTTATTTTTAGAATTGTGGTAAATTTCCCAGACGGTGTGGCTCAGTAGTTGAGTGTCTATCCATGCACCAAAAGGTCGCTGGTTTGATTTCGGCTCAGAGCACATGCCCAGGTTGTGGGCCCAATCCCCAGTGGGGGGCATGAAGGAGGCTGCCAATCGATGTTTTTTCTCATAGATGTTTCTGTGTCTCTCTCCTTCTCCCTTCCTCTCTCTAAAATCAATAAAGATAAAAAATTAATTGTAGTAAAATATACATAATATTTACCACCATAACTATTTTTAAGTGTCTATTTTTTTTTTACATCAAGTACATTCACAATGTTGTGCTACCGTCACCACCATCATTACAGAACCCTTTCCATCTTGCAAAACTGAAACTGTACCTATCAAACAATACCTATGTCCTTGCCCTCTCGCCACCCAATCCCTGGTAACCACTATTCTACTTTCTGTCTTTATGATTTTGACTACTCTAGGAACCTTGTATAAGTGGAATTATACAGTATTTGCCTTCTTATTGGCTCATTTTGCTTAGCATAAGGTTCTTAAGGTTCATCCATGTTTTATCATGTGTCAAAATTCTGCGCTGAAGAAAAGTTTCTGGGATACCATTAAGGTCCCATTTTTAAAAATATGTTTTTATTAATTTTTTAGAGAGAGAAGAACAGAGAGAGGGATAGAAACATTGATGTGACAGAGACATTTATTAGTTGTCTCTTGCACGCCCACCACTGGGGATTGAGCGCACAATCCAGGCATGTGTCCTGACAGGAATGAACTGGAACCTCTCAGTCCATGGGGCAACACTCAATCCACTGAGCCACACAGGCAAGGCTGACAGTTGAGATTTCTGAGTAGATAACAAAGGAGACAAGAATGCCATGTGGCATTATTACTTTATGGTGGGAAGCAGGAATATAGCACTCATTTAGTGCATTTCCTTGGTTACTTATGGTTTTGATCATTTTTTTTTCTTTGCCAAAGAAACACTCACCAGTTGTAAAATAAATTTTTAACAACATAGGTTCTCTATTAAAACACCAGACACACTTAATAATGTCCTGTTTTATTTGATATCTTTGATTTTTTCCCCACAATTTTTGTGAATTTATTTTTGTTACAAATGGTTCTCCTTTTTCCCACCTAGACCCCATCCTCCCCATCTCGCCCCCTCCACCCCACTAGCATTGTTATCTATGTCCATTTGTTACGCATACATGCATATAAGTTCTTTGGTTCATCTCATCCATCCACCCTGCCTCCCTACTTTGAGGTTTGTCAGTCTGAACCATACTCCTTTCTATATCTCTGGGTCCACTTTGTTCATCAGATCTCCCTGTTCATTACATTCCACAAATAAGTGAGATCATATGGTATTTGTTCTTCCCTGGTTTGCTTATTTCACTTAGCATAATACTCTCGCGATCCCTCCATGTTGTCTCAAAAGATAAGAGATCTTTATTTCTTACAGCTGCATAGTATTCCACTGTGTATATGTACCACAGGTTTTTTTTTTTTTTTCAAAAATTTTATGTATTAATTTGTTTTTGTTACATATGTTTTTTAATTTTTTTCCCCATTGCCACCCTCCTCCCCTTCCCCCTGCCCCATACCCAGGTTTGTTGTCTATGTTCATTGGTCAATGTATACATGCAAATTCTGTGGTTTATCTCTTCCCCCACAAAAAAACCCTCCTCTATGGCTTGTTAGTCTGTACCACACCTCCATGTCTCTGGGTTAATTTTGTACAGGAGTGTGTTTAGTTCATTATATTCCAAAAATAAGTGAGATCATGTGATATTTGCCTTTCTCTGCTTGGCTTGTTTTGTTTACCATAATACTCTCCAGATCCTTCTATGCCATCTCAAAGGATAAGAGATCTTTCTTTCTTACAGCTGCATAGTATTCCACTGTGTACATGTACCACAACTTTTTAATCCACTCATCTACTGATGGACATTTGGGTTGTTTCCAGATCTTAGCAATTGTAAATAGTGCTGCTATGAACATAGGAGTACATATATTCTTTCTGATTGGTGTCTCAAGTTTCTTAGGGTATATTCATAGAAGTGGGACGACTGGGTCAAATTGCAGTTAAATTTTTAACTTTTTGAGGTAACACCATAGTGCTTTCACTATGGTTTTGATCATTTTTTTTTTTGCCAAAGCAACACTCACCAGTTATAAAATAAATTTTTAACAGCATAGGTTGTCTATTAAAACACCAGACACACTTACTAATATCCTATTTTATTTGATATCTTTGATGTTTTTTCCTACAATTTTTATGAATTTATTTTTGTTACAAATGTTTCTCCTTTTTCCCACCTAGACCCCATCCTCTGCACCAATCTGCATTCCCACCAGTAGTGTACTAGAGTCCCCTTTTCTCCACACCCTCACCAACACTTGTTGTTTGATGATTTGTTGATGGTGGCCATTCTGACAGGTGTGAGGTGATACCTCATAGTTGTTTTAATTTGCATCTTTCTGATGATTAGTGATATTGAGCATTTCTTCATATGTCTCTGGGCCATTTGTATGGTTTTTTTTTGTTGTTGGTTTTTTTTGGAGAAGTGTCTGTTTAGGTCCTTTGCCCGTTTTTTAATTGGGTTCTTTGTCTTCCTTTTGTTGAATTGTATGAGTACTCTATATATTTTGGAAATTATCCCTTTATCTGATGCATCATTGGCAATTATGTTCTCCCATATAATGGGATTCCTTTCTGTTTTGATGGTTGTGTCTTTTGCTGTGCAGAAGGTTTTAAGTTTGATGTCATCTCATGTGTTCAGTTTTCCTTTGTTTCTGTAGCCTTAGGTGTTGTATCAGTGAAAATTCTTCCATGTATAATGCCTGAGATTTTGTTGCCTACATTTTCTTCTAAAATGCTTATGAACCCACGAGTTAAATTTACGTCTTTTATCCATTTTGAGTTTATTCTCGTGTATGGTGTAAGTTGGTGTTCTAGCTTCATTTATTTGCATGTAGTTGTCCAATTTTCCAAACACCATTTATTAAAGAGGCTGTCCTTACTCCACTGTAAGCTTTTGGCAAGTTTGTCAAATATTAACTGAGCTTATTTCTTGGGTTCATTTCTGTGTTCTCTGTTCTGTTCTATTGATCTATGTGCCTATTCTTGTGCCAGTACCAGTCTGTTTTGATTACAGTGGCTTTGTAGTATAATCTGATATCTGGTAGTGTGATCCCTCCTACTTTGTTTTTCTTTTACAAGATTACTGTGGCTATTTGGGGTCTTTTTTGGTCAGATATAAACTCTTGGAGTGTTTGTTTTAGTTCTGTGTAGTATTCCGTTGGTATTTTGATGGGGATTGCATTGAATCTATAGATTGCTTTGGGTAGTATGGACATCTTAATGATATTAATTCTTCCAATCCACGAACAAGGTGTGTGCTTCTATTTTTTTATATCTTCCTCTATTTCTTTTTTCAATGACTTGTAGTTTTCTGTGAAGAGGTCCTTTATTTCTTTGGTTAAGTTTATTCCTAAGTATCTTTATTTTTGGCTATGATATTAAATGTGATTGTCTTTTTAGTTTCTCTTGCTGTGATTTCTTCATTGGTGTATAAGCATGCCGTCGATTTCTTGATGTTAATTTTGTTTCCTGCTACTTTGCCAAATTCATTTATTAAGTCTAGTAGATTTTTGATGAAGTCTTTAGGGTTTTCTCTGTATAATGTCATGTCATCTTCAAATAATGACAGTTTCACTTTCTCCTTTACAATTTGGATTCCCTTTATTTTTTTCTTCATGTCTCATTGCTATGGCTAAGTGTTCCGGTACAATGTTACAGAAGAGTGGCGAAAGTGGGCATTCCTGTCTTGTTTCTCTTCTTAAGGGGAATACTTTTAGTTTTTGACCTTTGAGTATGATGTTGGCAGTAGATTTTTCATATATGGCCTTCATTATGTTGAGATATGATCCCTCTATTCCCTCATTGCTGATTGTTTTTATCAAAAATGAGTGCTGGGTTTTCTCGAATGCTTTTTCAGTATCTATTGATATGATCATATGGTTTTTATATTTTCTTTTGTTTATGTGGTGTATCACATTTATTTATTTGTGAATATTGTACCATCCTGGCATGCCTGGGATGAAACCCACTTTGTCTTGATGAATAATTTCTTTGATGCATTCCTGGATTTGATTTTCTAATATTTTGTTAAGGATTTTGGCATCTGTGTTCATAAGGGACATTGACCTGTAGTTTTCTTTCTTTGTAGTGTCTTAATCTGGTTTTGGAATTAGGATTATGCTGGCCTCATAAAATAAGTTTAGAAGTGTCCCATATTTTTGGATTTTTTTGGAATAGTTTGAGGAGAATGTGTATTAGATCTTCTTGGAATGTTTTGTAAAACTCCCCCATGAAGACCTCTGGGACTGGGCTTTGGTTTGCTGAGAGTTTCTTGATTACATCCTCAATTTATTTTGTTGTTATTGGTCTGTTCTAGTTTTCTATCTCTTCCTGGTTCAATTTTGGGAGGCTGTGTGTTTCTAGAAATATTTTCATTTCTCCTAGATTGTCCAATTTGTTGGCGTATAAGTGTTCATAGTATGTTTGGATGATCTCCTGTGTTTCTGTGGTGTCAGTTGTTACTTCTCATCTTTCATTCCTAATTTTGTTTATTTGGTTTCTCTCTTTTTGTTTCTTAGTGAGTCTGGCTATATGTCCATCAATATTATTTATCTTTTCAAAGAACCAGCTTTTTGTTTCACTGATCTTTTGAAATTTTTTTTTTAGTCTCTATGTCGTTTATTTCTGCTCTGAACTTTACTATTTCCTTCCTCTTACCAGGTCTGTTTTTTTTTTTTTTTTTTCTTTTTGTTTACTTTCTAATTCTTTAAGTTGTAGGGTTAGAAAGTCAATTAGAAATTTTTCTTGTTTCTTGAGGTAGGCTTGTAGTGCTATGAACTTCCCTCTCAAGACTGCTTTCACTGTGTCCCATAGACTGTGTTGTTGTGTGTTTGTTTTCATTGGTTTCCAGGAAGTTTTTAATTTCTTCCTTGATCTCGTTAATAACTAATTTGTTGTTTAATAACATGGTATTTAGCCTCCAAGTGTTTGAATGTTTTTTTGTGTTTTTATTGTAATTGTGTTCTAGTTTTATGCCACTGCAATTTGAGAATATGCTTGATATGATTTCAATGTTCTTGAATTTGTAGAGACTTGCTTTGGATCCTAACACGTGGTCTATCTTTCAGAATGACCCATGCACACTTGAGAAGAATGTATATTCTGTAGCTTTGGGGCTGAAATGTTCTGTAAATATCAATTAAGTCCAACTGATCTAGTTTGTCTTGTAAGGACTCTATCTCCTTGGTAAGTTTTTTGTCTAGAAGATCTATCCAGTGGTGTCAGTGTCCTTTTAAAATCACCCACTATGATCATGTTCCTATTGATCTCCCACTTAAAGTCCCCCAGAAGTTTTTAAATATATATTGGTACTCCTGTATTTGGTGTGTATATGTTTACCAGCATTATACCCTCTTGTTGGGTTGTTCCTTTTAATATTATGTAGTGACCGTTTCTATCTCTTATTATGACCTTTGTTTTGAAGTCTATCTTTTCAGATATGACTATTGCTACAGCAGCTTTTTCTTCATTTCCATTTGCTTGGAAATTTTTTTTATCCTTTCAATTTTATTTCGTGTGAGTCTTTTGTTGTCAGGTGGGTCTCTTGTAGACAGCATATATATGGGTCGTGTTTTCTTATCCAATCAGCTACCCTATGTCTTTTGACTAAAGCATGTATGCCATTTACATTTAAGGTAATTATTGATAGATAGTTATTAGTTGTCATTTTAATTTTGTGCCTGTACTTCTCTCTCTCTCTCTCTCTCTCTCTCTCTCTTCTCTCTCTCTCCCTCCCTCCCTCACTCTCTCTGTTTCTTCTTTTTCTTACAACAGTCCCTTCAGCATTTTTTGCAGTGCTGGTTTGGTGGTGGCAAATTTCTGTAGCTTTTTTTTTTTTTATATACGTGAAGTTCTTTATTTTTCCTTCAATGTTGAATGATAGCCTTGTTGGATAGAGTAGTCTTGGATTCAGACCCTTGCCTTGCATTACTTTGTACACGTCATACCACTCCCTTCTAACCTGCATTGTTTCTATTGAGAAATCAGCTGATATTCTAATGAAAGTTCCCTTGTAGGTAACTTTCTGTCTCTTTTGCTTTCTTTAAGATTCTTACTTTGTCTTTATCATTTTTATTATGATATGTCTTGTAAGGATATGTCTTGTGGGTTTATTGGGATTCATCTTGCTTGGGACTCTCTGTGTTTCCTGGACTTGTGTGACTTTTTCCTTCAGTAGATTAGGAAAGTTTTCTGTCATGATTTCTTCAAACAGGTTCTCTATTCCTTTCTCTGATTCTTCTCTTTGCAGTATCCCTATAATGCGAATGTTGTTATGTTTTGTATTGTCCTACAGCTCCCTTAAAATTTCCTCCTGGTTTTTATTTTTTATTTTTCTATTTGCTGCTCTATTTGAGTGTTTTTCTCTACCTTGTCTTCTAAGTCACTGATTCTGTCTTCAGCTTCTTCTAATCTACTATTAAACCCTCCTAAGTTATTTTTCATTACAGCTATGCCTTCTTTATTTCCTCTTGATTTTTATACATAGCTTCTACCTCTTTATGTGCAGCTTCTACCTCTTTTTTCAAGCTGAAGTAGTTCCCAGTGAGCTCCTTATAATTCTTATAAAGTTGCTTGTAGTTCTCACCAAATTGTTTGAGCACCCTTAAAATCTTTGCTTTGAATTTTTTATGTGACAAGTTGCTGTCTTCCCTTTTCTGTAGTTCCTTTTCTGGTGATTCCTCTTTTTTTTTTTTCCTTTGGGGTGTGATTTTTTCTTTTTTTCTTTTTTTGTATCCTCATTTTAGCCATCTGGTAGCTCTTTACATGCTGAGGTAATTCCTCTTTTTTTTTTTTTTCTTTTGGGTGTTTTTTTGTATCCCCATTTTAGCCATCTGGTAGCTCTATACATGCTGAGGGATGTTTGGACTTGTATGCAGCTCAATATATATCAAATAAGGCTACTGTTTCTCCCAGACTGTATTGTTGCGTGTTGCCTCTTGCCTGCTGTGGATCCTGAAGGATTGACTACTGGGGGCTGGTATTGGTGTGTCCTGGTAGGTGCTGGTGCTGGATCTTGTGGGCCCCTCTGGAGCTGTATTCCCAGCTGGTAGCTGGTGCCACCTGTAGCTGTATAGCTCAGGCCCTGTTGGATCCGCACTCCCTGCCCATACTATGGGCAGCTGGATTACACAGTCCCTTTGGGTACCTGGCTCTATGCTTATCTTGTGCACAGCTGGGTCTCCCACACCTCTCTTGTGCCTCAGCACCCCACTGGTCCCACAGGTAACTAAATCGCACAGTCCCTTTGGACACCTGGCTCTACGCCTTTCTTGTGCACAGCTGGGTCACACAGGCCACTCTGCTGCCTCAGCACCCTGCAGGTCTCGTGAGTAGCTGGATCACACAGTCCCTTTGCAGACCTGGCTCTATGCCTATTTTGTGGGCTGCTGGGTCACACAGGTCTCTCTTGTGCCTCAGCACCCCACAGGACCAAATGGGAAACTGGATCACACAGTCCCTTTGGAGACCTGGCTCTACATCTATCTTGTGGGCTGCTGGGTTGCACAGGCCTCTCTGGTGCCCCCGCACCCTGCAGGTCCCAAGGGTGGGCAGGTGGATGGCATCAAGCCCTGGCTTCCCACAGCTCTTGTGGGCCTCTGGGTCACACAGGTCTCTGTGAATTCCAAGGTCCTGCGGCTGGCAGCTGGAAAGTGCTGCTGTCCCTTGGGGCTCTACTCCTGCTCAGCCTTTGCTGTAGATTTTGGGGATGGGTCTCAGCTGCTTGTCTGTGCTTCTGTTGCCTGGAGATGGATGTCCACTTCGCAGCCACTGTTACTGGGGGTACATCTCGACTCTGATTGGGCTGCTACTGTGGGGGATGTTGCTGGTTTCCTGGCCATCTGTGGCTTCCACAACCAGCACCCTGACAATTCCGCTATTATGCACTGGTCTGTGTTGACACAGGGTTACCACTGATTTGATGGTGCCAGGTGCGCTGGTGGGCTTAAGTTGCTGGGACCTAGCTGCTCCCACTGCCTTCTTCCAGGGAAGACCCTGGATTTTCCAAAATGGTGGAATGTCCCCCAGCACAGGGAGAAGTGCCCAGAAGAGCCTCTTACCACTGTAGCCATCTGCTTGAATCCACAGCACAGAAACATTCTCCTCCTTGTCTCTGCACTGCTCAAGTTAGGACATACACCTTCAAGTCCACTCACATTCTCTCACACACTAATTCACTCTCTCACATACTCACCCTCCCTCTGGTCCTTCCCATCGTCATCATCCATACAACAGCTTTTTCATCCACTCATGTATTGATGGACATTTGGGCTGTTTCAAAATCATAGCAATGGTAAATAGTGCTCCTATGAACATAGGGGTTCATATATTCTTTCTGATTAGTGCTACAGGGTTCTTAGGATATATTCCTACAAGTGGGATCACTGGGTCGAATGGTAGTTAAATTATTAATCTTTTGATTAAACAACATATTGTTTTTCATAGTGGCTGCACCAGTCTGCATTTCCACCAGCAGTGTACTAGAGTTTTTCCTCCACACCCTCGCCAGTGCTTGTTGTTTGATGATTGCATGAAGACAGCCGTTCTGGCAGGTGTGAGGTGATACCTCGTCATTGTTTTAATTTGCTTCTCTCTGATGATTAGTGACAATGATTATTTCTTTATATGTCTCTTGGCCATTTGTATGTCTTATTTAGAGAGGTGACTATTTAGTTCCTCTGCCCATTTTTAAATTGGGTTCTTTGTCTTCCTGTTGTTGAGTTGTCTGAGCACTCTATATATATTGGAAATTAACCCCTTATCTGATATATCATTGGCAATTATGCTCTCCCACACAGTGGGTAGCCTTTCCTTTTTGATGATTGTATCTTTCTCTGTGCAGAAGCTTTTGAGTTTGATGTAGTCCCATGTGTTCCTTTTCTCCTTGTTTCCATTGCCTTAGGTGATGTGTCAGTAAAAATTCTGCTGCGTATGATGTCTGAAATTTTGTTGACTAGGGTCTCTTCTAGGATTTTTATGGATTCATGAGTTACATTTATTTATTTATTTATTTTTAGTCCTCACCCGAGGACACTTTTTGATATTTTGTTCAGATAGAGTGGGAGGGAGAGAGAGAGAGAAACATCGACGTGAAAGGGACACATCGAGTGGCTGCCACCCACACGACCCAACCAGGGCCGGGGACAAACTGCAACCGAAGTACATACCCTTAGCAGGAACCGAACCCGGGTCTCTCCGGACCGCAGGCCGACGCTCTAACCGCTGAGCGAAAAAGGCCAGGGCTCATGAGTTACATTTAAGTTTTTTATCCATTTTGAGTTTATTCTCATGTAGGGTGTAAGTGGGTGGTCTAGTTTCACTTTTCTGCAAGTACCTGTCCAATTTTCCCAGCACCATTTATTAAAGAGGCTGTCCTAACTCCACTGTATGCTCTTGCCACATCTGACAAATATTAATTAAGCATATTGCCTTGGGTTCATTTCTGGGTTCTCTGTTCTGTTCCACTGGTCTATATGCCTGTTCTTGTGCCAGTAGCAGGCTGTTTTGATTACAGTGGCTTTGTAGTATAAACTGAAATGTGGTATTGTGATCCCTCCAACTTTGTTCTTCTTTTTCAAGATTGCTGTGGATATTTGAGGCCTCTTTTGCTTCCATATGAACTTTTGAAATAATTGTTCTAATTCTGTGAATTATGCCGTTGGTATTTTGATGGGGATTGCGTTGAATCTATACATTGCTTTGGGTAATGTGGACATTTTAATGATGTTAATTCTCCCAATCCATGAACAGGGTATGTGTTTCCACTTTTTTATATCTTCCTCTATTTCTTTTTTCAATGACCTGTAGTTTTCTGCGAATAGGTCCTTTATTTCTTTGGTTAAGTTTATTCCTAGGTATCTTAATATTTTTGCCGCAATGGTAAATGGGATTGTTTTCTTAGTTTCTCCTTCTGTGTGTTCATCATTGGTGTATAAGAATGACATCAATTTCTTGACATTAATTTTGTATCCTGCTACTTTACCAAATTCATTTATTAAGTCTAGTAAACTTTTGATGGAGTCTTTGGGGTTTTCTATGTACAGTATCATGTCATCTGCAAATAATGACAATTTCACTTCCTCCTTTCCAAATTGGATCCCTTTTATTTTTTCTTCCTGTCCGATTGCTGTGGCTAAGACTTCCAGTACTATGTTAAATAGGAATGGCGAAAGTGGGCATCCTTGCCTTGTTCCTGTTCTTAAGGGAAATGGTTTTAGTTTTTTCCCATTGAGTATGATGTTGGCTGTAGGTCTTTCATATATGGCCTTTATTATGCCTAGATATGATCCCCCTATTCCCACACTACTGAGCATTTTTATCAGAAATGGATGCCAGATTTTGTCAAAGGCTTTTACAGCATCTATTGATATTATTATGTGGTTTTTGTTCTTCATTTTATTTATGTGGTTTATCACATTTATGGATTTGCGAATATTGTACCAGCCTTGCATCCCTGGGATGAATCCCACTTGGTCATGGTGGATAATTTTTTTCGTGTATTGCTGGATCGATTTGCTAGTATTTTGTTCAGGATTTTGGCGTCTATGTTCATCAGGGATATTGGCCTGTAGTTTTCTTTCCTCGTAGTGTCTTTTTCTGGTTTTGGAATTAGAAATATGCTGGCCTTATAGATCGTGTTTGGAAGTCTTCCTTCTTCTTGAATGTTTTGAAATAGTTTGAGGAGAGTGGGTATTAGTTCTTCTTTGAATGTTCGGTAAAACTAGCCCATGAAGCCATCCGGGCCTGGGCTTCTGTTTGCTGGGCGATTCTTGATTACATCTTCAATTTCTTCTGTTGTTATTGGTCTGTTCAAGTTGTCTATCTCTTTCTGGTCCAGTTTTGGGAGATTATATGTTTCTAGAAATTTGTCCATTTCACTTAGATTGTCGAATTTGTTGCCATATAATTGTTCATAGTAGTTGTTAACGATCTTTTGTATTTCTGTAGTGTCAGTTGTTATCTCTCCTCTTTCATTTCTGATTCTGTGTATTTGGGTTCTCAATCTTTTTTTCTTGGTGAGTCTAGGTTTGTTTGGGTCCATCAACCTTTTTCATCTTTTCAAAAAACCAGCTCTTTGTTTTATTATTCCTTTGAAAAATTTTTTTTTTGTCTCTATGTCATTTATTTCTGCTCTGATCTTTACTATTTTCTTCTATCGACGTGCTCTAGGGTTTTCTTTTTGTTTGCTCTCTAGTTCTTTAAGTTGTGAGGTTAGATATTCTATTAGAGATTTTTCTTCTTTTTTGAAGTAGGCCTGTAGTGCTCTGAACTTCCCTCTCAGAACTGCTTTCGCTGCATCCCATGGATTTTGTGTTGTTTTGTCTTCATTTTCATTGGTTTCCAGGAAGTTTTTGATTTCTTCCTTGATCTCCTCGGTGACCCATTCATTGTTTAATAACATGCTATTTAGCTTTCATGTGTTCAAATGTCTTTGTCTGTTCTTGCGATTGATTTCTAGTTTCATGCCATTGTGATCTGAGAAGATGATTGATGTAATTTCAATCTTCTTGAACTAGTAGAGACTTAGTTTGTGCCCTCACATGTGGTCTATCTTTGAGAATGTCCCATGTGCACTTGAGAAGAATGTGAATTCTGTAGTTTAGGGGTCTAGTTCTCTGTAGACATCTGTTAAATCCATTTGGTCTAGTGCTTCATTTAGAGTCTCAGTGTCCTGGCTAATTTTTTGTCTAGAGGATATATCCAGCGATGTCAGCAGGGTGTTGAAGTCCCCTGTTATGATTGTATTACCATCGATTTCTCCTTTGAAGTCCTCCAGAAGTTTTTAAATATATTTTGGTGCTCCTATATTGGGTGCATATATGTTTATCAAGGTTATATCTTCCTGTTGGATAGATCCTTTCAATACTATGTAATGGCCTTCTTTGTCTCCAATTATGTCCTTCATTCTGAAATCTATTTTATCAGATATGAGTTTTGCTACCCCAGCTTTTTTTTTTCTTTTCCTTTTGCTTTGAAGATTATTTTCCACCCTTCACTTTCAATCTATGTGAATCTTTTGTTGTGAGGTGGGTCTCTTGCAAACAACATATAGATGAGTCATGCTTTCTTATCCAATCAGCTACTATGTGTCTTTTTATAGGTGCCTTCAGTCCATTTACATTTAAGGTGATTATTGATATGTACTTGTTTATTGCCATTTTTGTTTAGTGTGGTTCTATTTTTCTTCCCATTTATACTGCTAATTACAGCAGTCCTTTTAACATTTCTTGCAGTGCTGGTTTGGTGCTAATGTATTCCCTTAGCTTTTTTTGTCTGGGAAACTCTTTATTTGACCTTCTATTTTGAATGATAGCCTTGCTGGGTTGAGTAGTCTTGGATTCAGATCCTTGTTTTTCATGACCTTGATTACTTCATGCCATTCCCTTCTGGCATGTAGTGTTTCTTGTGAGAAGTCAGCTGAGAGGCTTATGGGGTTTCCTTTGTAGGTAACCTGTTGCTTCTCTCTTGCTACTTTTAGGATTCTCTCTTTGTCTTTAATTTTTGGCAATTTGATTACTATGTGTCTCTCTGTGGGCTTGTTTGGGTTCTTCTTACTTGGGGCTCTCTGTGCTTCTTGAACTTGAATGCCTCCTTCCTTCACCAAATTAGGTTAGTTTGCTGTCACTATTTCTTTGAATATATTCTCTAACCTTTGCTTATTTTCTTCTTCTTCACGGTCTCCTATGATGTGAATATTATTCCGTTTCCAGTTGTCCCACTGTTTTCTTAAGCTGTCTTCCTGTTTTGTAATTGTTTTTTCCTTTTGGTTTTCTGATTGGTTGATTTTTTCTAGCCTGTCTTCTAATTCACTGATTCGGTCCTCAGCTTCCCCTACTCTGCTTTTTAGACCTTCCAATGTGTTTTTCATTTCTGATATGTCATTCTTTATTTCTTCCTGTTGGTGGTTAATTTCCAACTGGTTGATTTTCAACATTTCTATGTCTTTACTCATGGTGCTCATATCCTTACACATGCTGTTGAGCTTCCTCAACATCATGGCTCTAAATTCTAGCTCTATTAACTTGCTTAACTGCACCTCATTTATCTCATCTTCCGTAGAGGTCTCTTGTTCTTTCATTTGGCTTTTGTTTCTGTTTTTCACCATTTTGGCTATCACAGTGGGCTTTTGAGTGTGCCAAATTTTCCCTGTGGGTGTTGGTGTTCTGCTGTTTGTAGTTCCCTCTCCTGGGTTTGGATGAGCCAGGGAGGACCCACTTTAAACACCACCTTCAAGTCTTAGCTTTTCTGGTTGGTGTTGCTAGCCCAGGGAATGGTAGTTATCCTCTAGCTTTTTTTTTTTTTTTTTTGCCTGGAGGCTATTAGTAGAGGTCACCTGCAGATCCTTCGTTTCTGAGTTGCCTGAAAAACTCCCTCAGGTGCTCAGTGTAAGAGGATTTCTGGAGGTTGGGGCAGCTGCTGGTTGTTAATGGCCTCAATTAGCATTTCAATGGCCACTAGGTGGCATTGAATCTCTGAGAGAGGCGCCTCCTTCTCGCCTCTCCCCAGGGCCCTGGGAAGGAGTAAAATGACCACAGTCCTGAGTGGCTGCACTCAGCAAAATCTTTTAGCACCCACCAAAACCCGAGTGTCCCCACACAGTTCCAGTCCAGTCTGCCTCCCCTCTGCTGAAGCCCAAGGTGAGTGGCTGCTGCCAATTTAGCCTCTGTCTAGACTCTACGTCTTGGAGCCACCTGGGACTTTTAACCCGAGAGCGCTGCTTCCATTCAAGGGTGGCCATGGCTGTGGCACCAGCAGAGGGTTTTGCACTCAGCAGAAGCCCCAGGTCTGAGCCGCTGTAGTAGGACACTGCCGGGGTGGCAGCACCTTCCAGCAGAGTCCCCTGGTCCCCGCAAGTCTGTTAGGCACCAGCTGAGGGATTAGCACGCAGAGTTCGCAGGAGTCAGCCCGGGTAGCAGCATCCCGCCAAGTCCCCTGGTCGGAGCCAGTCCATGCCAGCCCGTGCAGCAACATCCAAGGGCTTAGCAGGCAGCAGAGTTTGGAGGACTCAGGCGGGGTCGCAGAGGAGGCGTTAGCAGCAACTTCCCACCACCGAGTTCCCTGGCCCCAGCGAGTCCGTGCGGCACCAGCCGAGGGCTTGGCAGGCAGCAGAGTTCGCAGGACTCAGGTGGGGTCTCAGCGGAGGCGTTAGCAGCAACTTCCCACCGCCGATTCCCCCGGTCCACAACCAGGCTGCTTCGGACTGTGGGCTCCCGGCCCCCTCTCCCATCCTCGTAAGCCTACCAGGATTGAGTTGGTGTCCCTGGTTATGTGGTCCTCCAAGGTGTCTTTCGGTTGCCCCTTCCTGAAGATTTGCCTTTATTTTCATTGTGAATCCAGTTTGGTCCTGGGAGATGGTCTGTGTAGCTCCATTCACTCCGCCGCCATTTTTTTTTTTTTTTTTGCCCATTTGTTAATTGATTTCTTTGTCTTCCTTTTGTTGAGCTCTATGAGCACTCTATATATTTTGGATATTAACCACTTATCTGATGTATCATTGGCTATTATGCTCTCCCATATAGTGGGTTGACTTTCCATTTTGTTGTTTGTTTTGCTGTGCAGAAGCTATTGAGTTTGATGTAGTCCCATGCATTCATTTTCTCCTTTGTTTCTTTTGCTTTAAATGATGTGTCTCTAAAAATTCTGCTGCGTATGATATCTGAAATTGTGTTGCCTACATTTTCTCATAGGATTTTTATAATTTATGAGTCACATATAAGTCTTTATCCATTTTGAGTTTATTCTTGTTTATGGTGTTAGTTGATGGACTAATTTCATTATTTTGCAGGTAGCTGTCCAGTTTTTCAAACATTATTTTTTAAAGGCTGTCTTTACTCCATTGTATGCTCTTACCACCTTTCTTGAATATTAATTGAGCATAATGTTTTGGGACTATTTCTGGGTTCTCTGTTCTATTAAATTGATCTATATGCCTGTTTTTGTTCCAGTACCAGGCTGTTTTGATTAGAGTAGCTTTGTAGTACAACCTGATATCCGGTAATGTGATCCCCCCTGCTTTGTCCTTCTTTTTCAAGATTCCTGTGGCTATTTGGAATTTTTTTTGCTCCATATGAACTTTTGAAATATTTGTTCTAGTTCTGTGAAGTATGCCATTGGTATTTTGATGGAGATTACATTGAATCTATAAATTGCTTTGGATAGTATGAACTTTTTAATGATGTTAATTCTTTCAAACCATGAACAAGGTATGTGCTTCCACTTTTTTATATCTTCCTCTAATACTTTTTTCAATGATCTGTAGTTTTCTGTGAATAGGTCCTTTATATTTTTTCTAGGTTTATTTCTAAGTTCTTCCTTTTTTTACTGCGATGGTAAATAAGATTTTTTTTTTTTAGTGTGTTTTTCTGTGAATTCATCATTGGTGTATAAGAATGCTGTTAAGACCGAAAAATGGCGGTGGAGTGAACAGAGCTACACAGACCGTCTCCCAGAACCAAACTGGAATTACAACTATAACACAGACAAATCGACGGGAAAAACCAACAGAAAAGCAGCTTGCGAGGACCATACAACGAGGGACACTGACTCCATCCCGGTAGGTTTGCGAAGGCGCGAGATGGGGCTGGGAGCCCACGGTCGGCAGCTCGGCAGCGGCCTCAGCTGGGAGCAGCGCCCTCGGGTTACACTCCCAGGAGGCCCCACAGCGCATCCGGGACAGAGGCTAAAACAGCCACAGCCACTCACCTTGGGCTCCGGCAGAGGGAGGGCACACTGGACTGGAACTGTGTCGGGACACTCGGGGTTTGGAGGGCTCTCAGAGCTTTGGCTGAGTGCAGCCACTCAGGACGGTGGCCACATTGCTTCTTCCCAGGGCACTGGGGAGAGGCAGCAGCCCCTCCCTCGGAGATCCAACCCCACCCTGTGGGCCATTGAAGTGTTAATTGAGGCTCACTAAGGACCAGCATCTGCCCCACCCTCATGAAAGCCCCTTGGCTGAGCACCAGAGGGAGTTTTTCAATCAACTGACAACCCAAAACTCATCAATTAACCTAGACTGCTAGCTTCCAGGCAAAAAGCTAGAGGATAACAGTACGTTTCCTGGGCTGGCAACTTTAACCAGGAAAGTAAGACTTGACAGTGGTGTTCAACGCGGGTCCTCCCTCGCTCATCTAAACACAGGAGAGGGAGCCACAAACAGCAGAACACCAACACCCACAGGGAGAACTTGACAGGCTCCAAAGCCCAGAGTGATAGCTAAAATGGTGAAACACAGAAACAGAAGCCAAATGAAAGAGCAAACCACCTCCACCGAAGATGAGATCAATGTGGAGCAATTAGGCATGTTAACAGAGCTAGAATTCAGAGCCATGATCTTGAGGAAGCTGAACAGCATGAGTAAGGACATAGAGACACTGAAAATAAGCCAAATGGAAATTAAAAACCAACAAGAAGAGATAAAAAATGACATATCCGAAATGAAAAACACATTGGAAGGTTTAAAAAGCAGAGTAGGGGAAGCTGAGGACCGGATCAGTGAATTAGAAGACAGGGTAGAAAAAATCAACCAATCAGAAAAACAAAAGGAAAAAACTATTAAAAACAGGAAGACAGCTTAAGAGAACTATGGGACAACTGGAAACGTAATAATATTCGCATCATAGGAGTCCCCGTAGAAGAAGAAAATGAGCAAGGGATAGAGAATATATTCAAAAAAATAGTGAGAGAAAACTTCCCTAATTTGGTGAAGGAAGAAGGCATTCAAGTTCAAGAAGGACAGAGAGTCCCAAGTAAGAAGAACCCAAACAGGCCCACACCAAGACACATAGTAATTAAAATGCCACAAATTAAAGACAAAGAGAGAATCCTAAAAGCAGCAAGAGATAAGCAACAGGTCACCTACAAAGGGAACCCCATAAGGCTCTCAGCTGACTTCTCACAAGAAACACTACAGGCCAGAAGGGAATGGCATGAAGTAATCAAAGTCATGAAAAACAAGAATCTGAATCCAAGACTACTCTACCCAGCAAGGCTATCATTCAAAATAGAAGATCAAATAAAGAGCTTCCCAGACAAAAAAAAAGCTAAGGGAATACATTAGCACCAAACCAGCACTGCAAGAAATGTTAAAAGGACTGCTGTAATTAGCAGTAGAAATGGGAAGAAAAATAGAACCACACTAAACAAAAATGGCAATAAATAAGTACATATCAATAATCACCTTAAACGTAAATGGACTGAATGCTCCCATAAAGAGACACAGAGTAGATGATTGGATAAGAAATCATGACTCATCTATATGTTGTTTACAAGAGACCCATCTCTCAACAAAAGACTCAAATAGGTTGAAAGTGAAGGGATGGAAAAAGATTTTCCAAGCAAATGGAAAGCAAAAAAAAGCTGGGGTAGCAATTCTCATATCTGATAAAATAGATTTCAAAATGAAGACCATAACTAGAGACAAAGACTGCCACTACATAATATTGAAAGGATCTATCCAACAGGAAGATATAACCTTGATAAACATATATGCACCCAATATAGGAGCACCAAAATATATTAAAAATCTTCTGGAGGACTTCCAAGGAGAAATCGACAACAATACAATCATAGCTGGGGACTTCAACACCCCGTTGACAGCACTGGATAGATCCTCTAGGCAAAAAATTAGCAAGGAAACAGAGACTCTAAATGAAGCACTAGACCAAATGGATTTAATAGATATCTACAGAGAATTACACCCCAAAACTACAGAATACACATTCTTCTCAATTGCACATGGGACATTCTCAAAGATAGACCACATGATAGGACACAAACTACATCTCTACAAGTTCAAGAAGATTGAAATCATATCAAGCATCTTCTCAGATCACAATGGCATGAAACTAGAAATCAATTGCAACAAGAACATGCAAAGACATTTCAACACATGGAGGCTAAATAGCATGTTATTAAACAATGAATGGGTCACCGAGGAGATCAAGGAAGAAATAAAAAACTTCCTGGAAACCAATGAAAATGAACACACAACAACACAAAATCTATGGGATGCAGCGAAAGCAGTTCTGAGAGGGAAGTTCATAGCACTACAGGCCTACCTCAAAAAACAAGAAAAATTTCTAATTGACTGTCTAACCTCACAACTTAAAGAATTAGAAAGCAAACAAAAAGAAAATTCCAGAGCAAGTAGAAGGTAGAAAATAGTAAATATCAGAGCAGAAATACATGACATAGAGTCCAAAGAAAAAAACAATTTAAAGGATCAATGAAACAAAGAGCTGGATTTTTGAAAAGATAAACAATATTGATGGACCCTTAGCTAGACTCACCAAGAAACAAAGAGAGAGAACCGAAATACACAAAATCAGAAATGAAAGAGGAGAAGTAACAACCAACACCACGGAAATACAAAAGATCGTTAACAACTACTATGAACAACTATATGGCAACAAATTCGACAATCTCAGCGAAATGGACAAATTTCTAGAAACACACAGTCTCCCAAAACTATTCCCGGAAGAGATAGAAAACTTGAACAGACCAATAACAACTAAGGAAATTGAAGAGGTAATCAAGACTCTCCCAGCAAACAAAAGCCCAGGCCCAGATGGTTTCACGGGGGAGTTTTACCGAACATTCAAAAAAGAACTAACACCCATTCTCCTCAAACTATTTCAAAAAATTCAAGAAGAAGGAAGACTTCCAAACACGTTCTATGAGGCCAGAATAATTCTAATTCCAAAACCAGAAAAAGACACTACGAAGAAAGAAAACTACAGGCCAATATCCCTGATGAACATAGACGCCAAAATCCTGAACAAAATACTAGCAAATCGGATCCAGAAATACATCAAAAAAATTATTCACCATAACCAAGTGGGATTCATTCCAGGGATGCAAGGCTGGTACAATATTCACAAATCAATAAACGTGATACACCACATAAACAAAATGAAGAATAAAAACCACATGATCATATCAATAGATGCTGAAAAAGCATTCGACAAAATCCAGCATCCATTTCTGATAAAAACGCTCAGCAATGTAGGAATAGAGGGATCATCTCGACATAATAAAGGCCATATATGAAAGACCTACAGCCAACATCATACTCAATGGACAGAAACTAAAAACATTTCCATTAAGAACAGGAACAAGACAGGGATGTCCACTTTCGCCACTCTTGTTTAACATTGTACTGGAAGTCTTAGCCACAGCAATCAGACATGAAGAAAAAATAAAAGGGATCCAAATTGGAAAGGAGGAAGTGAAACTGTCATTATTTGCAGATGACATGATATTGTACATAGAAAACCCTAAAGACTCCATCAAAAATCTATTAGACTTAATAAATGAATTTGGCAAAGTAGCAGGATACAAAATTAACGTCAAGAAATCGACGGCATTCTTGTACATCAATGATGAACTCACAGAAAGAGAAACTGAAAAAACAATCCCATTTACCATCGCTCCAAAAAAATTACGATACCTAGGAATAAACTTAACCAAAGAAGTAAAGGACCTATTTGCAGAAAACTACAGGTCATTGAAAAAAGAAATAGAGGAAGATATAAAAAAGTGGAAGAACATACCCTGTTCATGGATTGGAAGAATTAACATCATTAAAATGTCCATACTACCCAAAGCAATCTATAGATTCAATGCAATCCCCATCAAAATACTAACGACATATTTCATAGAACTAGAACAAATACTTCAAAAGTTCATATGGAACCAAAAAAGACCCCGAATAGCCACAGCAATCTTGAAAAAGAAGAACAAAGTTGGAGGGATCACATTACCAGATATCAGGTTATACTACAAAGCGACTATAACCAAAACAGCCTGGTACTGGCACAAGAACAGGCATATAGACCAGTGGAACAGTACTGAAAACCCAAAAATGGACCCAAGGCAATACGCTCAATTAATATTTGACAAAGGTGGCAAGAGCATACAGTGGAGTAAAGACAGCCTCTTTAATAAATGGTGTTGGGAAAATTGGACAGCTACATGCAAAAAAATGAAACTCGACCATCAACTTACACCATACACAAAAATAAACTCAAAATGGATAAAAGACTTAAATGTGACCCATGAATCCATAAAAATTCTAGAAGAAAATGTAGGCAACAAAATTTCGGACATCATACGGAGCAGAATTTTCACTGATACATCACCTAAGGCAACAGAAATAAAGGAGAAAATGAACACATGGGACTACATCAAACTAAAAAGCTTCTGCACAGCAAAAGAAACGATCATCAAAATGGAAAGGCAACCCACTGTATGGGAGAACATCATTGCCAATGATGTATCAGATAAGGGGTTAATTTCCAATATATACAGAGAGCTCATACAACTCCACAAAAGGAAGACAAAGAACCCAATTAAAAAATGGGCAGAGGAGCTGAATAGACACCTCTCCAAACAGGACATACAAATGGCCAAGAGACATATGAAGAAATGCTCAACATCACTAATCATCCGAGAGATGCAAATTAAAACAACAATGAGGTATCACCTCACACCTGTCAGAATGGCCGCCATCAACAAATCATCAAACAACAAGTGTTGGCGAGGGTGTGGAGAAAAGGGAACTCTAATACACTGCTGGTGGGAATGCAGACTGCTGCAGCCGCTATGGAAAACAATATGGTGCTACCTCAAAAAATTAAAAATTGAACTTCCATTTGACCCAGTGATCCCACTGCTGGGAATATACCCTAAGAAGCCTGAACACCAATCAGGAAGAATATATGTACCCCCATGTTCATAGCAGCACTATTTACAATAGCTAAGATCTGGAAACAGCCCAAGTGTCCACCAGTAGACAAATGGATAAAAAAGTTGTGGTACATATACACAATGGAGTACTATGCAGCGGTAAGAAAGAAAGATCTCTTATCCTTTGAGACGACATGGAGGGACCTGGAAAGTATTATCCTAAGTGAAATAAGCCAAGCAGAAAAAGACAAATACCACATGATCTCACTTATATACGGAATATAATGAACATAACAGTCTGAGGAATACAGTAGACCCAGACACATGGAAGTAGGGCACAGACTGACATCCCTCAGAAGAGGGGATGGGGGGTGGGGGGGTGGGAAGAGATAAACCACAAACTTATATGCATGTATGCATGACCAATGGACATGGACAACTAAGCCGGGGACAGGGTGGAGGGGGGGTGGGGTTGGGGGTGCCAATGGGGTAAAAAGGTAAAATATCTGTATCAAAAAAATAAATAAAAATTCATAAAAAAAAAAAAAAAGAATGCTGTTAATTTCTTGATGTTAACTTTTTAGTTTGCTACTTTGCCAAATTTATTTATTAAGTCTAGTAGATTTTTGATGGAGTTTTGGGGGTTTTCTATGTATAATGTCATGTCATCTGCGAATAATGACAGTTTCACTTACTCATTTTCAATTTGGATCTACTTAATTTTTTCTTCATGCCTGATTGCTGTGGCTAAAACTTCCAATACTATGTTAAATAAGAGTGGTGAAAGTGGGTATTTTTTTTTCTCTTTCATTTTGTTTATGTGATATATCACATTTATTTTTTATTTTTAAAATCTTTATTGTTGGATGTAAAATGTATTACAGATGTTCCACATTTTTCCCCCATTGACCCCCTCCCACCTTTTCCCACACTATTGTCTGTGTCCATTGATTATGCATATAAGTTCTTTGGTTTATTTCTTTCCACCCCCCCAACCCCTTTCCCTTTGAGGTTTGTCCGTCTAGCAATGAATTTGTACTTCTTAATCCCTTCACCTTTTACACCCATATCTCCAAACCCCCCCCCCCACAACTGGCAACCAACAATATGTTCTCTGTATCTATGAGAATGTTTCTGTTCTACCTGTTCATTTTGTTTGTAGATCCCCTTGTTGATAGATATGTATTCATTGCCATTTTGTTTGTTCATACATTTTATCTTTTTCTTCAAAAAGACCCTTCATCATTTCATATAATAATGGTTTGGTAGTGATGAACTCCTTTAACTTTTTCTTGTCTGGGAAAATTTTTATATGTCCATCGATTCCAAATGACAGCTTTGCAGGATAGAGTAATCTTGGTTGTAGATTCTTGCTTTTCATTACTCTGAATATTTCTTGCCACTCCCTTCTGGCCTGCAAAGTTTCTTTTGAGAAATCAGCTGACAGCCTAGTGGGAATTCCCTTGTAGGTAACCAGCTGCCTTTCTCTTGCTGCTTTTAAGATTCTCTCTTTGTCTTGAACCTTTTGCATTTTGATGATGATGTGTCTTGGTGTAGGCCTCTTGGGGTTCATCTAGTTTGGGACTCTCTGTGCTTCCTGGACTTGTATTTCTGTTTCCTTCACCAAGTTAGGAAAGTTTTCTGTCATGATTGTTTCCAACAGGCTTTCGATTTCTTGTTCTCGCTCTTCTCCTTCTGGCACCCCCAAGATGCAAATGTTGGTACGCTTGAAGTTGTCCCAGAGGCTCCTTACACTATCCTCATTTTTTTTTGGATTCCTTTTTCTTTTTCCTGTTCTGATTGGGCATTTTTTGCTTATTGATTTGCAAATATTGTACCAACCTTGCATGCCTGAGAGAAATCCCACTTCATCATTCTGAATAATATTATTGGTGTACTTGCTACTATTTTGTTAAAGATTTTTGGCATCAGTGTTCATCAGAAATATTGGCCTGTAGTTTTGTTTTCTTTAAGTATCTTTTTCTGGTTTTGTAATTAGAATTATGCTGGCCTCATAAAATGACTTTGGAAGTCTTCCTTTTTCTTGAAGTTTTTTAAATAGTTTAGGAGAATGGGTATTAGTTTTTATTTGAATGTTCAGTAAACTCCCCCATGAAGCCCTTTGGGCCTGGGCTTTTGTTTGCTGGGAGAGTCTTAATTACATCTTCAATTTCCTTAGTTGTTATTGGTCTGTTCAAGTTTTCTATCTCTTCCCAGTTCAGTTTTGGGAGACTACATGTTTCTAGAAATTTGCTGATTTCATTTAGACTGTTTTATTTGTTGCCATATAATTGTTCATAATCTTTGTTAACAATCCTTTGTATTTCTGTAGTGTCAATTATTATTTCTCTTCTTTTATTTTTTATTTTGTGTATTTACTTTCTCTCTCTTTGTTTTTTTGGTGAGTCTCACTAAAAGTCCATCAATCTTGTTTATCTTTGCAAAAAACCAGCTCTTTGTTTCAGTGATCCTTTGAATTGTGTTTTATTTATTTATTCATTGTTTATCTCCATGTGATTTATTTCTGCTGTGATCTTTACTATTTTCTTTCTTTTACTTACTCTGGGGTTTTAATTTTCTTTGCTCTCTATTTCTTTGACTTGTGAGATGAGATAGTCTATTACAAATTTTCTTGTTTTTTGAGGTGGACCTGCAGTGCTATAAATTTCCCTCTCAGAACTGCTTTCGCTGCATCCCATTGATTTTGTGTTGTTGTGTGTTCATTTTAATTAATTTCCAGAAAGTCTTTAACTTCTTCCTTGATCTCCTTGGTAACCCATTTATTGTTTAATAACATGCTATTTAGTCTCCTTGTTTTCAAATGTCTTTGCATATTCTTGATGCAATTGGTTTCTAGTTTCATGCTATTGTGTTCTGAGAAGGCGCTTGATATAATTTCAATCTTCTTGAACTTGTGGAGACTTAGTTTGTGCCCTAACATGTGGTCTACCTTTGAGAATGTCCCATGTGCACTGGAGAAGAATGGGAATTCTGCAGTTTGGGTTGTAATCATCTGTAGATATCTAGTAAACCCATTTGATCTAGCACTTCATTTAGAGTCTGTGTTTCCTTGTTAATTTTTTTTTTTGTCTGGATGATCTATCCAGTGATGTTAGCGGGGTGTAGAAATCTCCTACTATGAGTGTGTTGCTGTTCATTTCTCATTTGAAGGCCTCCAGAAGATTTTTAATATATTTTGTTGCTTCAATTGAATGCATATATGTTTACCAAGGTTATATTTTCTGGAGGATAGATCCTTTCAATATTATGTAGTGTCCTTCATTGTCTCTAGTTATGGCCCTTATTTTGAAATCTAATTTATCAGTTATGAGTATTGCTACCCCAGTTTTTTATTTTATTTTATTTTTGTTTGCTTGAAAGATTTGTTTTTATCCTTTCACTTTCAACTTAAGTGAGTCTTTTGTTGTGAGGTGGATCGTTTGAAAACAACATATATGTGAGTCATTCTGTCTTATCCATTTATCTACTATGTGTCTTTTTATGGTAGCATTTAGACCATTCACATTTAACGTGATTATTGTTATGTACTTATTTATTGCCATTTTTCTTTAGTGTGGTTTCATTTTTCTTCCTATTTCTCCTGATAATTATAGCAGTTATTTAAACATTTGGGTAGGTGCCTTACTGGTGATCAGAGTCATGAAAGAGAGTAGGAGGAAACCCTGGAGAGCTTTACCTTCAGGGGATTCTTGGTCTTCTGTAAGGCCTATTGTTCAGGTATTTGTTTTGGGTCTGCTTTTTTTACCTTAGTGTGGTGAATCCAAAATTTTAGTGCTGCTACCTTAAGGGTGGTGGGCGTAGTCAGGATAACAGAAAAAGGGCCAGTCCAGTGAGGCTCTAGGGAAACAGGCTGATGTCTTTTGACCCAGACCCAGTCACTGGGGGTGAAGTCATGCGGTGGTATCTGGGGTGTCCCTGGTTGGGGTCTGGCATCCTTGATTAGCTGTTAGGTCTGTTCTCTCAGCCTCTGGATTGCCTGCAAAGAGCTGAGGAGTTTATGGTTACCCAGGTTGACTCAGACCTCATCCCCGATTTTGGGTAGAATAGGGGGAGGTTGGCCAAACATGATTTTAAATGGGGTGAAACCCTTAAGATAAGGGGTTCAGCACACATAAAAAAGGGCAAAAGGAAGAAGCCTTACCCAATTGTCACCTGTCTCAAGGTGGAGCTTAGTTAAAGTTCCTTTAATGTCCTATTCATTCTTTCTATCTGTCCTGAACTATGAGGCCTGTAGACACAATGCAATTTCTAAGTAATCCCTAAAATTTTAGCTAACAATTTTGTGGTTAGTAATGAATGCTGGGCTATTTTCAAACCCCAGAGCTAGAGGGAGGCCAAATCAGGGGACTATCTCAGAGAGCAGTAACCGGGCTACCATGGTTACAGTTTCAGTCTTGGTAGGAAAAGCCTCAGTCCAGCCAGAGTAGATATCTAAGAAAACAAGCAGATATTTATAGCTGTATTGGCCTGGGGAAACCTGATTAAAGTCAATTTCCCAGTGGTCACCAGGAGCTGTGCCTCATTCTCAGGTCCTGAGGTCTGTTGTTTCCTGAGGGTGAGAGTTGACTTGGGCACAGGCAGGGCATCTCTTTATTTCAGATTCTATTCATCTGTTGAGGTTTGGGACATAAAAGTTCTGGGCTATGAGACTGGGGAGTTCAGTCCTGCCAAGGTGGGTGTCCTGATGGAGCTGAGAGATCAGCTCTTGGCCTAGGACCACAAGCAAGAACATCCTCCCATCAGGGAGAAGCCTCCAGCTTCATGGCCCCTGGTTGTAGTCGAGCCTCCATCAAAGTTCTTCCTCCTCTTGGGTATATAGGAGGACTCCTTGGGTAGGTTTTTCCCCAGAAGGACAGAAAGGATCTCTAGTGGCCCCAATGGACTTAGGGTAGCCTCCTTGGCTGTCCGATTGGTGAAGGTGTTCCCCTTACCTTCAGGGGTGTCAGAGTTCTGGCAGCCCCAGCAGTGGATAATGGCCACTTTTGTTGGTAGCCAAATGGCCTCTAGGAGGGCAATAATTTCTTCTTTATTTTTGATGTTTCCCTTCTGAGGTTAGGAGTCCCCTTTCTTGGTAGAGGGCCCCATGGACATGGGCTGTGGCAAAGGCATATCGGCTGTCAGTGTAGATGTTTACTGACTTGCCTTTTGCCCATCTTAAAGCCTAAGTTAGAGCAATTAATTCAGCCCTCTGAGCTGAAGTCCCATGCCCTAGTGCTTGGGCCCAGATGACCTTATCTTGCATGACTATCACCACTCCTGAATGAAGCTGCTCCCATCTGTATAGAGAGCATGCTCTGGAGTTAAGAGGGGGTTGTCAGTTAGGTCAGACCTCAGGTTAGTTAGAGTCTCAAGAATGTCTGAACAGTCATGAAGGGGATCCTAAGGGTCATTGTCAGGTAGCAGGGTAGCTAGGTTGAAGGCAGAGGTCTTCAGGAACTGGATTTGGGAGGAGTCTAAGAAGAGTACCTGGTATTGGGTTATCTGTGCATTAGACATCCACCAGTCTGGAGGGCTCCTGAGAAGAGCCTCAACAGAGTGTGCACCAATAATCTGGAGGTCTTGCCTTAGAGTCAGCTTGGATGCTTCTTTAACTAAAATAGCAGTAGCTGCTATGGCTCACAGGCAGCTGGGCCACCGGAGGCTACGGAGTCTAATCTCTTAGATAAGTAGGCAACTGATCTCTTCCAGGGCCCTAATGATTGGGTTAGGACCCCTTTGACAATGCCTCGAGTCTCAGAGACAAAAAACTGAAAGGGCTTAGGCTGGAGCAGACATTAAGGTCAGTTTTTAGTTTCTAAAAGGCCTGTTGTAATGTTACCTTAGATTCCTGGGGGCCTAATCTATAGGAGCCCCGGCCCTCTCATTCAGTGTCTTCCAGGAGGATGAGGTCCTTAGGTTTCTATTAGACCCCCCTCTTAGAGCAGTCTTTCTTCCAATGGCCATATTTGCAGTAGGTACATTGATTAGCGTCAAGAGGTGACTGAGGTTTCTATGGGCTTGTCCTGTGTTCTTAGGTCTATTTCCCCACTGTTCTCTCTGATTCTCCTGAAGAGTGGCTATGACTACCTTTGTGACTTTTTTGGTATTAGTCATTTCGGGGTTTTCCCTGGTGTTAAATACTCTCTGAGCTATTTCAACTAATTCACTGAGATTCTATCCTTCAAAACCCTCTAATTTCTGGAGTTTCTTCCTAATGTCTGGGGCTGACTGGGTGACAAAGGCAATATTAATTGCCTGTCTATTCTCAGGGGCTTCTGGGTTTATTGAAGTGAAGAGGCAATAAGCCTCCATGAGATGTTCAAGAAAGGCTGTTGGGGTAATCCCTTGTGGTTTGAACAGTCTTGCTTTCCTTACACAGATTAGTTGGCTTTCTAGCAGCTCCAGGGAGGCCCCGAAGTAGATATCAGCAATACTGTGTTAAAGCCTCCTTACGCTGATCGGTGCTCGTGTCCCATTCAGGTTGAAGGGTAGGGAGTTAGGCCTCTAGTTGGCCCAGACTTGTGAGGGGTTGGTCGTCTGGCCCAAGGACAGAGTTCACTGCCTCTCTGTGGATCTTGTCCCTCTCCTAGGAGGTGAACAGGACCTGCAACAATTGCTGACAGTCATCCTGAATGGGCTGACAGGTGTTGAAGACTGTCTCTAGAAGAAAGATTAAACTTTGGGGTTTATCAAAGAAGGAGGGGTTCTGTTGTTTCCAATTATACAGATCACTAGTTGAGAAGGGGACATATACCATGAAGGGTTGATTCTGGTCTCCACTTGGTATTGGAGCAACCTGACAGAGGGGAAGGATGGCAGCCAAGGAGTCTGGCGCCTGCAGAGGAGGGTTATTAGGGGTGCCACCATGGGTATGGGGAGGATTGAGCGGCTGAAGGGCTTTAGCCTCTCCAGCCACGGCAGTGGCGGGTGGTGGAGACCAATAAGGGGGTGGCCTCAAAGGGTCAGTGAGAGGGTCTTCTGGGGGACGTGAAAGAACAGGGTAAAACCTCCCAGAGGAAATAGGAGCTGAGGGCTTCTGAGGTTTCTATGGTGGCTGAGCAAGTGATATCATCTTCCTATTAGGGCAAGAACATTTCTTAACATAATTAGTTTTGTCAGTAGCTATGTCAATCTAAACAGTGTAAGGAGTTTGGTCTGGGTGTCCGGGAGTCCCATAGGTAATGTCTTGAACTGAAAACAAAGAGCCTAAATCAAAAGTGCCCTGGGAGGGCCAATTGACCTGGAAAGTGGGCCACTCCAATTCACACAAAGTGTGCAAGAATCCAGGGTCTATTGATATGCTGTAACCTGAGGCATGCTTGGAAAAGTCTGAGAAGTTATTAAGGAGACATTGAAGAGGGGTCTTAGTTCCCTGACCCATTTTGAAGGACATAGGCCAGCACAACACAGAAACCCAAAACACAAAAAGACAAACAAATAAGACAGACAGAAAGCCAGACAAACCAAACTGGGGCCAAAAGTGACATCTCGCTATGGCCCTGGGGCTGGATCTATGTGCTGCGTCCAGCAGATCCACTTCCCCTTACTCTGAAGTTTTCAGAAACAGACTTACTGAGGGACATCCCGCCTGCTGAACCGAACCTGGGCCCAGGGTTTCCAGACGCTCTCTAGGTGGAATTTGGAGTGGAGATAATTCCCAGGGCAGAATGGTGTCTGGTGCGGAGGAATGTCTCTCTGAGGCCTTCCCCTAGACTGCTCATTTACTCCTGGGATGGACCTGTTTCCCAGAGTCTGAGGAGGTCAACCCACCAGAGTGGGGGGACCTTGTTTGTCAAATCTTGCTGGGGCCTCCAAATGTTGTAGACCAACGAGACAGACCAGACTCAGACTCAGAACTGGGTTCAAATTAAGAGAGCTTTATTAACTATGCAGTGACTGTCCCATCCTTCGCAGAGGAGAGAGCAGCCCCAAGCTCAGGGGGAGGGTTGCTTATATAGTTATTTTAGCCCCTGTTAAGGAATTTGGGCTATGGGTTTGCAAGCAAGCAAGCAAGCAAGCACATACAGAATCAGATATTTGCAATTAGCTGTTATGCCTGAGGGATCAAGCAGTTTTAGTGTACACAATGCAATGGTTATCTATGCAATGCAGTGGTTATCTATTAACTCTAGCAGCTAGTTCTTGCCATTCTCTTAAAATCCAGGGGGTAAGGTCTGCCTAATAGAAAAAATCTTTCTGTATATTCACATAGCATGTGTTTGTCCTTTACAAGGTGACCACTGTCCTGCATGGCAATAACTCAGCAACTGAGCACCCTCCAAATCCCAAGTGTCCCCACACAGCTACTGTCCAGTCCGCCCTCCCTCTGCTGGAGCCCAAGGTGAGTGGGTATGGCTATTTTAGCGTCTGTCCTGGCTCTGCGCTGTGGAGCCCCTTATGAGTTTAACCAGAGGGCGCTGCTCACGGCTAAGGCTGCTGCTGTCTGTGGGCTCCCAGTCCCTCTCTCACGCCTCCGCAATCCTACCAGGATTGAGTCAGTGTCCCTGGTTATATGGTCCTCCAAGCTATTTTTTTGTTGCTTTTTCCTGATGATTTGTCTTTATTTTCATTGTAATTCCAGTTTGGTCCTGGGAGATGGTCTGTGTAGCTTCCATTCACTCTGCCACCATTTTGGAATCTCTCTGAATGGTTGATTTTTTCTACCCTGTCTTCTATTTCACTGATCTGGTCCTCAGCTTTCTCTCCTCTGCTGATTAGTCCTTTCAATGTGTTCTTTATTTCTGCTGTGTCATTCTTCGTTTCCACTTGGTTTGTTTTCAATGTTTTTATATCTTGACTCAAGGTGTTGATGTCCTTACTCATGCTGTTGAACTTTTTCAAAATTATGGCTCTGAAATCTACCTCTGATAATTTGCTTAACTGCATTTCATTTATCTCATCTTCGACAGAGTTCTCTTGTTATTTTATTTGGAATTTGTTTCTTTGTTTCACCATTTTGCCTATCTCAGTGGGTTTTGGAGCCTGCCAAATTTTCCCTGTGGGTTCTGGTGTTCTACTGTTTGTGGCTCCCTCTACTGGGTTTGAATGAGCCTGGGTGGGCCCACATTAAACATCACTGTCAATTTTTACTCTCCTGGGTTTATTTTCAAGCCCAGGAAAGGTTCAGCTATCCTCTAGCTTTTGCCTGGAGCCTAGCAGTCTTTGTTACTCAGGGTTTTGGAATATAGCCCTGGTGTTCTGTGTAGGAGGATTTCTAGAGGGTGGGACAGAAGCTGCTTGTTGATGAGCCTCCATTTTCTTTTTTTGGCACATCTGGTGGGATTAAATATTCGAGGGAAGGGCTGATGCTGCTCTCCAGAGCTCTGGGAAGGAGCAAAATGGCCATCGTCCTATGTGGCTGTGACTCAGCAAACACTCTGTGTACCCTCCAATTCCTGGGTTTTCTCACAGAGTTCCAGTCCAGTCCACCCTCCTTCTGCCAGAGCATAAGTTGTGTGGCTGTAGCTAATTTAGTGCTCTGTCCAGGCCTTCTGTGCTGTGGAGCCCTCTTGGGATTTTAACCCCAAGAGAGCTGCTCACAGCTAAAACAGTTGCTGTTTGTGGGCTCCCAGCCCACCAACTTACACCTTCACAGACCTACCAGGCTTGATTTAGTGTCCTTTTCTTTTGTCCCTTGTTATAGTGTCCTCTCTAGCTTCTTTTCTTCTGCTTTTTCCCAATGATTTATCTTTATTTTAGTTGGAATTCCAGTTTGGTCCTGGGAGATGGGCTGTGTAGCTTCCACTCACTCCACCACCATTTTGGGGAAAAAAAAAAAAAAGTACTGACATCCTATTGCTGATGACATCAATTACATATGGTCATGTGGAAGTTTACCTTGTAAAGTTGTATTAAATTCTGTAGAATTTTGGTGTAGTGTGGGTGAAGTGTGTTGCTTTAATAGGATTACAAAAATATTTTATACTTTTTGAAGCAACTTTTTTGTAGAGACTTTGGAAATACCCTAAAAACGTTCATAGCAGGCTAGTGCAAGGATATCCAGCTTGCTGTTACATCATGTGCTGGCATTTTGATACCTTTTCTTAATCTTATTTTCTGTCCCAACTGTATTTCTCACTTTTGTTTTCAAGGTCAACCCCCCCCCCCACTTTTCTATCTTTCTGACTCACTTCGTCCTTAGCTTTTGCCCTAAACTCAGCCTGCTGTGGACTTCCAGGTGTCTTTATAACTATTGTTCAACCCTATTGTTGGTTCTGAGAGAAAGAGCAGATGTGAGTGGATTGTGATATTCAGCTAATAGATTCATAGACTCCCTCACCCATGCAAATGGATACATCAGATTTGCCCTAAAGCTCTTTAGGTTACAATGAAGTGTGATAGACAAAGAACATACAGATAGAATGTTCTTGCTAACAAAAGAAAATTTTAAATAGTTATATTGCTCTGAATTAACAAGAACAAATTGATTGTTAGACTGACAAACCTCAAAGGGAGGGGTGTGGTGGGAAGAGATAGACCAAAGAACTTATATGCATATATGCATAACCAATGCACATAAACAATAGTGTGGGGAAGGTGGGGAGGGTAGGGGTGTGAATAGGAAGAGGAGGAGGGGTCAATGTGGCATAAAGAAGGGACATCTGTAATACTTTGACAATAAAGATAAATTTAAAATAAGACTACAAATATAAGAATGACATGTTAAATCAAAAGCATAGAGTGAAATTATATACAGTGATACCTCGGTTCTCGAACGCCTCGGTTTTCGACCAAATCGGGATTCGAGAAACTTTTGTCTCGGAATCCGAACAAATATTTGGAACTCGAACTTCGGAGATGAACCGAGTTGAGCCGAATGGCGTTCATTCGGCCCAGCGCGCCTTGCTTGCGTCATCAGTGTGAGTGCAGAGAGAGAGTGACGCTTTGTGGAGTCACGCTTTCCTATTGGTTTCATTGCTTCGGTTCTCGAACAATTCGGTTCTCGACCGTCCTCCTGGAACGAATTATGTTCGAGAACCGAGGTATCACTGTACATCAATGAAACTTACAAATCAAGTAAAGATACTAGAAAATAATGTACAAAAATGAAGTAATTGTTCTATTTCAGTAGTGGGATGCAATTTTTTATTGCTGCATAATCCTTGTTTTCAGAAAAAAAAATTTAATTTATTTAAATAAAAGTGAAAAAGAAGATTAAATCCTGGTTTTTATCTTTAAGGCATTTAGTGTACTAAATAATGCGGTTAGAAGTGATATAGCCCTCGCCAGCTTGGCTTGACGGTTAGAGCATCAGCCTGCGGTCCAGAGAGACCCGGGTTCAGTTCCCACTATGGACGCATACCTCGGTTGCAGTTTTTCCCTGGCCATGGTTGGTCGTGCAGGTGGCAGCCACTCAATGTGTCCCTTTCATGTTGATGTTTCTCTCTCTCTCTCTCTCTTTCTTCCTCTCCCTCTCTCCCACTGTATCTGAACAAAAAATGGAAAACTGTCCTCGGGTGAGGATAAAACAAAACAAAACAAAAAAATAAGTGATATAAATTTTACCCTATTACAGATATATTTCTGAAGAAGCAAGTGTTTTCAATGAGGATTTTCCTTGGGTTCTTTCTGCACTTGCGCCTCATGGCTCTTTAGATTTTCCCATGATTGTATTTGGTCTGTTCTAAAATTTAGATCATTTTGGATCCTTGCTGATAATGATGTAAAAATATATATAAATAGCATGAGGGCATTTCATCAAATTTTTAATTAAACTTACTGGGGTGACATTGGTTAATAAAATTAAATATGTTTCAAGTATATAATGATACATGATCTGTATATTGCATGTGCATGCACACACACATGCACGCATGCACACACACACAATGCATACATTTTTAATAACTGCAGAATTTGGTTACAGTGAAATTGAGACCCTAAGTCAGCAAAATACTAGATGTTCAGATAAAAGAAACTGGGTATTTAAAGAAGTGATGGTTTAATCTGTTTATCTCTCTGTCTTTCTGTCTCTCTCTTTATCTACACACACACACACACACACACACACACACACACACACAGCTTCTTTTCACTTAAGCTGGGAAATCTTAGGCAAACACATCCTTTCCCCTCTCTTGCCCTCTTTCTCTCTGTAAACTGAACACCAAATAACCTCTAAGACCCTTTCTCACTCTAACATTCTTGGTTTCAAAGTCTGTGAATAACCATGACACTACTATTGCTACTATCCTTTTGAAATGACCTATACTCTGGGAAAGAGAGTTTCATAAATGTTATAAAATCACTTCCTGAAAATGAATATGATTTTATGAACCTAGTTTTTAAATAATCAATTTGCTTGCTGGGTTGCTAAATTAAAGATTATTATTGCAATAAGGAAATTTATGGTTAACATTTATGGCCATTTACAAAATGCACTCTACCTTGATAAGTTCTCAGGCATAGACTAGATAATTCTATTAAGGGGTTAGATTTCTGTTGTATACATGGATATCTTAAAGGTGAAGTATAAGTGAATTGAGATATTGGGCTATAGCTTATATATTTAAATTTAAATTTGTCATACATCAGTATGTACTGATGCACACTATAAAGCTAGTTGAAAATGTTTCACTTACTTTTAAAGACTGACATGGAAACTGTATTTCTGAACAAAAAGGTTTTATATAAATGGTTATGACACCCACTTCCCTAAAATAAAGCACATCTAAAAATATGTTTATCTTTCTGAGGCCAAACCAATAAAAAAGCATACCTATTTACTTGCTACATAAAGAATAAGAAGACCAAAATTAATGGTAGGAGTATCTGTAATGAAGATATTAAACTACCGATTTGGGAAGACACATCCTGCTTCTGATTTTATTTTCAAAATATCTCTGAGCATAAGAACTATTAAACAAATAAAATGCAGTGAAATCTGGGTTGTACTAAGCTATCCTTTCCTCACACCTTCATTCATCACCTCCCCCCCCCCCAAAAAAAAAGTGGTAACCAAAGAATGCTCCAGACACTGGAAAAGAGAATTGCCATAATTATGGATAGCTCTCACTTGGTCTTCAAAGCACATTACTGCCTAGGAGGGAAAGCACACTTTGAGTGAGATGAATATGTTCCATGAGTCTGAAGTGTTACAACAGATGTCTGACTTGCATTTCTTATAAGTCATAAGACTTTTAAAATATAATGCCTATATGAGCAATTTATTATGAAATTTTTACTTGTGACTGAATCCTGATGTATATAACATCTCTGGGAAGAATTTTGAAGGACTGAGAAAATCTTTTAAATAACTGTTTATCTTTTCTTTCTTCTTCTTGCCTTCCATACTCAAATATTGTATACTGGGAAAAAAAAAAAAAAACAAAGCTGCATATAATATGGTTCAGTAGCTTAAATCAAAGTAATGGATTAAAGATGAAAGGGGGAAAAGTATAAAAACAAAGTAATGTCAATCTGAACTAAAATAGTTGACCATGGTATTCTACACATTTGCCAAGGATACAGCTACAAAATTGTCTCCAAGAGTCCCAGCAGCCATTAGAAAAATAATCTATATGCTGTGAAAGCCACAATATCTGTGAAGTATAAATGTACCAATTATATAATGGATGCATAATTATTCAAGAAGTTTTCTCAGGCCCCCACATAAATATTAGTACTGGTAATAAAATGCCTAAGCCTTGTAACACTATCTTTATACGTAAAAATAATTTTGATCAGGCTATTGTGTAACATGACCCTTAATATACTGTCTTAATTGTGTAGTATTATACCAAAACATAATTTGGGAAAAGTCATTCTTGTAGATTTACAGTAAGACTGAAACTTTGTGCCTCTTGGGCCCATGTGGCTCAATGGATTGAGAGTCTCCCATGGACTGAGAGGTCCCGGTTCAATTCCTGGTCAGGGCACATGCCTAGGTTGGGGGCTCAGTCCCCAGTAGGGGCATGTAGGAAGGAACTTATTTATGTTTCTCTGTCACATTGATGTTTATATATCTCTCTCCCTTCATCTCTCTCTAAAAAAGTTAATTTAAAAAGTTGTGCCTATCTGATGACATACCTGAATCCAAATATGTATTTGAAGAGTGGAGGAATCACGACTACTTCTTGCAATTCGTCCATTTAAGAAGCTATTCTATTCAACCAGCTTTTGACAAACATTGAGTGGCAAAGAGCTGGGGATCATTCTCTCTTGCTGATATTAAAGTTGAATTTACATACAACCAAACTACATGCTTTTATAAACCATAGAGCTTGGAATAAAGTAAACATATTTCTCTTGAAACTTGAAGGAAAACAAATAATGGCTCAGTTGAAGTAAGTTATAAAATGAAAGTTGGGGATCCAAGATGGTAGTAGAATATGTGGAAGGTACACTCACCCCCTGCCATGACAAAAGTAGAATTACAACTAAAATATTAAACAATCGACCTAAATAATCAACTGAAGAGTAGCTGAACAGAAGTCTTATAACCAAGGATTTAAAGAAGAAAACTTGTAGAAAGGGTGGATATACCAAAAGGCCTGGCCCTGCTTTCACAGAATGACATTTCACCTGCAAAAGTTTCCCCTGAGGAGCATGGGGATGTAAACACCACACCTGGCTCCCCAGCCCAGAGCACCAGAGCCAGGAAGAGGGTCCCACATAACATCTGGTTGTGAAAATCAGCAGGTATTCTCTCCACCAGGGAGAGATGGAAATCTGCTAAAGACACAGACACCTCTTGAAGGGCCAATACATAAAGTCTCATTTGCAGCCACTCACCCTGGGATCTAGTGGAAGGAGGGTGGAGAAGACTAGAGTCATGTGAGGAGAGACTGGGGTTTATGGTTCTGGGTACAGAGCTAAAGGGACAGCTGCCAGAATCCCTGTGCTTAATCACTCATCCACACTTCAGAGGCCATCTTTCGTGGGTCAAGCACTCTCCTCCTGTCACTCCACCCTGTACGGCTTGCACCCTTCTAAGAGTCAGTTTCCTGGGCCAGGGTGTAGAGGTTAGGGCAGACTCTGGGGGTTTCAATAAATGAGCTTTGTGGCTTTGGTGTGGGGGCCATCCCCCCCATTCCTGTGAATATGGCCAGTGTTTCTTCCTCCCAGGAGATCTGCTAGCCTCACCCTCCAAGCAGCCCCAAACTCCCAACTCTTGATGGATTTCTCCTACTGAGCTATGACTTCTAGAAGAATCTAAGAGAGACAATTTTTTGGCTCTAGTACAGAGGCTATTTTTCTCTCACATGCCCAACCCTGTGCAGAGCCCACTCTTCACACAATTATATTTTGGTCTGTTTGGGCTGGGTAAACTCTGCTGGTCTCACTCTGACAACTCCCTGAAACCCCACCCCACTACAATGATCTTTGAGCACCTAGTGGAGGGCAGTGAGACTTGGTATACCCTGAGACATTTGTTGAGTGGTCTCAGACTCAGCACTGTCACTGAGTTTAAAGCTTATCAATATGGTGAACACTAGTTGCTCCTATCTTGTGACTCACTGAGAATCCAACTCATGCAATTTGAGTAGTGCCAGAGGCACTTTCAGTGACTGCAACTAATAGCCAGCAGGTGAAGGCAGGTAGAGGTGGATATCAGGGTGCTTTGGGGTTTTTGTTGAACTTCTCATGGGTCGGGTGCTAGATATAGGCAGCCTCAGTGTGCATCTTGGTCCTTTCCACAAGCACCAAGGTCTAGCAGAGGCAGCCACAAACTGTGGGTTGCTTTGTAGCTCAAAATAGGTTGCCCAAGACTAGTCACAACCACCATCTGATACTGGATTGCAGCACAGTACCTCCCAAAAGCCTCCAGAACAGACACACCAAGTAGCCAGTTTCAGACCACATAATAGCAGGTATCTAATTAGCTTCACAAGAGGCATATCCAAAAGGAGTCTTGGCAGGCACCAGAACGTGCTAAGAAGTGAATTCTACTTTGTGTAGTAACACCTGCACAGCAGCTGTTACATGGTGATATGAGTTAATCCTTGAGGTCAGTCAGCCTAAGGGTTGATCCTACACACAGATGGACCAATAACAATCAAGACTCAATTACAACATGAGGGCTGACATAATTTACCCAAGGGACATTACTGGAGCACTAATACCATTTGCTTAAGAAGACTTCATCACTGGGTCCCACAAGATAATTACTATATAAGGCAACACCACCAAGACTGGGAGTCATAACAGATCTACCTAATATGTTGAAATAAACACAAGGAGGCAGCCAAATAGGCATACCAAGAAACATTCCCCATATAAAAGAACAGAAGAGATGTCCATAAAAATAGCTAAATAAAATGAGTGCAAGTAATTTACCAGATATAAAGTAAAAAAAATAAATAAATAAAATAAATGGTTACAGTGGTGCTCAAGGAATTTAGGTAGAACTAAAACAGCATGACAAAAGATATAGACACCATAAAAAACAACCAGTCAGATATGAAAAATACACCAGAAGGAAGAAAAAATAGATTGAATAAAGCAGAGGATAAAATCAGTGATTTGGACAATAAAGGAATAAAAACACTCAATCAGAGCATCAAAAAGAAAAATTAATTTTAAAAAATGAGAAAAGTTTAAAGAACCTTTGGGATATTATGAAGTGTAACAACATTCACATCATATGGGTAGCAGAAGGAAAAGAGAGGAAACAGTGGATTCAAAAATTATTGGAAGTAATAATGATTGGACACCTCTCAAAACTGGAGAAGGAAAAAGACACACAAGTCCCCAAAATACAGAGAGTCCCAAAAAAGATGAACCCAGAAATGTCCACACCAAGACTCATCATAACTAAAATGGCAAAGGTAAAAGACAAAGAGAAAATCTTAAAAGCTGCAAGAGATAGTTAGTTGTTACATACAAGGAAACTCCCATAAGACTGTCAACTGATTTCTCAACAGAAACACTCCAGGCCAGAAGAGATTGGCATGAAGTATTCAAAGTGCTAGGAAGCAAACACCTATAACCAAAGCTATTTTTTAAAACAATTGAAGGAGAAATAAAGGGCTTCTCAGACAAGAAAAAGCTAAAGGAGATATCATCACCAAAGAAGTATTATAAGAAATAAAAAAGGTCTTCTAGAAGAAGAAAGGGGAGGAGGAAATGGAGGAAAATGATGAGAAGGAGAAGGAAGAAAAGGAGGAGAAGAAGAAAAATAAGTAGGAGAAGGAGAAAAAATTGTTATAAAGAATAAAACAGCAACAAATGCATACCTGTCAATAATGACTTTAACTGTAAATGGTTTAAATAAAAAGAAACAAGATAGCTGATTGGATAAGAAAACACAAACCATATATCTGCTGTCTACAAGAGACCAACCTCAGAGCAAAAGGCCCACACAGGATGAAAGTAAAGGGATAAAAACAAAAATTTCCAGGCAAACGGAAATTTTAAAGAAAGCTGGTGTAGCAATACTCATATCTGACAAAACAGACTTCAAAACAAGAGCAATAATAAGAGACAAAGATCACTACCGAATACTAGAGGAACTGATCCAACAAGAAGATATAACCCTGGTAAACATATATGCCCCGAATATAGGGGCACCAAAATATATTTAAACACTTCTGGAGGAATTCAAGGGAGAGATTTACAACAATACAATCATAGTAGGGGTTTGAACACCCTACTAATAGCACTGCATAGATCTTCTAGACAAAAAATTAACAAGGAAACAGAGACCCTAAACAACACAATAGGTCACCTGGATTTAATTGACATTTTCACCCAAAATGTTTTACTCACAAGCTGCAGAATACGCATTTTTCTTAAGTGCACATGGGACGTTCTCAGAGATAGACCACATGTTAGAAAAAAAAAACTAAGTCTCTAAAAGTCCAAGAAGATTGAAATCATATCAAGCATCTTCTTGGATTACAATGGCATGGAAATAGCAAGCAATTACAATAAAAACACTCAAAAACATTCAAACACATGAAAGCTAAATAGCATGCTATTAAACAATGAATGGGTTACCAATGAGATAAAACAACAACAACAACAACAAAAACTTCCTACTAAAGAAAATGAACATACAAAAAAATAAAATCTATAAGAAACAGTGAAAGAAGTCCTGAGAAGGAAGTTGATAGCATTATAGGCCTACCTCAAGAAACAATAAATATTTCTAATAAATTATATAACCCTACTACTTAAAGATTTAGAAAAAGAACAAAAAGAAAAATCCAGAGTTAGTAGAAAGAAGTAAATAATAAAGATCAGAATGGAAACAAATGACATACAAACTAAAATACAGTACTAAAGATCAATAAAACCAAGAGCTGGAGCTGGATCTTTAAAAAACTAAACAAGATTGATTAACCTTTAGCCAGACTCACCACAAAACAAAGAGAGAGGACCCACATAAATAAAATCAGAAACAAAAGAAGTGAAGTAACAGCTGACATCACAGACATACAAAGGATTTAAGAAAATAGTATGAACAATTATATGCCAACAGATTCCACAACCTAGGCAAAATGTACTAATTCCTAGAATAATATAAGCTTCCAAATCTCAATAAGCTGGGAAGAGTCAGAAACCTGAACAGACAAATAAAAACTAAGGAGATATAAGCAGAAATCAATAAACTCCCAGCAAACAAAAGCTCTGCTCCAGATAGATTCACAGGAGAGTTTTACTGAACATTCAAAGAACTAAATCTATTCTGCTTAAATTATTCCAAAAATTTAAGAGAAAGAAAGACTTCCAAGCTTTTTTTATGAGGCCAGCATAGCCATAAAACAAACAAACAAAAAAGAGATAAAGACACTACAAAGAAAGACAATTTCAGGTCAAAATCTTCAACAAAATATCAGCAAATTGAAAACAGCAATATATAAAAACAATACAACACAATTAAGTATAATTTATCCCAGAGATGCCAGGCTGGTACAGTATTAACAAATCAATAAAGGTGATACACCAAATGGACAAAAGGAAATACAAAAATCATATGATTATATTAATAATGAAGAAATAGATTTGACAAAAATCCAGCATCATTTTTTATAATAACTATCAGAAAACTGGGAATGAAAGTATCGTACCTCAATGTAATAATGGCCATATACGACAAACTTACAGCCAACATCATACTCAAAGGGAAAAAACTAAAAATATTTTTCTTAAGAACAGGAACAAGTCACCACTCTGACTCAACATAGTAGTAGAAGTCTGAGCCACAGCAATCAGACAAGAAGAAAAAATAAAAGGCATCCAAATTGGAAAGGAGAAAGTGAAGCTGTTATTATTTGCAAGTAACATGATACTATATATAAAATACACTACAGACCTGGCCAGTTTGGCTCAGCAATTAGAGTGTCGGCCTGTGGTCCAGAGAGAGAACTGTGTTCGGTTCCTGCTAAGGGCATGTACCTCAGTTGCAGTTTGTCCCTGGCCCTGGTTGGGTCATGCAGGTGGCAACCATTCATTGTGTCTCTTTGACATCGATCTTTTTCTCTCTCTTCCTCCCTTTCTATCTGAATAAAAAATAGAAAAATGTCCTCGGGTGAATATTAAAAAATAAGTAAATAAATAAATAAATAAATAAATAAATAAATCACTACAGACTACCAAAAAACTACTAGATTTAATAAACAAATTTGGCAAAATGGCAATGTACAAAATCAACATCATTTACCATTGCAACAAAAAACATTAAGGTATCTAGAAATAAACTTAACCAAGGAAATAAAATACGTGTTCTCAGAAAACTCCAAGACATTTAAAAATAAATATAAAAAAAAAAAATGCAAGCATATGCAATTTTTGTGGATTGGAAGAATTAACATCATTACAATGTTCACATTACCCCAAATGATATATAGAGTCAATGCAATTACCATTAAAATACAAATTGCATATTTCACGTATATAGAAAAAATACTCCAAAAGTTTATATGGAACCAATGAACACCCCAAAGAGCCACAAAAATCTTGAAAAAGAGAAACAAAGTTGGAAGGATCAGGTTATACTACAAAGTCATTATAATAAAAACAGCCTGGTTTTGGCACAAGAATAAGCATATAGATTGGTGCAACAGGATAGAGAACCCAGATATTGACCTACGACATTACGCTCAATTAATATTTAACAAAGTTAGGAAGAGCATACAATGGAGTAAAGACAGTCTCTTCAATAAATGGTGTTTGGAAAATTAGACAGATGCATTCAAAAAATTGAAATTAGACCATAAAATACAGAAATGTCACTCATGAAACCATAAAAATTTTATAAGAAAGGGTAGGCAGAAAAATCTCAAATATTACACATAGAAGAATTTTTACTGATAAATCACCTAGGACAAGAGAAACAAAGGAAATAATGAAGAAATGGGACTACATCAAACTAAAAATCTACACTGCATACGAAACCAACTTCAAAGTGAAAAGAGAACCCACTCTCTGGGAGAACATATTTGCCAATGATATATCCCATAAGATGTTAATTTCCAAAAAATATAAGGTGCTATACAACTCAACAAAAGACAAACAATCCAGTAAAAAAGTAGGCAGAGGACTTGAATAGACACTTCTCCAAACAGGACATAAAAATCGCCAAGAGACATATGAAAAAATGCACAATGCCACTAATTATCAGAGAGATGCAAATTAAAATGACTATGAGATATCACGACACACACCTGCCTGAATGGTTGCCATCAACAAATCATTAAACAACAAGAGTTGTTGAGGATGTGGTTTAAAGGGTATTCTAGTACACTACTGGTGGGAATGCAGACTGGTGCAGCCACCATGGAAAACAAAATGGTGTTTCCTCAAAAAATTAAAAATTAAACTGCCATTTGGCCCAATGATTCCATTTCTAAGAATATATTCTAAGAAGCCTGAAACAACAATCAGAATGACTAGATCCATTTCTATGTTCATATCAGCACTATTTACAATAGCTAAGATCAGGAAACAGACCAAATGTTCATCAGTAGATGAGTGGATAAAAAAGCTATATACACAGTGGAATACTATGCAGCTGTAAGGAGGAGAGATCTCTTACTCTTATATAAAACATGGAGGGATGTGGAGAGTATTATGCTAAGCAAAATAAGCCAATCAGAGAAATACAAATATTACATGTTTTCCCTTGTTTGTGGACTATAATCAACAAAATAAGCTGATGAACAAAATAGATCCAGAGATATAAAAGTGGAGCAGATTTTAAAAACCTCAGGTTCAGGAAGTGGGAAGGTGGAAAGCGATGCTTTTGCTGCATCCCATAAATTTGGGGTTCTAGTGAGTTCATTTTTATTGGTATTCAGGAAGTTTTTAACTTATTCTTTGATCTCCTCAGTAACCAATTTATTGTTTAATAACATGAAATTTAGCCTCCATGTGTACAAATGTCTTTGTATATTCTTGTTGCAACTGCTTTCTAGTTTCATGCCATTGTGATCTGAGAAGATACTTGATATAATTTTAATCTTCTTAAACTTGTAGAGACATAGTTTGTATCCTAAACTGTGGTCAATCTTTGAGAATGTCCCATGTGCTCTTGAAAAGAATGTGAATTCTGTAGTTTTGGGGTGTAATTATCTGTAGAAATCTATTAAATCCATTTGTTCTAGTGCTTCCTTTAGAGCCTCTGTTTCCTTGCAGATTTTTTGTCTTGATGATCTATCCAGTGATGTCAGCGGTGTGATGTAGACCCCTGCTATTATTATATTGCTATTGATTTCTCCTTTGAAGTCTTACAGAATATTTTTAATATATTTTGGTGTTCCTATATTGGGTGGACCAAAAGCAGTTCTGAGAGGGAAGTTCATAGCACTACAGGCCTACCTCAAGAAACATGAAAAATCTCTAATAGATTATCTAATCTCACAACCAAAAAATTAGAAAGCAAACAAAAAGAAAACCCCAGAGCAAGTAGAAGGAAGGAAATAGTAAAGATCAGAGCAGAAATAGATGACATAGAGTCCAAAAAATCAATTCAAAGGATTAATGAAACAAGCAAAGAGCTGGCTTTTCAAAAAGTTAAATGAGATTGGTGGACCCTTAGCTAGACTCACCAAGGAAAAAGAGAGAGAACCCAAATACACAAAATCAGAAATGAAAAAGGAGAAGTAACAACTGACACCAGAGAAATACAAAAGATTTTTAACAATATTATGAACAATTGTATGGCAACAAATTTGACAATCTAAGCGAAATAGACAAATTTCTGGAAACACAGTCTCCCATAACTGGACCTGGAAGAGATAGAGAACTTGAACAGACCAATAACAACAGAAGAAATTGAAGATGTAATCAAACTCTATCAGCAAACAAAAGCCCAGGCCTGGATGGCTTCACGGGGAACTTTTACCAAACATTCAAAAAATAACTAACACCCATTCTCCTCAACCTACTTCAAAAAATTCAAGATGACGTCTTCAAGAAGATTTTAAATATAGTTTCTTGTTTGTATATTGGGTGCATATATGTTTATCAAGGTTATATCTTCCTGTTGAATGGATCCTCCCAGTATTATGTAGTGGCCTTCTTTGTCTCTAGTTATGGCCTTTATTTTGAAATCTGTTTTATCAGATATGAGTATTGCTACCCCAGCTTTATTTTTCCTTACTGTTTGCTTGTAAGATTTTTTTTCCAACCCTTCACTTTCAATCTATGTGAGTGTTTTGTTGTGAGGTGAGTCTCTTGTAAACAACATATAGATCAGTCATGCTTTCTTATCCAATTAGCTACTGTGTATCTTTTTTATTGAAGCATTCAATTCATATTTATTGCCATTTTTGTTTAGTGTGGTTCTATTTTTCTTCATACATCTCCTGCTAATTACAGCAGTCCTTTTAACATTTCTTGCAGTGCAGATTTGGTGTTAATGTATTCCCTTAGCCTTTTTTTTTTTTTTTTTGGTCTGGGAAGCTCTGTACTTGACCTTTAATTTTGAATCATAGCCTTGCTGGGTAGAGTAGTCTTGGATTCAGATCCTTGTTTTTCATCACCTTGATTATTTCATGCAATTCTCTTCTGGCCTGTAGTGTTTCTGTTGAGAAGTCAGCTGAAAACCTTATGAAGGTTCCTTTGTAGGTAACCTGTTGCTTATCTCTTGCTGCTTTTAGGAGTCTCTCTTTGTCTTTAATTTTTGGCATTTTCAGTACTGTGTGTCTTGGTGTGGGCCTGTTTGAGTTCTTCTTACTTGGGGCTCTCTGTGCTTCTTGAACTTGAATGCCTTATTCCTTCACCAAATTAGGGAAGGTTTCTGTTACTATTTCTTCAAATATATTCTCTAACCCATGCTCATTTTCTTCTTCTTCGGGGACTCCTGTGATGCGAATATTATTGCTTCCAGTTGTCCTACAGTTCTTTTAAGCTGTCTTCCTGTTTTTTAATTTTTTTTTCCTTTTGGTTTTCTGATTGGTTGATTTTTTTCTACTCTGTCTTCTAATTCACTGATCCGGTCCTCTGCTTCCTCTACTCTGCTGTTTAGAACTTCCAATGTGTTCTTTATTTCTGATATGCCATTCTTCATTTCTTCTTGATGGTTTTTAATTTCCAACTGGTTGACCTTCAACATTTCTATGTCTTTACCCATGGCGCTCATGTCCTTACCCATGCTGTTGAGCTTCCTCAAGATTATGGCTCTGAATTCTAGTTCTATTAACTTGCTTCACTTCACCTCATTTATCTTATCTATAGTATAGATCTCTTGTTCTTTCATTTGGCATTTGTTTCTGTGTTTCACCATTTTGGCTAGCACAGTAGGCTTTGGAGCCTGCCAAATTTTTCCTGTGAGCGTTGGTGTTCTTCTGTTTATAGCTCCCTCTCCTGGGTTTAGATGAGCCAGGGAGGACCATGTTAAACACCACTGTCATGTCTCTTTCCTGGTTAGAGTTAGTAGCCCAGGAATGGTATATTTATCCTTTAGTTTTTTTGCCTGCAGGCTCTCAGTAGTAGTTACTTGAAGAGCCTTGGGTTCTCAGTTGACTGAAAACTCCCTCAGTTTTTCAACATAAGGGAATTTCCTAAGGGTGGGGCAGATGCTGGTTGTTAATTGGCCTCAATTTGCCTTTCAATAGACCCTGGGTAGGGTTCAATGTCCCAGTGAGGGGCTGCTTCCCTGGTAAGGAATAACATGACCACCATCCTGCATGGCCATAACTCAGTAAAATCACTGAGTGCCCTCTAAATCCCGAGTGTCCCCACAAAGTTCCAGTCTCCTTTGCCCTTCCCTTGCCAGAGCCCAACATGAGTGCTGTGGCTATTTTAGCCTGTTCCCCAGCTCCGTGCGGTAGAGCGACTTTGGAGTTTAACCCAGGGATGCAACTCACAGCTAAGGGTGCTGCTGTCTGAGGGCTCCCCACCCCCCTCTCATGCCATCACAAGCCTACTAGGATCAATTGGTGTTACTGCTTATATGGTACTTCAAGCTGCTTTTCTGTTGCTTTTTCCTAACAATTTGTCTTCATTTTCATTGTAATTCCAGTTTGTTCTGGGAGATGTTCTATGTAGCTTCCATTCACTCCTCCACCATTTTGGAATCCCAAAATATTCTGGAAGACTTCAAAGGAGCAATCAATAGCAATACATTATAGCAGGGGACTTCAACACCTCACTGACCTCACTGGATAGATCCTCTAAACAAAAAATTACCAAACAAAGAGAGACTCTAAATGAAGCACTAGACCATATGGATTTGATAGATATCTAGAGAGAATTACAGCCCAAAACAACAAAATTCATATTTTTCTCAAGTACACATGGGACATTATCAAATATAGAACACATGTTGGGACACAAACTAAGTCTCTACAATTTCAAGAAGATTGAAATCATATCAAGCATCTTCTCAGATCACAATGGCATGAAACTAGAAATCAATTGTAACAATAACATGCATAGATATTTGAACACATGGAGGCTAAATAACATGTTATTAAACAACAAATGGGTTACTGAGGAGATCAAGGAATAAATTAAAAACTTCCTAGAAAACAATGAAACTGAACAGACAACAACAGAAAATCTATGGGATGCAGCAAAAGCAGTTCTGAGAGGAAAGTTCATAGCACTACAGGCCTAACTCAAAAAAAAAAAAAAAAAAAATCTCTAATAGAGTATCTAACCTCACAACTTCAAGAACTAGAAAGCCAAGAAAAAGAAAACCCCAGACCAAGTAGAAGGAAGGAAATGGTAAGGATAGAGCAGAAGTAAATGACATAGAGACCAAAAAAACAGTTCAAATGATCAAAGAAACAAAGAACTGGTTTTGTGAAAAGATAAACATGATTGATGGACCCTTAGCTAGACTCACCAAAAAACAAAGAGAAGGAATCTAAATACACAAAATAAAATTGAAAGAGGAGAAATAACAACTGACACCACAGAAATACAAAAGATCCTTAACAATTACTATGAACAATTGTATGGCACAAAATTCGACAATCTAAGCAAAATGGACAAATTTCTGGAAACACATAGTCTCCCAAAACTAGACCGGGAAGAGACAAAAAACTTGAACAGACCAATAACAACAGAAGAAATTGAAGATGTAATCAACACTCTCCCAGCAAACAAAAACCCAGGCCCAGATACCTTCACGGGGGAACATTTAAAAAAAAAAAATCTAACACCCACTATCCTCAAATTATTTCAAAAAAATTCAAGAAGAAGGAAGACTTCCAAACTCGTTTTATGAGGCCAGCATAATTCTAATTCTAAAACCAGAAAAATACATTACAAAGAAAAAAATCTACAGGCCAATATTACTCATGAATACAGATGCCAAAATCTTGAACAAAATACTAGCAAATCGGATCCATCAATACATAAAAAAAAAAAAAAAAAAAAAAAAAAAAAAATTATTCAGCATGACCAAGTGGGATTCATCCCATGGATGCAAGGCTTGTACAATATTCTCAAATCAATAAATGTGATACACCACATAAATAAAATAAAGAATAAAAACCACATGATTGCCCTGGCCAGTTTGGCTCAGCGGTAGAGCCTCGGCTTGCAGTCCAGAGAGACCCGGGTTCAGTTCCCGTTAAGGGCATGTACCTCGGTTGCGGTTTGTCCCCGGCCCTGGTTGGGTCGTGCGGGTGGCAACCACTCGATGTGTCCCTTTCACGTCAATGTTTCTCTCTCTCTCTCTCCCTCCCCTCTCTATCTGAACAAAGAATAAAAAAATGTCCTCAGGTGAGGAAAAAAAAACCCACATGATTATATCCATAGATGCCAAAAAAGCCTTCCACAAAATCCAGCATACATTTCTGATAAAAATGCTCAGCAATGTGGGAATTGAGGGATTATATCTTGACATAATAAAGGCCATAATATAAAAGACCGACTGCCAACATCATACCCAATGGGCAAAAATTAAAAGCCTTTTCCCTAAGAACAGGAACAAGGTAAGGATGGCCACTTTTGTCACTCTTATTTAACATAGTACTGGAAGTCTTAGCCACAGCAATCAGACAGGAGGAAAAAATAAAAGGGATCCAAATTGGAAAGGAGGAAGTAAAACTGTCATTATTCACAAATGACATGATACTATATGTAAAAAAACTCAAAAGGCTACATCAAAAATTTACTAGACTTTATAAATTATTTTGGCAAAGTAGCAGGATACAAAATTAGCGTGAATAAATAATTGGCATTCTTACACACTGATGATGAACTCACAGAAAGAAAATAAGAGAACAATCCCATTTACCATGGTGCAAAAAAACTTAAGATACTTAGGAATAAACTTAACCAAAGAAATAAAGGACCTATTTGCAGAAAACTACAGGTCATTGAAAAGAGAAATGGGGGAGGATATAAAAAAGTAAAAGCACATACGTTGTTCATGGAGTGGAAGAATTAACATCATTTAAATGTACATATTATGCAAAGCAGTCTGTAGATTCAATACAATCCCCATCAAAATACAAATGACATACTTCACAGAAGTACAACAAATACTTCAAAAAGTTAATATGGAACCAAAAAGGACCCCAAATAGCCACAGCAATCTTGAAAAAGAAGAACAAAGTTGGAGGGATCACATTACCAAATGTCAGGTTATACTACAAAGCCACTGTTATCAAAACAGTCTGGTACTGGCTCAAAAATAGGCATATAGTTCAATGGTACAAAGAAGAGAACCCAGAAATTGACCCAAGAAAATATGCTCAATTAATATTTACCAAAGTGGGCAAAAGCTTACAGTGGACAAAGACAGCCTGTCTAAAAATGCTGTTGGGAAAATTGGAGAGCTACATGCAAAAAAATGAAACTAGACCATAAACTTACACCATACACAAAGTAAACTCAAAGTGGATAAAAGACTTAAATTTGACTCATGAATCCATAAAAACTTTAGAAGAAAATGTAGGCAAAAAAATTTTAGACATCATACGCAGCAGAATTTTCACTGATACATCACCTAAGGCAACAGAAACAAAGGACAAAATGAACACATGTGAGTACATCAAACTCAAAAGCTTTTGCACAGCAAAAGAAACAACCACCAAAATGGAAAGGCAACCCACTGTATGGGAGAGCATAATTGCCAATGATATATCAGATAACTGGTTAATTTTCAATATATATAGAGTGCTCATACAACTCAACAAAATGAAGACAAAGAAATCAATTAAAAAATGGGCAGAGGAACTAAATAGACACCTTTCCAAGCAGGACATACAAGTGGCCTAGAGACATATGAAGAAATGCTCAACATCACGAATCATCAAAGAGATGCAAATTAAAACAACAATGAGGTATCACCTCACACCTGTCAGAATGGCCACCATCAACAAATAATCAAACAAGTGTTGGCGAGGGTGTGGAGAAAAAGGGATTCTAGTACACTGCTGGTGAGTGTGTGGACTTCTGCAGTCACTCTGGGAAACAATATAGTGTTATCTAAAAAAATTAAAAATTGAACTGCCATTTGACCCAGTGTTCCCACTTCTTGGGATATATGCTAAGAAGATTGAAACACCAGTCAGAAACAATATATTACCCCCATGTTCATAGCATCACCATTTACAATAGCTAAAATCTGGAAACAGCCAAAGTGTCCATCAGTAGAATAATGGATAAAAAAGCTGTGCTACATATCCACAATGAAGTACTATGCAGCTGTGAGAAGGAACGATCTCTTATCCTTTGAGACAACATGGAGGGACCTGGAAAGTATTGTCCTAAGCAAAACAAGCCAAGCAGTAAAAGACAAATACCACATGATCTCACTTATTTGTGGAATATAATTACCATAACAGTCTGAGGAATGGGGTAGTCCCAGAAATGTGGAAGTAGGGTACAGAGTGACAATCCCCAGAAGAAGGGGTGGTGGGGGAGAGATAAACCACAGAACTTATATGCATGTTTGCATGAACAGTGGACATGGACAACAAAGTTGGTGTCAGAGCAAGGAAAGGTGGGGGAGGGGTGAGTCAGTGGAGGGAAATACAGAAACATCTGTAACAAAAATAAATAAATTATTTAAAATAAATAAATATATAAATGAATAATAAATTTAAAAAAAAAACAGGCAGTAACATCTTTGACATTTCTCATAGCAATCTTTTTCCTGACATATCTCCTCAGGCAATGGAAATTAAATTAAAATAAATAAATGAACAAATAAGACTACATTAAACTAAAAATTTGCTGCCCTGGCCAGTGTGACTCAGTTGTTTGGGCATTGTCCTGTGCACCGAAAGGTTGCCAGTTTGATTCTTAGTCAAGGCACATGCATGGGTTGTGGGTTTGATTCACATTAGGGGGTTGTGCAGGAAGCAGCCTTTTGATGTGTTTCTCTCACATTAATATTTCTCTCTTTACCCCTTCCTCTCTCTCTAAACATTAAAAAAAAATCTTAAAATTGAAAAAAAAGTTTTGCAAGCAAAAAAAAATATCAACAAAATTAAAAAAATAAATAAAACTTACTGAATGGGAGAATATATTCACCAATGATACATCAGATAACGGGTTACTATCCAAAATTTATAAAGAATTTGTACAACTCAACATCAAAAAAATAAAATAAATTTAAAAAATCAAACAATCCAATTAAGAAATGGATAGGGGACCGGAAAAGACACTTCAATGTCACTCATCATCAGAGAGATGCAAATTAAAATGACCATGAGATATTACCTCACACCTGTTCAGAATAACTATCATCAATAAATCAAAAATCAAATGTTGGTGAGGATGTGGAGAAAACAGAATCTTTATGTACTGTTGGTGGAAATAGAGCTTGGTACTGCCACTGTATAAAGCAGTATGGATTTACCTCAAAAATTAAAAATGAAACTGCCTTATAACCCAGTGATTCCACTTCTGTGAATATATGTTAAAGAAACCTGAAATAACCCTGGCCAGTTTGGCTCAGCGGTTAGAGCATCGGCCTGTGGTCCCGAGAGACCCGGGTTCGGTTCCCGCTAAGGGCACTTACTTCGGTTGCAGTTTGTCCCCGGCCCTGGTTGGTCGTGCGGGTGGCAGCCACTCGATGTGTCACTTCACATCGATGTTTCTCTCTCTCTCTCCCTTCCTCTCTCTCCCTCCCACTCTATCTGTACAAAAAATGGAAAAATATCCTCGGGTGAGGATAAAAAAAAAAAAAAGAAAAAAAAAAAAAAGAAACCTGAAATACTAATTCAAAATAATATATTCACTCCTATGTTCATTGCAGTATTATTTACAATAGCCAAGATTTGGAAGCAGCCCAAGTGTCCATCAGTAGATTAAAAAGCTGTGGTACATTTACACAATAGAATACTATTCAGCCACAAAAAAAGAAGACAATCTTACCTTTAGTAACAGCATGGATAGACCTGGGGAATATTATACTAAGTGAAATAAGCCAATCAGATAAAGACAAATACAATATGATTTCATTTATATGTACAATTTAATGAACAAAATAAACTAACCACTAAAATATAAACAGACACATAGATTCAAAGAACAGACTGACAGTTATCAGAGGTTAAGGGGTTTGTTGGTTGGGTGGAAAAGGTGAAGGGATTAAAAAAATCACTCAGAACCAGATAATATGGTTACTGTATCACCGGAGGGAAAGTGGTATGGGTGGTAGAAGATTGTAAAGGGTGGATAAATGGTTACTGCTGGAGACTTTGGGTGGTGAATAGACAATGCAGAGTACAGATTTTATGTTGTAAAATTTTACACTTGAAACCTGTATAATTTTGTTGACCAATGTGTCCCCAATAAATTCAATTATTTTAATTGATTTAATTATAATTATGAAGATTAACTGAATACTTATAGGCATTGTTCAAAATACTGTATAGGCATGATCTCATTTAATTGTCATATCAACCAGTATTATAGCCATTTTCCATGTGGGGAGCCTGAAGATCAGAAAAGTTAAGAAATTTGCTCATACAACTAAAAGCTGATAAAGTCAGGGTTTAAAACCAGCTGGTATAACTTCAGATACCACACTATTAACTACCATAATATATTGCCTCCTTGTGAGAGAGCTTTTCTCCTTACTTTAAGTGATATCTCAAAAAGGAGCAGAGGGCCGCTATACAGCAAAATTTGGCTATGATGCTTACCTTGTATTAATTACCCAAGTAGAAAAATCTGGGCAGTCCCAAAGACATAAATCCACTTTGGTCTGGCAGGCAGGGGAAAGAGCTCTGCAATTAAAATCAGGTGACCTAGATCTGAGGCCTGATTCAACCTTGGGTAAGTTTCTACTTCTCTTTGTCTCAGTTTCCTGAACAATACAATGAGGCTTTAGAACCAGAATGAGGGGTGTCTTAACCAGGGGGGCATAGTAATATCACTACGTAAACGTCAAAGCACTTTGCTCAAGTTCTGCACCAAACTTACTGAGCACCCACAGTGGTCTAGGTGCTGTCCTGGAGGGCAGAGTTAAGTTTTCCAAGAACAGCTTCTCCTTTGCCAAGTTTTTTATGACTTCATGTATAAAGAAGTAACCCTGTCTATGCAAAGGTTTTTACTGTGTTAAAAGCTAGATGTGCATGTCTGAATCCACATACATCTATAAAAGCAGCAATGGTGTTCACTCTTTTATGGTAAAGGATGTTTGAAAAGGGGCCAAGGGAAAAAGCTGAGGATCAGCAACCAAACCAAAATTATAAGGACCAAGGACAGGCTGCTGAGATGAACAAACTTGCCATCATTGAATAATGATGAATGAGCAAAGCATGAACAGTAGTTTGTACGTAGATTTAGCCATGTTAGGAGGAATTCCTATAAAGCAGTGAGAAACAAGGGCAAGGCCACTGACTTTGCAGTTATGTGTACTCAACTGAAATCCCAGACTTGTGTTTTACCACCCACATCAACCTGTGCAAATTTATTTGACTTCCCTGCTCTTCAATTTCTGCAATTAGAATATAGAGACAAATATTTATGGACTTATGAGATTTTATATTTATTTAGTTGTGTTTTTTTTTGTTGTTGTTGTTAACATTTATTGTGTCCTTTATACTTGCCATGTGCTGTTCTAAGTGGTTTACATGTGTTATTTCATTTCATATTTACCAAACCCCTAAGAACATGTCCAAGTCACCCAACTAGTAAACAATCAGTTTGGATCTAGTTAGCCTGATTCCAGAGGTCACACTCAGCCTCTGAAGGAAGGTGGATGCTCCAGAATTACTCGTTTCCCTCTCCCTCCTTTCCATGTGGCATGGACAACATCTCCAAACAGACAGAAGCTACAAAATTGCTTCTTTACAAGCTAAGTGTATTAAATACTCTCCATTACGGCTTCTTTAGTTCCAGAAAGATATTTAATTTTTTTTTCTTTATTGATTTTAGATAGAGAGGAAGGGAGAGGGAGAGAGATAGAAACATCAATGAGAGAGAACATCAATTGGCTGCCTCCTGCATGTCCTGCATTGGGGATATGTTCCACAACCAGGGCCTGCGCCCTGACCGGTAATCAAACTGGTGACCTCTTACAAGATTTACTAAACCCTCTTTCCCTGTGTACATGTTATTTAATGAGGGTGGCAGAAATATGGCTATTAGTGTCATGGATTTTCATAGACTCATAGAATAACAATGTTAGAGCTGTAAAGGCCTGAGGTATTGTTTAGTCTGTTCCTCTTATGTTGTACATGGGGAAACTATGGTTCAGAGCGGACTAGTGAATTAATAATAAAAACCCACAAAGCTTGTGACTGAACCAAAAAAAAAAAAAAAAAAAAAAAGCCCAGGTTTTCTGATTCCTGTGTCAATCCTCTTTCTACTTTGCCACTCACTAATATCAGCAAACAGCCTTGCAAGCACTTGCCTCAATGATTTCTTCACTCATTCCTTCATTTATTCATTCACTTAAGAGATATTTATTGAGCACTTACCATTTGTCAGGCACTGTGCAAAGTCCTTGGGTGAAAACAAATAAGCAGAAGGTTGTGCTTGGTTTAGTCAACCAATCGGCACTCTTACTAGAACAGGTTGGGAGGGCAGGAGAGAACAAGGGGCACACCCTGTAAATCAGCAGTTCTTGACTTTGGCTATATACCAGGATGAGCTTGGAATCTCTTAAAATGCTAATGCCTAAAATGTCTAAGGACCCACCCTAGACAAGTCAAATAAGTATTACTGCAGTAGGGCTTGGGCATCTGTGGTACCCTAGGTGACTGTAGTGTTCCTCTAAAGTTAGTAACCACTGTTCTAACTGTATGTTTTTGTAACAGTAGTCCCTTAGGATAACTCATGCAATGCTAACATTTAGCAGGAAATTGCTTTTTCCAGTTAAAGAAAACCTGGATGCAGAAGCAATGGCTTTAGGAAGAACTAAAATATATTAAACTGGAGAGCTCATAGTTTAGCACACTTGTGAGTGGATCAAGTCACAGTGCGTGATATTGGGTATTTTTTCATTACTTATACTGAAAGTTTTTAAAAATTTATTAATCACCTTATGGGTGACACACACTGTACCAGGCACTTTCATATATGTGAGTGCATTTAACTTTTACATTAATGTGAGGTAGGTGCTATTATTATATCTGTTTTCCAACTGAGAAAATGAACTCAATGAGATAAACGTGCTTGAGATCACAGAAGAAGTGACAAAACCAGGATTTAAACATGCCTTCTGACTACAAAACACATTTTAACATATCATGTTGCCAAGGGAAAACTCTTTTAGAAAATAAAGAAGGTATGCTATTAGGACATGTGTAATTTAAATTGCACAGTCAAAATATCAATGAATAACATGATAGACTGATTGCTAACCCCCCCCCCCCCCGATCCTGTTGTCTCTCATCTTCTGTGCCTGCTTCTAGTATGTCTTGCCATAACAACCAAATGTGTTGACATGAAATATAGAAAAAAAGAAGACATTTGACATTCAACCCTCTCTCTTCCAGAAGGTATGACCATGTCATCTCTTATGACTTAAAAATCACTTATTGTAATATGTTTAACCAGAGAACAGGCACAAATAATCGTCTCATTCTTAGCACATATTCTCAGTATGCTTTTTAAAAATATTTTTTATTAAATAATTTATTTATTTTTGTTAAAGATGTTTCTCCTTTTTCCCCCACTGATTCCTCCATCTCCCTCCCTCCCTGCCTTTTATCCAGCTTTGTTGTCCATGTCCATTGTTCATATAAGTTATGTGGTTTATCTTTCCAACCAACCCCTCTTCTGGGGATTGCCAGTCTGTACCACACTTCTACATCTCTGGGACTACCCCATTCCTCAGACTGTTATGATCCTTATATTACAGAAATAAGTGAGATCATGTGATACTTGTCCTTCTCTGTTTGGCTTGTATCTGTTAGGATAATACTTTTCAGGTCCCTCTATGTCGTCCCAAAGGATAAGAGCTCTTTCATACAGCTGCATAGTACTCCATTGTGTATATGTACCACAGCTTTCCTATCCATTCATCTAGTGATGGACATTTGGGTTGTTTCCATATCTTAGCTATTGTAAATACTGCTGCTACAAACATGGGGGTACATATATTCTTCCTGATTGGCGTTTCAGGATTCTTAGGGTATATGCCTACAAGTGAGATCACTGGGTCAAATAGCAGTTCAATTTTTAATTTTTGAAGTAACACCATATTGTTTTCTATAGTGGCTGCACCAGTCTGCATTCCCACCAGCAGTGTACTAGAGTCCACTTTTCTCCACACCCTGGCCAACATTTGTTGATTGATGATATGTTGACTGTGGCCATTCTGACAGGTGTGAAGTGATACCTCATTGTTGTTTTAATTTGCATCTCTCTAATGATTAGTGATGTTGAGCATTTTTCCATATGTGTCTTAGCCATTTGTATGTCCTGTTTGGAGAGGTGTCTATTTAGTTCCTCTGCCCATATTTTAATTGAGTTTATTGTTTTCCTTTTGTTGAGTTGTATGAGAACTCTCTATATATATTGGAAATCAACCACTTATCTGATATATCATTGGCAATTATGCTCTCCCATACAGTGGGTTTCCTATCTATTTTGATGATTGTATTTTTTGCTGTGCAGAAGTTTTGAGTTTGATGTAGTTCCATGTGTTCATTTTGTCCATTGATTCTGTTGCCTTAGGAGATGTATCAGGGAAAATTCTGTTGTGTATGATATCTGAAATTTTGTTGCCTAGATTTTCTTCTAGGATTTTTATGGATTAATAAATCACATTTAAGTCTTTCATCTATTTCGAGTTTATTCTTGTGTGTGGTGTAAGTTGATGGTCTAGTTTCATTTTTTTGCATGTAGCTCTCCAATTTTCCCAACACCATTTATTAAAGAGGCTGTCTTTACTCCACTGTAGGCTCTTGTAAACTTTGTCAAATATTAATTGAGCAAATTGTCTTGGGTCCATTTCTGGGTTCACTGTTCTGTTCCACTGGTCTATATGCCTGTTTTTGTGCCAGTACCAGGCTGTTTTGATTATATTGGCTTTGTAGTATAAATTGAAAACTGGTAATGTGATTCCTCCAACTTAGTTCTTCTTTTTCAAGATTGCTGGGGCTATTTGAGGTCTTTTTTGATGTCATATGAATTTTGAAGTATTTGTTCTAGTTCTGTGAGGTATGTTGTGGGTATTTTGATGGAGATCACATCAAATCTATAGATTGCTTTGGGTAGTATGGACATTTTAATGATGTTAATTCTTCCAATTCATGAACAAGATATGTGCTTCCACATTTTTATGCCTTCCTCTAATTATTTTTTCAATGACCTGTATTTTTCTGCAAATAGGTCCTGTATTTCTTTGGTTAAATTTACTCCTAGGTATCTTAATTTTTTGAAGCAATGGTAAATGGGATTGATATCTTAGTTTCTCTTTCTGTGAGTTCGTCATTGGTGTATAAAAATGCCATCGATTACTTGATGTTAATCTTGTATCCTGATACTTTGCCAAATTTTTTAGTAAGTCTAGTAAATTTTTGATGGAGTGTTTTGTTTTTTTTTTTTACATATAGTATCATGTCATCTGCGAACAATGACAGTTTCACTTCCTCCTTTCCAATTTGGATCCCTTTTATTTTTTTCTTCCTGTCTGATTGCTGTGGCTAAGACTTCCAGTACTATGTTAAATAGGAGTGGCGAAAGTCGGCATCCTTGCCTTGTTCCTGTTCTTAAGGGAAATGCTTTTAGTTTTTGCCTATTGAGTATGATGTTGGCTGTAGGTCTTTCATATGTTGCCTTTATTAATTTAAGATACGATCCCTCTGTTCCCACATTGCTGAGCATTTTTATCATAAATGGGTGCTGGTCTTTAACAAATGCTTTTTCAGTGTCTATTGATATGATCATATGATTTTTATCTTTCATTTTGTTTATGTGGTGTATCACTTTTATTGATTTGTAGATATTGTACCAGCCTTGAATCCCTAGAATGAATCCCACTTGGTCATGGTGAATAATTTTTTTGGTGTATTGCTGGATTTTATTTCCTAGTATTTTGTTCAGGATTTTTACATCTAAGTTTATCAGGGATATTGGCTTGTAACCTTCTATCTTTGTAATGTCTTTTTCTGGTTTTGGAATTAGAATTATGGTGGCCTCATGAAGCGAGTTTGGAAGTCTTCCTTCTTCTTGAATTTTTTGAAATAGTTTGAGGAGAATGGGTATTAGTTCTTCTTTGAATGTTCAGTAAAATTCCCCCGTGAAGCCATCCAAGCCTGGGCTTTTGTTTGCTGGGAGAGTCTTGATTACATCTTCAAATTCTTCTGTTGTTATTGGTTTCTTCAAGTTTTCTATCTCTTCCCGGTTCGGTTTTAGGAGACTATGTGTTTCTAGAAATTGGCCCATTTCCCTTAGATTGTCAAATTTGTTGCCACATAATTTTTCATAATATGTGTTAAAAATCCTCTGTATTTCTGTCATGTCAGTTATTATGTCTCCTTTTTCATTTCTGATTTTGTGTATTTGGGTTCTGTCTCGTTGTTTCTTGGTGAGCCCAGGTAATGGTCCTTCAATCTTGTTTATCTTTTCAATGAACCAGCTCTTTTGTTTCATTGATCCTATGAATTGTTTTTTTTTTTCTTTGGTCTCCATGTCATTTATTTCTGCTCTGATCTTTACTATTTCCTTCCTTCTACTTGCTCTGCGGTTTTCTTTTTGTTTGCTTTCTAGTTCTTTAAGTTGTGAGCTTTGATAGTCCATTAGAAATTTTTCTTGCTCCTTGAGGTAGGCCTGTAGTGCTATGAACTTCCCTGTCAGAACTGGTTTTGTTGCATCCCATAGATTTTGTGTTGTTGTGTGTTCATTTTCATTGGTTTTTAGAAAGCTTTTTATTTCTTCCGTGATCTCCTTGGTAACTCATTCATTGTTCAATAACATGCTATTTAGTATGTATATTTTCAAATGTCTTTGCATGTTCTCATTTTAATTGATTTCTAGATGCATGCCATTGTGATCTGAGAAGATGTTTAATATGATTTTAATCTTCTTAAACAATTAGAGACTTAGTTTGTACCCTAACATGTGGTCTATCTTTGAGAATATGCCATGTGCACTTGAGAAGAATGTGAATTTTGTGGTTTTGGGGTGTAATTCTCTGTAGATATCTATTAAATCTATTTGATCTAGCGCTCCATTTAGAGTCTGTGTTTCCTTTTTAATTTTTTGTCTAGCAGATCTATCCAGTGATACATCTGGGTATTGAAATCCCCTGCTATTATTGTATTGCTGTGGATTTCTCCTTTGAAGTCCTCCAAAAGATTTTAAATATATGTTGGTGCTCCTATATTGTGTGCATATATGTTTACCCAGGTTATATCTTTCTGTTGGGTAGATCCTTTCATTATTATGTAGTGGCCTTCTTTGTCTCTATTTATGGCCTTCATTTTGAAATCTATTTTATCAGATATGAGTATTGTTACCCCAGCTTTTTTTCCTTTCCATTGGCTTGAAATATTTTTTTTAATCCCTTCACTTTCAACCTATGTGATTCTTTGGTTCTAAGGTGGGTCTCTTGTGAACAACATATATATGATTCTTGCTTTCTTATGCAGTGAGCTACTTTTTTTTTTTTTTTTTTAATCAGAGTTTTCAAACAATTCACATTTAAGGTGATAATTGATATGTATTTATTTATTATCATTATTGTTTAGTGTGTTTATATTTTTCTTTCTATTTCTTTTACTAACTACAGCAGTCTTTTAGCATGTCTTGCAGTGCTGGTTTGGTGTTAATATAGTCCCTTATCCTTTTTTTTTTTGTCTAGGGAAGTCTTTATTTGACCTTCTATTTTGAATGATAGCCTTGCTGGATAGAGTAGTCTTGGATTCAGATCCTTGCTCTTCATGACCTTGATTACTTCATTCCACTCTCTTCTCGCCTGTAGTGTTTTTGTTTAGAAGTCAGCTGAGAGCATTATGGGGTTTCTCTTGTAGGTAACCTGTTGCTTATATTCTGCTGCCTTTAGGATTCTCTCTTTGTCTAATTTTTGGCATTTTAATTAGTATGTGTCTTGGTGTGGGCTTGTTTGGGTTCTTTTTGCATGGGGCTCTCTGTGCTTTTTGAACTTGAATGCCTTCTTCCTTCACCAAATTAGGAAAGTTTTCTGTCACTATTTCTTCAAATATATTTTCTAACCCTTGCCCATTTTTTTCCTCTTTGGGGACTCCTATGATGTAAATGTTATTAAGTTTCCAGTTGTTCCACAGTTCTCTTAAGCTGTCTTCCTGTTTTTAATTTTTTCTTTTTTTTGTTTTTTGTTTTCTGATTGGTTGATTTTTTCTACTTTGTCTTGTAATTCACTGATCCAGTCATCAGCTTCCTCTACTCTGCAGGTTATTGCTTCAAATGTGCTCTTAGTATCTGCTATGTCATTTTTCATTTTCACTTGGTTGGTATTCAAAGTTTCTATATCTTCACTCATGGTGCTGATGTCTTTACTCATGCTGTTGAGCTTCCTCAAGATCATGACTATGAACTCTACCTCTGATAATTTGCTTAGCTGCATTTCAATGATCTCATCTTTGGTAGAATTCTCTTGTTCTTTCCTTTGGGATTTGTTTATTTGTTTCACAATTTTGTCTATCTCAGTGGGTTTTGGAGCCTGCCAAATACTCCCTGTGGGTGTTGGTGTTCTGCTGTTTGTGGCTCCCTCTACTGGGTTTGAATGAGCTTGTGTGGGCCCACATTAAACACCACTGTCAAATCTTACTTTCCTGGGTATATTTGCAAGCCCAGGAAATGTTCAGTTATTCTCTAGCTTTTCCTTGGTGGCTAGTAGTCTCAGTTACTTAGTGCCTTGGAATGTAGCCCTGGTGTTCTGCATAAGAGGATTTCCAGAGTGTGGGATAGATGGTGGTTATTAAGTAGCCTCAATTTGCATTTCTTTGCCTCACCTGAGAAAGGCTGAATCTCTGAGCAGGGGGTGGGGGGTGCTGCTTTCCCCCCCAGCTCTGGGAATTAGTGCACTCTCCACAGTCCTTTGTGGCTGCATCTGAGCAATAACTCTAAGTGCCCACTAAATCTTGGGTGTCCCCACAGAGTTCCAGCCCTGTCTGCCCTCCCTCTGCCGTAGCCCACAGGTGAGTGGCTGTGGTTATTTTAAGCTTTGACCTAGCTCTCTGCACTGTGGAGCGGGCTTGGTCTTTATTCCCCAGGTGCGCTGCTCACAGCTAAGACTGCTGCTGTCCATGGGCTCCCAGCCCAACACTCTCTCATGGCTCTGCAGATCCTACCAGTGTCCCTAGTTATATGGTCCTGTCCTGCTGCTTTTCTGTTGCCTTTTTCCAAGGATTTATCTTTATTTTAGTTGTAATGTCCTTTGGTCCTGGGAAATCATCTGTTAAGCTTCTATTCACTCCGCCTCCATTTTTCACATCCTCTATACCTATGTTGTGTGCAGCTGGGTAGCACAGGCCTTCCTTGTGCCACAGCATCTTGCAGGTCCCACGGGTAACTGGATTTCACAGTCACTTTGGGGACTCGGCTCTATGCCTATGTTATGGGCTGCTGGTTCACTCAGGCCTCTCTGGTGCTTCAGCACCCCACTAATCCCATGGGTAACTGGATGGCACAGTCCCTGCTGGGTTGTACAAGCCTCTCTGGTGCTTCAGCACCCCATAGGCCTGGTGGGTAAGTAGATCATGCAGTCTCTGCTGGGTCCCACAGGCCTCTCTGGTGCTTTAGCATCCCACAGGTCCCATGGGTAATTGGATGGCACAGTCCCTGCTGGCTCACACAGGTGTTTCTGGTGCTTCAGCACCCTACACGTCCTGTGGGTAACTGGATGGTGCAGTCCCTGCTGGGTTGCTCAGACCTCTCAAGTGCTCCAGCACCCCACAAGCCCAGTAGGTAACTATATTGTGCAGTCCCTGCTGGGTCACACAGGCCTCTCTGGTGCCCCCGCACTATGCAGGTCCTGGGGATGGGCAGCTGGATTGCATCAGTCTCTCTTGGGCTTTGGCTTCCCACTGCTGTTGTGAGTTACTGGACAGCACAGTCCTCTGTGGAGCCCCAAGTCTGGCAGCTGGAGTCTGGGGAGTGCTGTTGCCCCATGGGACTCAATTCCTGCTCAGGTTTTGTTGTAATTTTGGGGGATGGGTCTCAGCTGCTGGTTTTTACTTCTGTTGCCTGGGGATGGATGTCTTCCCCCCAGCCTCTGTTGCTGGGGGTATATCTTGACTCAGATTGGATTGCTACAATGGGGGATAGTGCTGGGGTCCAGGCTGTCTGCAGCTTCTGGGACCAGCCCCTTGGGAGCTCCACTACTGTGCACAGGTATGTGTTGAAACAGACTGTCCACTGGTGTGATGGTGCCAGATGTGCTGGTGGGCTCATGTTGATGGGCCCTAGTCGCTCCCACTGCCTCCTCCCAGGGAACACCCGAGATCTTCCAAATTGTGGGACCTCCCCTGAAGGGCCACTTACCATGGTAGTTGGCTATTCCTGTCCACATCACAGGAACCTTCTGCTCAGCGTCTCTGCACTGCTTGGGTTTGGTCGCCCACCTTGGCATCCACTCACACTCTCAAACACTCACCCTCCCTCAGGTCCTGTCGGCCACCATCTTTTCAGTATCTCATTTTTCTTAATTTATTTGACTTTGGTTAAGAAAATTATATAGCTTTAGGGGTACAATTCTTTCTCTGATTGTTTTATTTCATTTAGCATAATATTCTCTTGATCCATCCATGCTGTCACAAAAGAAAATATTTTCTTCTCTTTTATAGCCAAGTAGTATTCCATTGCGTAAATGTACCACAGCTTTTTTATCCACTTGTCTACTGATTGGGACTCGTGCTGCTTCCACATCTATTGTAAATAATGCTGCAAAGAACATAGGGATGCATATATTCTTTTGAATTTGTGTTTTAGGTTTCTTCAGATATATTCCCAGAAGTGAAATTGCTGGGTTATAGAGTAGTTTCATTTTTAATTTTTTGAGCAGAGATATGCAAATAAAAATCACAATGAGCTATCACCTCACACCTGCCAGAATGGCTAACATCAATAAATCAACAAGAACAAGTGTTGGTGAGGATGTGGAGAAAAGGGAAACCTTGTGCATTATTGGTGGGAATGCAGACTGGTGCAGCCACTGTGTAAAACAATATGGACTTTCCTCAGTATGCCTTTTAATGACCCCTGTGGGTCCAGTCCCACACATGCTGTGTTTCTGTCTATACTGAACATTAGCAAGCACAAACATTTTTCTACAATGGTTTGACAACAGTAAGGCAATGTTGAACATATTTCTTCTCTTATGTTGTTGTAAACTAAAATATATATTTGCTTTCTTCTGAAGTTACCAAAAATTTCAGATTACTCAGTGACTGCCTGCTTTGACTGCATTTAAGACTAAAAGGAAACATGCCAGGTGACATACTATGTGCTATGTCCATGCTGTATAGATTTCAGTCCTGGCCTGCAAGTGTTTTTATGTACCTCTTAGAGGTGGTAGGAGTAATGATGGAAGTATTTTTATTTCATCTGTTGGCAACCCATTCCCAAGTCCAATGTGCTCATTAAAAGTCTCTGCAATAAAAACCAGAATAGGGTGTCAGAAGAAATAAAAGGCAAACCAAACATTTATGTTAGTGCCATAACACTGCCTGCAAGATGCAACCTCTTACATGCCAGCTACCCTTTTCAGTGCAACTTACCAAAAAAGTTTAGTAACCACTGAATGAAAAGCTTTTTAGAATAAAAACATGCTGACACACACAGTGGCTCCAAGCAATTTGCACCCAAATGAAGATAGACCCAATCTTGCAACATGTGTAGTTTATACAGTACTGTTGACATTAGCAGTAGTATATGTGAAGTCTGCCATATCCTACAAAGTCATTCATGCTTAGGAATGGGGTAGGGTGGTTGGGATGTAATTATAATCATAAAAACAAAACAAAACAAAACAAAACAAAAAACTCATTAGAACAGATAGCCACTATCATTTTATGCTACTCCCTGGCAGAAAGAGGAGGCCTCCATGCTCTGTTTGCCAGGATACATTAGATAGTTAAAGTGATCTTCCAAAGCTCTCACTGAAGCCTGAGCAGCTAAGAGATCATTAGTATCTCACAAAATAATGTTGAGTTTCCTTTCACTTTCCTAGTGACTGTTTAGGCCTGGTTTTAATAGTGTGTTTATTGTTCTTAAACATCATCAAGCATGTGGACTTTTATATTCCTTGTGTTGATACAAATGCTTTTAAAAAGTGCTTGGTAAAACAATAACAAGGGTGCTATGCTGGTTGCCAAAAATCCTTCCCAAAAAACTAAAAACTGTGATGCATTTTCCCAGAATTGTATATAGTAGCTGTTCTCTATGACCGCCCTAAGTGCTGTTCACTATGGTACTACCTTTACACACTCTGGGTAAATATCTGGACTGCTACAAGGCTTTCACAGAGAATCTGCTCTCAGGCACTCAGGGAAGAACAACTATTAGTGTCTCCTCTGAAATGAGTGTCTCCCTGGGTAATATATATATCCCTAAACAGGATGAAAATAGGAACATCCAATGCCCTATATCTGTCAAAGCCCTCTGGATATTGCACATCAGGCAAACTGGCACCCCTGGTAGCATATGATGTTTGCTGCTGCTCCTGCTCCCAACAGCATGGCTATTTGGGCTCTGGGAACTGCCAAAGTATTTTTTGGGCATAATAGGTGGCCAGACAAGGGCCAAATGCCACAGTAAGAGAAGAAATAAATGAACCAATAAATGGAATTTACCTTTTCTTTACTCAGAACCTCAAACTAAAAATAAAACAAAGGACACTATGAGCTACCAGAAACGCAAACCAGCACAGGGGGAAACACCCATAACCACACATACTCACTCATAGGGTGCTTCTGAATATGCCATAAATTAATACATGCAGAGTGCATTGAATATTGTATACTACAAGTTAAGTGTTGTATAATTGTTATTACTTGTTTTAAGAAGGTAGATGAGCCCTGGTCGGTTTGGCTCAGCGGTTGGAGCATCAGCCTGAGTACCAGAGAGTCCTGGGTTTGGTTCCCACTGGGGGCATGTAACAACAACAACAACAAATGGTAGATGAGTGCTACATTTTTACAATGGAATACTATGTAGCCATAAAAAGAAAGATCTCTTACTCTTTGAGACAACATGGAGGCACCTGGAGAGTATTATGCTAAGTGAAATAAACCAGTCAAAGAAAGACAAGTATCACATCATCTCACTGATTTGTGGAATCTAATGAAAAAAATAGATCCAGAAACATGCAAGTAGGGAACAAACTGAGGAACCTGAGAGGGAAACAGGGAGAGGAGAGTGGGAAGAGATAAACTAAAGAACTTATATGTGTATATGCATAACCAATGGACACAGAGAATAATGCATTGAAGGTGGGGGTTTGGGAGTGGGGAGGCAGGTGTTAATTGGATTAAAACAGAAGGGCGGCCCCGTCCGGCTTTGCTCAGTGGTTAGGGCATCGGCCTGCATTCCAGAGAGACCCGGGTTCGGTTCCCACTAAGGGTACATACCTCGGTTGCAGTTAGTCCCCGGCCCTGGTTGGGTCATGCAGGTGGCAACCACACCATGTGTCCCTTTCACATCAATGTTTCTCTCTCTCTCTTTCCCTCCCACTCTACCTGAACCAAAAATGGAAAAAAAAAAGTCCTCAGGTGAGGATTAAAAAAAGAAAAGAAAAAAAAAAAAAAGGAGGGACATCTGTAATACTTTCAACAATAAAGATTTTTTTAAAAATGGGCTTATATCGTGCCACTATTATACTATGGTTATGTAAGGTGTTACCAGTCAGGGAAACTAGGTGAAGAGCACACTGGACCTCTCTACTGTTTTTACAGCTTCCTATGATACTATAATCATTTCAAAATAAAAAATAAGGCTATATCCATATTAGATCATTTAAAGGAATAGCATGCACTGAGTTGCTCTAGATATTTGCTTCATAGTCAAGTACAAAAATGGATCAGTTATTATAAGAGGACTCATGTTTGTACCTTAAGATCAATTCACAAAGAGAAATGAAAGAAATAATAGGAGTGACTAGGATCAGACTAATTAAGCATAGAAAAAAACAACAACAAACTATTCTAACAATATTCTAAGAAGAATGTCAGAGAATAACAGACATCAGTTGACCAAATAAGATCACCAAATAGACTTATGAAAATCTTTGCAGAACCCCCCCCCCATTTATTTTGAATTTTAGGAGTCTTGTGAGCAGCCATGTGATGACACAGGTAAACAGTCCCAGGCTTATACCACCCAAAAGCTGAAATTATTTTTCTATTTGCTTACCTTCTATTGGAGGTCAGAAACCCCCTGCTTTAGTTATTATGATAGTCAGCCTGTCTAGGTTTATGTAAAACAACTTAGACTGAACCTTCCCTGTTCGACATCTGGGTTCAGGAGAGCTATCTATAGCTGTGATTTGTGAATGGCCATATCCACCAAGGTGCTTCTCACACATAAATTCATCACCCTATTCAGTTTTCTCTTCAAGTTATGCTTGAGACATATTTAGACTACTGGAACGGGAGAGCCAGAAGGGGCTTTTGAGATCAACTAGTCCAACCTCCTTATTTTATACTCACAACTGATAAACTGCATTCTAATTTGTTACCAATGTTGCTTCTGGCATGATTAGGGCTGCTAACACTGGCAAAATGGGAAGTGTTCCTCTTCTCTACAATCTCAGAAAGGCCAAGATCATAGTTACCTCTCTCCCTGTCAGCCTCACACACAGTTTTTTGTGTTTTCTTTTTGGTGCCACGTGAGGCAGCTTATAAAGCAACAACTCTTTGTTGCTGAGGGAAGACAAAACCTAAGCCTCTCAGCAGTAGAGAGATTCATAAGAGCTCAAGGGAAGTCAAAAGGGTAAATTACACTGTGACTTGTATAGAATCAGGATCTTTCTAGCTACCACAGGAACGTAAAGGTGAAGAAAAAGGAGCATAAAGAGTCAAAGAAAATAAAGCTTGAAGAGGTTATGGTCCTCAACTTTTTTCTTTATTTTAGTTTTTATACAGCATTCTGCCTAATCTTTTTTGAAAGAGCATTTAGGGAGAACAAACATTAAATTTATTTTGAATGTTATCTAAAAGTGGGGATAAGAATATATTCTTTATTTCCAATCAATTTGGTCATAAATTGAAAAGAATGGTCCAGAATTGACAACTGTAATTATTGAGGAGTCACTCCTTTTGGAGGAAACAAGGAAGGTTTCATAAAGGAGGTGAAACTTTCATATTCCTTTCCCCTCTTCCTATTTCATTCTCTATTGTTTCTAATCAGAGATGACTGAGAGAATGTGCTTCTTTTTAGGTAAAATTAGAATAAGCACATCTTTACTTTCTCTCTCTTTCTCCCTCTCTCTTTCTCTCTCGTTCATACATAGGAACCTCAAGTGCCCATTGCACCCTGGAAACTTTCAGTCTCTACTTAACCCCACATTAGCATTCAATACATTGCATTTAAAGGGTTCTTTATGATACAGTAAGCTCCACGGGGGCAGAAACCTTGTCTGTGTTATCTACCACTTGTGTTCAGCCCTGGTCATATTGCCCAGCAAAGAAGCAGTGCCCAATCTGTTGAGTAAATTAATTATTATGGCACAGATTCTTTGTAGAGCTATGTGTCTGCAATTTCAAATGAAACTGAGAAGAACATATTCTTAGGCAGTGTTTTTCCACACCCAGGGTTATTTCCCATCTGCTTCAGACATACAGGATTCCAGTGTTATGGCAGAAATTGGGTCAGTGGGAAGAGACAGACTACATGCACTTGGAGGATTACAAAATGACTGTTTAGTGTGCACCAGTGCTGGCCCAGCCAAGTCATGTCCAAAGGCTGAGCCCCGTGCCCAGGTTCCAGCCACTTTTTATACATAATAAGCTTCTGGGTATTTGGGAACTTTCTAGTTCTGCTGTAGTTTAGGTGGTTGGCTGATACAAGGGGCAAGTGGGATTATGGAAGCCAGGGATGGGGTCCTGCACTTTGGGCTAAGGGGGTTGTCTGCACCCAGCTTATCTTCTCACCAAGACCGAGTATGGTGTAATGGCATAATGAATTAATTATATAAATGATTTAATAAAGCAACCCTAGTAGACCTACAGGTTATATGATAGCCCCTTTCAATATAAACTACACAAACCCCTTTAAGTAACAAAAGTGAGAAAGAATCAACTGTAAGTAAAGACTCAGTTACAATTTTCTACTTGAATGCATTCCAACTAATGCTGTGTGTAAGACATAAGTGATACCCAAATTCTATTTGACCTTCCATCTAAAAGCAATCCCAGCTTTACAATAAATCCACATGTTACAGGGTTCCTATATTCCATATACTATTCATGTGCTCAGACAGTCACCAGATACATGTCCATACTAAAAAGTAAATACCAGCTACTGTACAGAGGAACTGTTAATATATTCATTAATTAGGGCATTTGCAGATGTTTCTGTTGGAAGCACAGCCATTTATATGAAGCAAGACATTTATCTAAAGAAGTCTTTAGTGCATATGAAGTGAAAATACCTATGCATCTCATAGGTACTTTGGAATTCCACACAAACAGCGATATGGGCTAAAATTGCCAAGACTTTATTAATTATACAAAGCTCTAGTTAAATATATATGATCATTCTGTATGATATAACCAACATACATGAATCTAGAGGGGTAGGGGTTTTACCTCTCTCTTTTTCTCATCTTATAAAGATAACTAATAATAGGTTCTCCAATTCTTTACCTTGTTTTATCATTAGGACTTCCATACCCTTGCTCCAGTTCCCGATATTACTTCCAAATTGTTTTCTCCACCTCTGGTTTCCCACTACCCTAGTTAATTTATTATTCAAGGCACCAAATAATTTTTCTAAATACAGATTTGATTATGTTACCACCCACCCTGCTCAAATTCACAATGCCTTTAGTCTTCTACGCATGATATTCGAGGTCCTTCATGATTAGACTGCAACCTACTTCAAAGCCTCATCCTTGCCACTGTCCCTTTGTGTCTTTTTCTGTAGTTAGTGGCACCAAATGTCTCACCATGGCCAAAACATGTTATATACTTGTGCCTTTGAATCTGCTGTGCCCTTTTCTACCTTTTGCAGCCAACACAATTCTACTCACCCCTCTAGGTCCAGCTCTAGTGTAACTTGCTAGGTCTTCCTACCCAGACCAAGTCAGTGACTGTTTCCTTTCTATTCTCAATGTACTCTGTGTATCCTTCTATTGTGGCATTGACAACTCTGCATTAGCATTGGTTTATGCATGACTTTCTGTTTCACTTGGTTGTGAACTCTTGGAAGATTAGGGTTGTACATAGTGTTTAATAAATGTTTGTTATATGAATGAATGAATGTTAATGAGTTAATTATTTCCCCTGCTATGGACATTAGTCAGCATTCAAAATAGTCCTTTTTTCCATTTGGGAAACTCTTAATTTCCATATAGCATAACGAGGCTTCTTAAGTTTAACAGAGGTCTGGAAAAAGAAAATGTAATAAATGGGAAAGTATATTTAAACAGACATGTGTAGGCATAAATTTAAGCCTTTTAAAGATAGAAGTTACACTCTGGAAAGCATTATGAATGAGGATGTTGGAAAAAATGGTTTGTTTCATAATAGCTAGGAGTGGAAAGTTATTTTCTTTATCCAGGCTAACAATAAGGTGATAACCCTTGTTTCAACCCCCTCCCCCCACCTGTTCTTAGCAGTGTTTACCACATGAAAAAAAATAAATTCTTTCATCCAGACTTCTGATCTCTAAAAAGTTAAAAGGAAATATTTTCATATTTTTTGTTCTTAAGTTTCATAATTTTGTGAAGGTCAAGTAAGATTTACAAAAGTGGTAGGATGGTTTTAAAAGTAAGTTGTTTGCTCTAGGTAAAAATCATTTGTTCAATTTACAAAACTGGGAATTCTTCATCCAAAATTTAATTCACAGGTTTATTTTAGTATAATTTAAATTATGGCATAATTTGTAATGTAAGCCATAGAATCATATATTTTTAGATCAAAGGAGGTCTTAGGAAACTTTTTGTCCAATGTAGATGACAGATTTGGGGAGACTTTGATGTCATTACTATTTACAGGAAAAAGAAATAGGCATTGGTAATATAAGATATGTTACGTTTTTAAGAAGCCACACAGCAGTTTTTAATTTACCAGATCTAGGGATAACCAAAAATAAATGCTAAGAATTCTTGAGTTGTCTATTAATAATTAAGCCTATGATCTATGTCCTCATTCAAAAAATCAGTCTTTAAGATTTACTTCTATAATGTTTACTTGGTTTGATTGTTTATGAATCATGAGTAGAACTAAATAACATTAAAGTTATTAGGATAAAACAAAACAGAATAAATAATGCCAGAAGTTTTCTAAGTCAGAAGCTAGATCTCTACTGTGTGATTCAGCAACTGAGCAGTTGCAGAGCAAAGCTTTCTGAATCTGGGAGCCATCTGAACAGTCCCAGGGCTCAAGGAGAGAGGCTTGAATCCACACTTCCCTGTTTGAAGAAAACAAAGCAGCCAGCCCAGTAGCAGAGCCTATCTCTCCTCTGGGCTCAGGGCTCAGGGCTCAGAGCTCAGGGCTCAGGGCTCAAAGCCTCTGCCCTACTTGGCAGTACTGGGATTTTGTCAGTCTAATAAATTAATGGGCAATGTGCTGAATGTTTTTATTTGTTAGTTTATTTATTTATTTAATGTAAGCCCTAGCTTTGAGCTTAAAATGCACTTCCTAAGTCACACCAATGCTCACACAGTCCTTCAATAACTGATGCATTTTCAGGTCAGAAAGACCAAATACATCAATCAAAGACACCTTTGTCCCTAAGGCTCATTCATTTGCATTCTAAGTAAGACCCAAGGTTTGTGGGTAAGATATAAACAAAAGACCAATATGTGGCCCAACATTTCAGGCTTATGAAAGCTCCAGGCTTCAAAGGAGCTATGAGGTTTGCCTACAAGCTGCTCCTATGTGACTGACAAATGGTTGATGGAAATCTGCATAGGTATAGGGCAGTTTTTGCTTGTACAATGCTGTCAGGATGTGACCTTCCTCATTTACTATTTAAAGAGTTTTTCTAAAAGTAACTAAAATTTTAATAGGGTGCTATTTAATGAAAATCCTTAAAGGCTGTTGAAGCAATTTCATTTACAATAGAAAGTGTAAGGACAGAAAACAGGTTTTCCTTTTTTTATGAAGCACCTGGTAATTAAACAGGGAGATTTCTGGTGTCTGCAACTTCAAGTCACTTTTCTACCCAAGTAAAAGGGGCAGAAAAGAATTAATAGAAAATATTAGAAGAGTAAGAAAACAAGTCATAGGGGGGCACTAGCCATAGTTAGAAAAATGTTAATCATCCTTTACAATGTTAATCATAATTGCTTTGTTCTGATTAAAGAAAAGCCCACTCTGATCTGGATGGGAGGTGTGCACCTTAGGAGTTTACCTTAGGAATGCTGTTCATTCTCTTAATCTGAGGACAAGGGGGACAACCTGATATCATGAAAACACTAACAACCTGATTATCTTAATACTGGACCTGTGCCTGCGACTCACTGGCAACCAGCTCCTGCAGCCCCCCACCCACATTCTTTCTGTCCTTTTTCCCAAGCATATTTTACAGGTTAAAGAAGATATGATAAGAACCCCCCCTGGAACATCTTCCCTGTACTCCCAAAATCCCCCAATAAAAGAGAAACCCACTCTTACTGCTCTATTCATGTATTGCCAATCAGTGCATGGTTCCTGTCCCTGTCTATGGGGAAAGTTAATAAAATGTTCTCCCTTTTCTCTCTACTCTCAGTTGTAAATTCTTTCACAAGGCTGAGTCACAGGCCTAAACACAAAGTTAACAGAAAGTAATAAAAATATCATGAACCTGTCGATCAGGCTTTAATCATATCCACCCCTGCTCTAACTTACTGTGTCAGCTTTTCCCAGTTCCCTTTTGCAAGGTTGGAGAACCCAAGAAGAAATCAAAACCACCAATCAAATACCTTTTCTCTTTTTTACGCAGAATCAAGTACCTCCCCTCTTTCTTCCTCAACCTCCCCTATAAAACTTTCCTGGGTGGCCATAACAGTGCAACTTTCCTGGCCCCTGCCAAGTGGACCAGTAAACCTCACCTGAAACACTTCAATAAAACTTTCTTGCCCGCTTTTGTGGCTCTGTTTCTCTTTCTTCCTTGGTGAGATATCTTACATTTGGTGCCAAAACCAGGGAGGAGCTTGAGCCCGCCTGGGCTGCTCCTCTTCCTCCCCCTCTCCCTCCCGAGGAAGACCAGGGACCACTGACCTTCCACCCAGTTCAGCACACAGTGTGGTCAGTCCCCCTGCCTCTGGCCTCTACTCAGTTCTCTCCACCTCTGGGGCTCCCTGTCCATAATTACAGCTGCGTCAGGGACCTCCTATCTATTTCAAGTGCGTGGGGTTCCACAGAGATGTGCCAGATGCCCCTCACTTTATCCGTCCATCCAGTGACCAGAGATTGAGTTGTGGATGCTATTTCTCATCTCTGATCACTCTGGGACTGAGGCCAACCATGGGCAATCAGGAATCTTGACTGGATTCAAAAACACCTCTAGGGTGTCTCATTTTAACTCCCTATAAAATAGATCCCTCTCTAAAGAAGAAGAAACTGTTCTTCTTTACTGTGGCATGACCACAGTACCCCCTAGACAACCAGTCCAGATGGCCTCCTGAAGGAACTTTCAATTTTACCATACTCACTGACTTAGGAAAATTTTGCAAAAGAAATGGGAAATGGTCAAAAGTCCTATATATTCAGGCTTTTTGGTATTTGCAATCTCATCCTAACCTCTGTACCTCCTGTTCCATGGCACAGGTCCTCCTAGGTAAAGACACCCCCTCCAGACCCTCTACTCCTGACTTCTCCTTGTTTGCCAACCCCCCCAGAGGAACTGTCCTTGCCTCCCATCTGGCCTGACCCCACTTTTAATTCTCCTCCACCTTACCCTGACCCATCTGCCTCTAACCATTCTCCGCCCTCCATCTTCACTCCCACTCTCTCCTCCTCTGTCAGCACTCACACGTGGTCACATCATGACCCATGGGAAGAAGTTGGCCTTCTCTGTTCTCTCTGTGAGGTAGCAGGAACAGAGGAACTTGTGCGGGTCCATGTCCCCTTTTCTCTCTCCGATCTATCCGCTATCGAAAAGCATTTAGGATCTTATTCTACCAATCCCACAGCCTTTATCAAAGAGTTCAGATATCTCACTCAAGCTTATGACCTTACCTGGCATGATCTCTATGTCATATGTCTTCTACCCTCACCCCTGACAAGTGCAATCAGATCTGAACAGAGACATGAGCCCATGCTGATCAGGTACATCTTACAGACAACCAGATACCCATCGGGACTCAGGCAGTCCCCGAGGCAGAACCCAATTGGGCTTATCAAGCAGGGCAGAACAGTAGATGGAGGTGAGACCAGGTGGTCCAATGCCTCTTGGCAGGCAGGCAGAATGCAGCCCAAAAAGTAGTTAACTATGACAAACAGAAGTCACTCAGGAACCTGATGAAAATCCAGCTCTATTCCTAAACTGTCTGATTGAGACTATGGTTCTCCACACCCAACTGAATCCTGCCTTAGTTGGGGGGGGGGGAAGCACAGTCTTAGCTACTCATTTTATCTCCCAGTCAGCTCCAGATATTAGAAAGAAACTTAAAAAGGCAGAAGAGGGCCCTCAGACCCCTATCCGAAACCTGTTAAACATGGCATTTAATGTCTTTAATGCCCGGGAGGACAAGGCTGAGGCCACTCATCAGGCCTGAATGCAGCAGAAGGTAAACCTCCAAACCCAAGCTCTAGTTGCAGCCCTGAGGCTGGCAGCCCAAAACAGACAAGGTACAAGGGGTACCCGACCTAAGGAATGTACCATGTCTGGGCTGCCAAAGGGAACCCCACCAGGGGCCTGCTTCAAATGTGGCAACAAAGGCCACTGGGCCCATTAATGCCCATGTCCATGACCACCTACAAAACCATGCTGACTGTAAACAGGCTGGTCACTGGCACAGTGATTGCATTGTCTGGGTGATGGGCTCATCCTCGGCACCTCCACGTGGAGGACAGGCTGACCAAACGGGCCTATCACTTGAGCTCCTCAGCCTCACGAATGACTGAAATGGCCCAGACTTGAGGAACCCAATCACCCTTGCCAAGCCCAGGGTAAAGCTGCAGGTAGCAGGTAAGTCCATCCCATTCCTGGTGGACATGGGGGTAACCTTCTCCGTTCTGCTATCTCACTCCGGGCCTCTAGTCCCTTCTCAGGTCTCGGTTATGAGAACTGATGGGACACTCTCCTTTCCCCTTCGCACACAACCTCTGTCATGCAGTCTAGATGGATACCCCTTTTCACACTCCTTCCTAGTTATGCCCTCTTGCCCCGTGCCCCTCCTGGGCCGAGACATATTACAAAGTCTTGGGGCTACTATCCAAATGACATCACTCCGGACGGCTTCCTCTCATCTTCTCTTACCCCTCCTCACTGAAGACTCTCCCACCATCACTGACCACCCTCCTTCTCTTGAACCCCCTATCTCTGCAGCAGTTGTCAATCCTCAAGGCTGGGACACTTCTACCCCGATAATAGCCACCCACCACACTCCTATTCAAATTCAACTAAAGGACCCTTCACAATATCCATCGAGGCCCCAGTTCCCCATTTTGGCAACTCGCTGTCGGGGCCTCAAACCTATAATTCCCCGTCTCTTAAGTCAAGGTCTGCTGACCCCCTTCGACTCACCTTGCAGCACCCCTATCCTTCCTGTTCAAAAATCCTCAGTGGCTTACCATCTCATCCAGGACCTACGATTGATAAACAAGGCAACTGTCCCCCTCCATCTGGTAGTCCGCAACCCTTATACCTTACTTTCACACATCCCCCCTGGTACCACCCACTTTACTGTCCTCAACCTTAAAGACACTTTCTTTACTGTTCATCTTCACCTGTACTCTTACTTCCTATTTGCCTTTATCTGGACCAACCCGGACACCAACATAGCTCAGCAACTCACCTGGACTGTCTTGCCACAGGGGTTTCAAGACAACCCACAGCTATTTGGAGAGGTTCTGGCATGGGATCTATCCTCCTGTTCACTTGAATCCAGTACCCTCCTTCAATTTGTAGATGACCTCCTCCTTTGCAGCTCTTTGCTGTCTGTCTGGAGACAACATACTCCTACTCTGCTTAATTTTCTCGGCTCCAGGGGATACCACGTCTCCTCTGCTAAAGCTCAACTTCACACCAAGTCTGTCACTTACCTAAGTGTTTCTCTAACCCTTCCCACCAGAGACCTTACTCTAGACCAGACCCAAGCCATCCGCAACTTCCAGCCACCTGAGACTGCAAAACAGATCTTCTCCTTCCTTGGTTTGATCAGTTTATTTAGGCACTGGATACATAATGTGGCCCTCCTAGCCAAGCCCCTCTTACACAGCAGCCAGAGAGATACCTGCAGGACCTCTCACATCATCCAGCACCATAAAAAGGGCCTTCTCCACCCTCCGGGACACTTTAATCTCTTCCCCTTCTCTCTTTCTGCTTGATCCCAGATGCCCTTTTTATCTTATCACAGATGAAAAACACAGGAATGTGGTAGGAGTTCTGGCCCAACCGATAGGGCCTATCTACCACCCGGTGGCGTACCTCTCCAAACAGCTAGATACCACTGTCTGGGGATGGCAGCCCTGCCTTCAACCATTAGGCGCCACAGCTAAACTTGCAAAAGAAGCAACTAAATTGACCCTATGCCAACCTATATCTGTTTTCTCATCACATAGACTCACTGGCCTTCTCTTACATAAATTTCTTTTCCTACTAGGTCCTTCCCAGATACTGGAATTTCATCTCCTATTCATAGAAAACCCTTCCATCACTCTTTCACCTTCCCCCCGGATCAACCCAGCCACCTTACTTTCAATTCCAACTGTGCTACAAGAACCTTCTCACTCCTGTATGGAACTAATAGACTTTCTCAATAGGCCTTGCAAGGGGCTGTCAGATTCTCCTCTAGAGAACCTAGGTCTTGTCCTCTTTGTGGACAGAAATTCAACACTGGGGCCCAACGAACTGCAGCGGGTGGCCTACGCGATGGTCACCATCTCCTCCACCCTAGAGGCCCAACACCTACCAGATGGCACCACTTCCCAAAAGGCAGAACTCATTGCCCTTACATGGGTACTCACTCTAGTCCAAAGGAAATGGGTAACCATTTACACTGACTCTAAATATCCCTTTCTTATCACCCATAGCCATTCTGCACTCTGGAAAGAACAGGGATTCCTCACGATTAAGGGCTCCCCCGTAATAAACGCTGCCCTTATCTCTAAGCTCCTGGAGGCTCTCCTGTTACCCACTGAGGTGGCTGTGGTACATTGCAGGAGACATCAAACTTCACAAGACCCTGTTGCCCTAGGGAATTCTCGGCAGATGCGATGGCTTGAGACCTCACTGCGTGCACTTCTGCCCCTATAATGTTTCTCTCCACCCCCATCAAGCCCTTATATACTCCTCAGGAAGAAGAAACCCTATTTCAGAAAGGAGAAAAAATATCCGACCAAGGATGCATATGTCTCAGAGACAAAATTGCCCTGCTGGGAAACAAGGCTATAGCCTTCCTCTATGACATCCACTGTTCCCTACATGTGGGACCTAAAACCCTTTACCGGTTTCTGCAACCACTCTTTTTCTTTTCAAGCCTCCAACAGACAATTGAAAAGATACATGTGGCCTGTGCTGTTTGTTCCAAAACCTCCCCACAAGGAGGTCTCTACCCTCAGTTTTCCACCCACCAAATGAGAGGACATCAGCCAGGCCAAGATTGTCAGATTGATTTCACTCACATGCCTTCTCACAAGAAACTCCACTACCTCCTAACCTTTGTTGATACCTTTTCAGGATGGATTGAGGCCCTTCTTACCTCTCGGGAAACAGCCAACACCATCGCCTCTATCCTCATTGAACAGCTCATCCTATGATTTAGGCTGCCTACCACAATCCAACCAGACTACAGGCCGGCCTTCATTGTCCAGGTGGTTCAGCAGGTAGCAGACTCCCTCAACATCACCTGGAAACTCCACATATCATACCATCCCCAATAATCTGGTAAAGTTGAACAGGCCCATGGCATCCTAAAAAACTACTTAACCAAACTCTCTATCAAGGCCAGACTCTCCTAGCCAGTCCTTCTTCCCTTAGCCCTCACTAGGATTAGGGATACCCCATGTTGCCCCATCGGACTTAGCCCCTTTGAACTGGTGTAAGGCAGATAATTTCTTATTAACCACAATTTACCCATTAACCTCCCACCTCTTGCCACCTAGCTCCCCTTCCTATCGCTGTTCCAACATCTCTTAAGGGAACATGCCGACCAGACCCTTCTGCCTGTGGGGAGCCCTGATGACACTCAGCCCACAGTTCCCCTCCAACCAGGGCACAGTGTCTTCCTATGGGAACTCCAGCCCATCTTCTTACAACGCAGGTAGATGGGACCTTATATGGTAATATTAGCAGCCAATCTCCTAAGTCAGGCACCCTGGTACCATGTTTCCTGCCTCAAACTGGCTCCAGACCAGGATCACTGGCGATCTGAGCCCTTGGGCCATACCTGTCTCTGGATTACCTGGAACCTGGGCCCTGTGGATCCTCCTGCTCCTCCTGACTCTCCCTCAGGGAAACTTCACCACAACTAACTGGATCAATGCCTATGTCTGGTGGTTCTATATCCAAGAAAGCTGTACACAAGATGGGGCAACTTCCACTCATATTATAGCCATGGGGGACTGCCAGTCTGGCGGCTTTCAGGCAGCGGTAACTACCACAGCCCTATAATCTAAAATGAAAAGTATACCTAACACGAGTAGTTTCGCTGTCTGCTTCATCCATTATCAGACTCGAGGCTACTGCCGATAGTGGCCTGAGACATACAAAGGTTGTCCCTACTGCTCATGTAAAAGAAACTTCTTTGGGCCAAGTGATTTAAAAATCATTATACAAGACCCCTGGGATGAGAGATGGGTAAAGGGGGTAGAGAAAAAAAGTCTATAGATGGCACAGAGATGCTTACCCATCAGGTACCCTGAAAAATTTTTGGACCTGTACCCGTGTCATCTCAGAAGCCATAGAACAACTGGGCCAGGTGCCCAGCATCATCCTCCACAATGAGGCTGCTCTGGACAGCCACCTATGGCCCCAGCAGGATGCACAATCTATTCTGTTCTCTTGGTTGGCCCTGATACACAAAGGGACTGAAATCCTAAACCACTCTGGACTGGCTAATGTTACCAACTGCTTCATGTGTGCTTTTATTGGCCATTCACCCCTCACTGCAGTTCCCCTAATTCAGGGCTTCAACAATTTGACTCTGCCCAGCCCACCCTTTCCTCCACTAACAGCGGCACCCCTATTCCTGAAATTCCTCACCCAAAACTTCTCTATCTGTTACATAGGTTCTTCTACCTCCTCATCTCATCTCCCTTGCAATTCCACTATTGTGATCACTGCTTTACTTAATGCACCACCTGGAGGATTCTTTTGGTGCAATGAAACCCTAACTAAATCCATATATGCTTCATCCCCTTTCCCCTGACTACCAATCACTCTGGTACCCCAACTTATGATGTATGACCAAGCAGAGCTCCTTTCCTTGCTATCTTCACCAGCCCGCCAGGAAAAAAAGAGCAGTCTTTCTCCTGGTCCTGGTGGGGCTCTCTTTAGCCTCCTCCCTCATTGCTGCAGGTATGACAGGTGGTGCCATAGGCCATAGCATAACAACTGCTTCCCAGCTGGAAGAAAAACTCCACATAGCTGTAGAGGCATAAGCAACATCTCTAACCTTTCTCCAGTGCCAGATCACCTCCCTTGCTCAGGTTATACTACAAAATTGACAGGCACTAAACCTACTAACAGCAGACAAGGGAAGGATCTGTCTGTTCCTCCAAGAACAATGCTGCTACTATATCAATGAGACTGGTCTAGTAGAAGAAAATATCGATGTCCTGAATTGCCTTCAAGATGAGCTCTGCAGGAAACAGACAATGGATAACCCTTTCTCAGGATGGTGGCAATCACCAGCATTTCCATGGATTGCACCCATCCTAGGCTCTCTCTTAATGATCTGCCTGTTACTGATGTTGGCTCCTTTTTTCCTCAGATTTTTGCAGAACCACATCTGCAAGGTTTCTTGAGTGGCTGTGAACCAGATGTTGCTTCACCCCTACATGCGACTCCCAACTGAGCAGGCAGCTGGCCACCGACCTCCCCAACCCATGATGCCCCTACCCAGCAGGAAGCAGCCAGACAGAAAGGGGCACCCCTATCTAACACAAAAGATCAGAATGTAAGGTTAGTGGGCTCCAGGGAGTCACATGACTGGGGAGTCACATGACCGGGAAAATGAATGGCCTGAGGAGAAATCGAAATCACCAATCAAATACCTCCCCTCTTTGTTCCTCAACCTCCTCTATAAAACTTTCCTGGGTGGCCATAACAGTGCGACTTCCCTGGCCCCCACCACGTGGACCAGTGATCCTCACCCAGGAATGCTTTAATAAAACTTTCTTGCCCGCTTTTGTGGCTCCATTTCTCTTTCTTCCTTGGTGAGATACCTTACACCTTTCCCTCAAAATGCTTCTATTTCTTTACTATATTAAATGGAGAAAATTCTGCTCCCTGCTTCTTTCTTTCTTAAGGCTGTTCTGATGAATGAAACCTGGGTCCATTGGAAGTCATTGTTATGGTCACAGCTTAGATGACAGAGGTGAATGGAGTGTTTTAAAAACTAAACAGTTCTTTCTTACAAATCTTACCCAAATCATATAAAGCCATTTTTTTAACCTGTGCTACAAAACCCAAATTGCTCTCCTCACACTGCAAAATTATTCAACTGCTCTCACCAGTTATATACTGTTGAGATAACAACAGACTGTGCACAGAACAGAAAACACTCTACCCCTTAACACACCACAACTGCTGTGGTATTGGATGATTTTATTTTACTTTATGCATTTTTTATTGTTGACACAGTTGCAGATGTCCCCCACTTTCTCCCCCTTTTCCCACCTCCATTCAGCCCTCACCACCCTATTGTCTGTGTCCATGGGCTATGCATATATGTATATAATTTCTTTGGTTTATCTCTTCCAACTCCCACCCCACTTCCCTCTGAGGTTTTTCAGTCTGTTCCCTACTTCCACAACTCTGGATCTATTTTGTTTGTCATTTTATTTTGTTTATTAGATTCCACCTATTAGTGAGATCATATGGTCGATGTTTTTATTTTTCTTACACACATGTTCGGAGTTAGCTAAAAAGTTGTGTGAATGTAAATAAGAATGTTTAAAAGAGAAGCATCCACAATTGCTTTTAGTGTGAGACTTCATATGAAAAGTCAGGAAAATAAGGGACACATAGCCAGGAAAATGGAGGTTACAGGTTATTCATAAAGGAATGGTTTTAGAAGAAACAGAACTTCTTTAGGCAAGAGGAATTTGTGGCAATTTAATTGAGGCACTTGTGTTATAGACTCAGGACTGGTCACATTACTTGTGTAGTTCAGTGCAAAATGAAAATGTAGGGTTCATTGTCCAAAAATTATTCATATTTTCAAGAACCACCGAAGCACCAGAACATTAAATCGAGTGTGGGACACTTCCAAGCTTGAATACCTGGGCAACTGCACAGGTTGCACATTGGTGAAGTGGGCCCTGCAGAATTCTAAGAACCAGATGTCCTAAATGCATCTTGGATAAGCCTAAAATTTCTCCCCAGGTGGCCTCAGATTTCTCCTCTTATAACCAAACCCCTTTAAGGTTCTCTTCCTTGGGAAGCCATGAATAAAAGTCCTTTATTTTTCTTTACCCATTTTGACTTATACTTTTTCCTTAGAGAATACAATTATTCTTAAACTCAGAATCTGCTAATGATAAAAGACGGATGTGTTACAGTCCTGGGCCCTGAGGCTAAAGTGACTAGATTCCATTCTTATGTAGGCCTCTTGGCTAAGGCGACTAAATAACTCTATTTTTGTCATCAATGGACCTTCCTCAATATTTTTCCAAGAATAGGTTAATTACCCCTAGAAGTAAAAGAATTTTGCCTAAGATTATAGTTGCCCCATGTGTTGGGAGGCATTTGCAGTTTCAGAGTATTGGTATGTGTAGGCATTTTCAGTTTCTAGTATCAGTATTTGCAGACTTTTTTAGGCATTTATAGTTTCTAATACTGGTAACTCCAGACATTTGCAGGTATTCGTGAACCAAGTGAATAATGCTAATTTTGACTTCTGTAATTGCTGTCACACCCACTATTGTACTGGCCCTCGGAGGGAGGGGGGAAAAAGGAGGATGGGGATTCTGTCTTTAAAATTAGAGGAGCAAGAAGAATCGGGGCTGCTAATTTGAAGGGAAACTGTGCCCTCCACAGTCCATCAGCAAGAATAAAGTGCTCCTTTACAATTTGGCTGTGAGTCTCTGGTTATCTTGCTGACACATTATAACATTACTAAATATAGCTCTCTAAAAGATCAATCTGTACTTCCAGCTTTTGGACAGTCTGTGATTGAACATAAGAGCTGGGTCTCTTGGCTTCATCTTCTCTCCATTTCGTTAATAATTTCTATAAATCTGAATCACTATACAGCTTCCTGGAACCCAGTATCCTCTGCCCAAATGCTCAACTTATCCTTTATGCTGGAGACCTCATGTTTTTGTTGTTGTTGTTGTTTGTTTGTTTATCCAGTGAGATATGGTGATGAAGTAAACAGGACATGGGTTTAAAGTCAGTTAGAACTAGTTTCAAACACCTATGCTACCTTTTGTTTTGTTTAACACATATATTTTGTTTTACAAGTATTACCTCATTGATGCTCAAAACACCCTATGAGGGCAAATATCATCTGTGTCCCCTTGTTTTGATGAGAAAACTAAGGCTCAAAGAGGTTGAGTAACTTGCCTGAGGTCACTCAGTTGGTGAGAGAAAAAGTTGGATTTCAAATTTCTGCATGCTGGCTCCAGAATGCCTGCTCTTGAACACTTCTCTGTGTTGACTCACTGAACTAGGAGCCCTCTTCCTCCACTCACAGTCACTGAGCCAAACATCAAATCTCCTTAAAAATTGGTTTACTCATTGTAACACAGATACAATAATCTCAAATGATGATTGTAAGGATTAACATTAGAAATACATGTAAAATACTTTATAAGGCTCTATGCAAATATCAACAGTTCTATAACTTACTTTGATTGAAGAACTTAATGTTATTTATAAAATCATGTCCAAATGTGGTATTCTCAATTTCAAAGCCATTGAAAGTAATTCAAGTGTCTTTCTATTCTCTTCACTGTTTTTTACAGGCTTATTTCTGTCTTTACATTTTCAAGCTTGATGTTTCCCCAAGTCAAGGCTCTTTTTGTGTCCTGCCTCCTCCAAGCAGACTTTTCAGAGAATGCCAGTCTAGTCTGCATTGATCTTTTTCTTTTCTTACCCTGGTCTCTCATACCCCTTTTATGGATAAAGCAGCTTATCTCCAACTTCCTTATACATTTTCTGAGGGCAGGAGCCAGGTCTCATTTTGAGTGCATGTGTTATGCCCCCACAGTACAGTGGTCAGTGGTGTTCGCATTTCTCCCCAGAGTCTCATCCCAGTGCTGGCACAGACTGGGCCCTCAGGAACACCAGTGGATTTGCTTTAAATGTGCATAGCATCTGATCACGTGTGAAGCACACAATGAGTACTTCATGAATTGTATTTTTAAAGACATCTGTTACCACATAAATACTACCAGAAATGACTCATATTCTCTATGTAAATGGATTTATACAATTATAATATTTAGGAACTGGAATAAGATGAGAAAAAGAAAATCATGACACTATTTTTTTAACTGAAATAAAAAATAGAATTTCTAATTCAAATGTTGTCACTGGTGTGTCACAGAACAGGTGTGAGGTTTATTGAAAATAAATTATTATTTCCCTGGCCAGTTTGGCTCAGTGGTTAGAGCTTCAGCCTGCAGACCTGAGAGTCCTTGGTTTGTTTCCTGCTGGGGGCACGTACCTTGGTTGCAGTTTGTCCCCTGCCCTGGTTGGGTCGTGCAGGTGGCAACCACTCGATGTGTCTCTCTCACGTCGATGTTTCTCTCTCTCTTACTCCCTCCCACTCTATCTGAAGATAAATGCAAAAAAAAAAAAAAGAAAATAAATTATTATTAATGATAGTTATGATAGTTAATGTGTAAAGTTTGTAAATGATTTATTATTTTTTGTGAATTGAAATGGATTCCAGATTTCCCCAATAATATGCTCATTTGTATTCAGTTGCTTCCTTGACTGACAAGGCTAAGTTTAGCTGCTTTTTTTTTTTCAGAGGAGGAAACTGAGGCTCAGAGACAAGAAAAAACTGGTACACTATCACATGGTAAGTTTGCAGACACAAGGTGACCAAATCTTAGGGTCTTCTGATGAATAGTCCTGACACTCTCGTCTGATTCTCCTCAGTCAGCAAATCAGAAGGAATTAGTGTGATTGAATGCCAAAATCAAACAGAACCCAGTAAAATCCAAGTCTTATGTATATATGAGAAAAAGTTTGTTTCTTAGTCCTTTATTTCCTAGTCAGGGATCAAAACTTGGGAAATATTTCTCTTGGAGAGCAAGGGAAGAGGATTTTGTGAAACTACCTATTTCCTGGCCCTCTGTTAGAAATCATTCAAGAAAGTGTATATTTACCCCCTGTCTTCCTAAGACTATACCTTGTCTTTGTACAAATATCCATCCTTGGATATTTTATTTTGTTTTAGAAAAAAACACAAAAATTTCAACTTATAAAGAACCCACTGCATCAACATAGGTAGCCACCCGTTTTAATCTGTAAGAGCATAAAAATTCAGTTATTTTTACATTTTCAGAACATTTGAGCTGTTTGCATACCAGAATTAAAAAACTTTCTGATGAATTTGTACCAATAAATATAAAATTAATGAGATTCCTTCAACACACACCTTTTCCAAATTTCCCAGATTATTGCTTAAAAATTATGTGCTTTGCAGAGATCAATTTAGTACCTAAAATATGTTTTGTTCCCAAATTTCAAGTTAAACAGCTGAAATATATTCATATTCTAAGTTTTTAGTATCTCAATGGCATTCTACTTATTTTTTTTTAGAAGATGATGGCTTGGACAAGGATAACCTACATATTATTTTTCATAGCCTTCCATAACATGACAGAAGAAAACACAGCAAATGTAGCTGGATGTTTCTTTCATTCACTAATGTTTATGATAAGCTCTTCAGAGATCTCTGGAAAGCAGAGGAAGATTTTGAATGGATGTTTTTTCCTTCCTCTGTCACTCTTGCAAAGACTATGTCAGCTGAATATTATAAGATTGTGGGCTTTATTTTTTTGCTTGTTTCCAGTTAAAATCTATTTGACCAGACAGGGACACACTGTCCCAGCAAAAAAAAAAAAAAATGGTTGAAGTTTATGATCAGGAAGAGGCCAAATACCAGTTGTCAGATAAGAACTTTGCTCACTGCATTAAATCACTGATTTTCTGAAGCTCAACAAAGTTGTTCAAGGGTCCATTAGTTTCTCTGATGATAAGACACTTGATAGTGTTGCTTAAATGGGTGGGATATTAAACAACTAAATGGGTAAACTGGTCTATGCCCTGAAATGTGATGTGATGTTTTTAGAATCATAGCTTAACTTTTTAAATTATCAGAATAATTAAACCTATCAACCCCATAGACAATGCCCCTGAAAAACAGCTAAATGAAAAAACTGTAACCTCCCCTGCAACCCCATCCCACCACCAAATGAATCAGTAGGATGTTGTGATTTACAGAGAAGAAAAGTGGTTTAAACATTTTAAAAGTCAAGTTTAGGCAGAAAAATTAACCCAAGACAAATGGTGTATATGAATCCTGCAAAAATAAAATCATAGTAAAGCTAAGTCCAAATTAGACAACTGAAAAGATAAGAGGGTGTGGAAGAAAAGGGGCCACATGCTAACCTGACAAGCTCAGGGAAGACCTCCATGACAGCCTTGCAAACTCAAAGACCTAAAGTAACCACAAAAGATGGTTTAAAATGTAAACTCTTTAACTAAAAACAGTTTATGGCAAGAACTCATGTACTAGGTTGGCATATTCCCTGACAGATGTCAATTTTCACATTAATGGAGACTATTGTATTTTTACATCTAAAATAACATACTTTTGGAATGTAGGGCAAGTTCCTTTTTTCCAGGCCTCTCAAGGCACAACACATGTACCAGGGCAGAAACCACAAATCCCCTAATTTTTATTATTATCATGTTAATCATTGACTGTGAGTCTATCATTTTACTTTTTATCCAATCCCAGCGATAACCCTGCTTTGCTTTCTCCCACCTCCCTAATCTATCAGGATTGAATTCCATGTAACCCACTTAAGCCTTCTCTTTTGATTGTAATGTATAAGTTAGGGTACAAAGCTGCCATTCTCCAGAGTGTTACCACAATCCCTTTAGGTTTTGCTTCTTGGCATTTGTAGCTTTTGGCTCAAATAAACACACAAAATTCTTCACAGATTTGAATGTTTTTTAAATTGACAAGAGGTAAGCGATTTTTAGGCTTGAGTCACCTGAATAATTATATCAATGCCCTGTTTCATGTGTAGCAACTCCCCAAATAGCCAAGAATCATAGAGTACTAAAGTTGGATATGCCCATCGACTTCACCTAGTCCAATGTTATTCTCAAATGGGAAAACTGAAACCCAAGGAGATCTATGACTTCTTCTCACAGCTTTTTAGCTGCATGAAGATCAGAACCCAAGATCTTAGGACTTTTCATTATGAAACACCACCTCTAGGTTCCTATTTTGTATAAATCAGACAATTGTTTTCTGACAGAAGTATAATTTAATATAATTTTTAGTTCAAAGAATTTCTCTCCTATCTGGAAGACTTAAAGAAACCAATGAAACACAGAGAGCCATAGGAAGAACTAAGTAATAAGCTCTGGAAGAATTCATTCAAGCTTGTCAGGGAGTTCATTTTCTCTCAACTCAGAATCTCCCAATTCCAGAAGTCAACAACAAGACAATCTTACAGTTCAGCAGCAGTAAAGCTACTTTTAACTCTAAAATGAGATCAAAGGGTTCAATAGACAAACTCAAGTAGCACTTAAAACTGGGCCTGTTTGCATGTAATAAATTTTGCATCTGGGCAGTGTGTTACCATAACTTCTCTGCCATCCTTATGGTGTGTGTGTGTGTGTGTGTGTGTGTGTGCACGTGCACACGTCATAAGTTCTGAAATGCTTCAACTAAATGTTTTAAGGCCTCCTAGAACAGCTAAGAACTGATTATAATCGTGGTTTGAACTTAGATCCTCCAGTTTTCAACCCTTTCATGTTCACATGAGAGCCAGTTTTATTCATTTATTCATTAAAGAAATATCTGTGGGAGAGTTATATGTTCCAAAACACTATGTCAAGTGTTGATGATGTGAAGGTGAAACGGGATTGAGAACTGAGGGCCTTGGCCAAGGGTTACCCAGATAGATTCCCTCCACCTATCCTGTTTTTCCAACCATTATTTTGTGAGCCAGAAAGTACCTGACATTCATGTTGTAGCCAACATTCTGCCAAGAGCAAATATGCCCCCAAATGCCAGGTAACTGGATCTGACGGGTAATTAACTTAAATTTTCTTTATTAGGATAAGTTTGATAGCAAACATGAAATAATATTTGAAAATGATGTTTAACTAATGACAAAGCAGCTGCCCAGGGAAACATGGATCATATACATTTCTAGCCCCTATTCAGGAATGACAACATGTATTTTGATGGTCTTTTGCCAGTATCAACAGACACATATGATTTGCTGATGCATTACATATGTTAAGAATAGAGAGTTGTACATTATTTTCATTGCAATTCAATTTCAGCTAATCTTTTTAAAGGATCAAATAATATACTGTACTAATCAACAACTCTTATTCCTCAACAAAACACTAAATTGAGGCTATTCCAAGTATTTCAGCTACCCTGTGAATGCTACATGAATGAACAAAATATATTGTGCATATAGCAAATTAATAATCTAGAGAGAGGACAATCTCTTTTAAGTCCTCATGACCACCACAGGAATATCAACCTTTTGTTATGTTATACATTTGTAAATGGAGCACACCTGGCAGATATATTCTGCTGTTCAACCAAATGCAAATGGCCAAAAAAGTCACTTTGCTGTAATATCACCACCATAACAGCAACAGACACACTTCTTTTCTCCAGTTCGCATTTAACTCTAGATTTTGGGAATATAGTAATATAATTTCCATTAATGAATTCATAATTTATATTCTTTGTATTTGCATGTAAAGCTGTCTCTTATTTTATAAAATATAAATTTATTAAATCAGTTATGATATTAGAACTTTATGATGAAAAACAGTTGGCTGTGGTGTGGGTGAGTGTACATGGTGGGGGGAGTGGGAAATCAGTAGTTTCAATTCCTAGAAAGATATCTCTATTTGAATTGTTTTTTGTTTGTTTGTATTTTATCCTCACCTGAGGACATTCTTCCAGTTTTTGTTCAGACAGAGTAGGAGGGAGAGAGAGGAAGAGAGAGAGAGAGAAAACATCGACGTGAAAGGGACACATTGAGTGGCTGCCACCTGCACGACCAACCAGGACTGGGGGCAAACTGCAACCGAGGCACGTGCCCCCAGCGGGAACCGAACCCGGGTCTCTCTGGACAGCAGGCTGACACTCCAACTGCTGAGCCAAACCGGCCAGGGTTATTTGAATTGTTTTTGTTGATTTTAAAAAGTCTAATACTAATGGACATTTATAGAAAAGTATCAATATGTTTTTAAAAAGAGCTAATTTTACCCTTAATATGTAATTTAGGACCTTAATTTGTAAACATTTAAACAGTATATATCAAGGCAAAGAGCATGGTCCCAGTAATACTTTGTCATTGATTCCTCTTAAGATTCTAAAGAATTTTATTTTTCTAGCTAATTCTAATGTTCATTTTTAGTGAATGTTTATTAATTAAAAGTTAACTACAGTATAAAATAACTAGGTAAACAGTTTATCCAATACAACACAATATTATTTGATCACATATCCAATATTCCAGTTTGCCTATTAACAGCCCAAAATATGAAACAATGTCAAATTTGGCACAGAAGTCTATTTACACAAAAGCTTGTTTCATTTGCCATTTATTCCAATAATTTGATAACAATTATTTGCAATTAAATCTAACAGTATTTTCACAAGTACTTTCAAGCTAAAATATTGCTAAAAATTCCAGCATACATGCAATTCAATATGTTTACATATTAACATATATTTATTATAAAACCTGTTACTATATGCACTTTATAGGATGTGAATAGAAGAGCCACTTTACCCTCTAATGAATCATGGCCACATCTGAGAGGAGACGCTGCAGAGCAGAAGAGTTCTGTGTTCAATTGAGTTGAAATGGGTTGGCTACTCAGACTTTTCAGGAATATTACTGCACCATCATAGAATCATTTGATAGCCCAATTCACACAAAACTGCGGAAGATTTTCAAGTATAAGCCCTTAGCAACCAAGAAACTGGTAGCACAAACAGCATTAGCAAAACATAGTCTTATTGTGCAGGTGGGCTCTGTTTTAAGCCAAGTTGATATTGAAAATCCAAATATACAAATCATAAAGTAGGGAGTGATTATTCATATTATAAAATGTTTTCTGTTTTATAAAAAAATTTACAAGTTTCTTCTAAATGACAGCTCCCTTAATACATTTAAAATACAGTTTGATTTACAAAACTTCAATTTACAAGTGACTTTTTCACAACCATGATGAGAAGCGAAGTATACCTATATACAGTACCTAATTTTCTCTCTCAGGATTTAGGTAAGTGTCATTGTATTGGTAAAAGACACTTAAGCCAAAATGTTATCTTCTAAGTCACTGATGTATAAAGTAAATATGACTTTAAAACATAGATATTCCCAAAAATTTAAGTAGGTTTGTGATTTTGTATTTACATTTTTGGGACTCAACTTTACAGTAGTGATCTTTAAATAGCACATGTATATAGCTATATTCAAACCATTATATTGGGCTTTGTTTTTCAGAAATTAGTTTTATTTTACTTTAGTGTTCTGTTTTGTTTTTCCTTTTTAGCTCTGTAACTCTAAAGAGATGTTAATGGTGGTTACAGTGTAGCTAGTTTATGATATATCAATTTATATTTTATTGCACAGAATCACCTTTAAAAAACACAACTTCCTGCATTTCATTACTGTTACCACTGTGTAATCTGGGTGATTGCCATTCACATCCTTTATTAACATTAAACTCACTGCAGGGGGATGAGGGAAATGGGGGTGATGGGGTTGGGCAGAGATCTTGTCCACTGTATGTCTGTGCCCCCTCAACAAGCAGCATGGAGCCTGGCACCTAAGAAGTAAGCACTCAATAAATATTAATTGAATGGATAAAGAAATGATTGGATTAGGATTACTGTCTGGAAGGCTTTCTTCACTCTAGTATGCAATCCAGTATGTTTCTGTAATGTTTACAATCAAAAGGAATTCCCAGAATCTGAAAAATCACAGAACTTCTCCTTCGTTTCTTATACGCTTTTGGTAAAATCCATAAAATATAGAGTCCTTGATGACATGGAAATACATAGAAAATCAATCATCTAGAGGTCAGAGGACAAAGCAGAGGGAATTGAAGGGTCTTTTCCTTACTTACCAACTGTTGGAGTGAACTAAAAAGGTACACAGGTTGACCAAAGTCCAGAACGAAATTAGACTCCTGGCAATTGTGTCCAGACTGAGAAGTAGTAATTTTGAGTGTTTCAATATAAACTTAGCCACAGGTATATTCAGAAACAGTGAAACAACTAATTAAGAGCTAGAATCAAAGGCAATTACCATGTGCCATTTGTAGGGACAGACACATAGATCTGTTCCAGGTCTGGCCAGGGGAGATCACATTCTGTTGGCTGGAACCATTTCACTATGCAGATGCTCAATCCATTACAAACTGCATGTGAAACAAAAGTGAAATAGGAAATTCCAGCTGTAGGTGATAAAAATAAAAATCCTAAAATAAAATATGTTTGAAAGTACTTGAGTAGATAAAGCAAAACAATATAACCAGTGGGGATTTTAATAAGTTAATAGACATAAAGCATTTGTGATTGCATTAAAAAATAAGGCTTCAAAAGATATGGTGTACTATGTTTTTCAATGAAATAGTCTGGGCCAAATTCAAATGATTTCATCTTAAAACCTAATACAAATAAAACACAGATTTAAAAAGTGTGAGAATTTGTAAATAAACTATAATCCTTAAGCAAGAAAGTTTATAAATCTGAATTCTTCCAGGAGGCCTTTTAAAATCACTTGAGTAAATGAACATTAAGCTCTCTTTATTTGAAATTAATGAATTTGTTTTTCTATGGGTAATGGGATTTTACAGGAATGGCTTCACTTTCAAGAGAAAAAGAACAAATGCTGAGGTGGAATAATACATCAGTAGTTCTAGTCATATAATTTAAACCTAAAAACTATCTTAATATAATACATATACTAATTGGCCTTCATAATAATTTCCTAAAATACCTATGCCTGTATTCTATATTTATCATTGTACCAAATGAAAGCAGCCACAAGAGGATTTTTGCAACTCTTTTATATATAGATCCTTCACTCAAAGAAGTGTGGTTTCCAGGAGATATCTCCAAGTTCAACTAGCATAATACTCTAGCTCCTTTTCTGTGAAATGTGAAATCTCTGTACATTAACTTTCTTGTAGGTCATTTCAGTCCACCTTTTTCAATTTTGATCTAATGTATTTAAATATAAATTATGATCTCTAATCAAAGAATGAACATGTTAGTTAGTTTGTCACTGTAGATATTTAGAGATTCTAGGTTGTTAGAGGCATTTTTTCCCTGAGTGTCCTTTAAATTTATATATACACAATTACCTTCTATTGTTTAAAAAACTATTTTCACCAGTCATTATTAATCCAAATAATTTGGATTTAAGTAATTTCTAATTGAAAGCCTATCACATGAATTGTTTATAGTGACAGACAATATACTATTAGTCATTTTATAGGTTTAAAAGTAAGTTATCAGGATCCACTTCAATCTTCACAGGATAATAAAAGATTATTATGTGCAGTAACCTATTTATGAAAAAGAAACAGTGTGCTTCTTTCAGACTCCATCAATTGCTTTAATAAGGATTTGAAAAGCTGGACTACTTTATATGCAGATCACTATCCCAGTTGCATAAGGATTTACAATAGACAAAACAAAACTATTTTTGTTGTAAAGAAGGGCTGTTTGTTTAAATCACACAATAATATTTGCATCTAAAATAATTTACAGGCTAATAAGGTTTCAAAAATATTATATAAACTTGGTTAGTTAAAAAATAATTTTAATGCTAAAACTAAAACAAAAGGCTTGCTCAAACTGACAAGAAAAAATTCAAGTAACACATGCCTAAAGAAGGCAGAAGAAAAAAATATGCTTACTTTCTTGGTTTAGATACTTATTAATCAATGTGGAGGTGCAAATAGTACATGATTTTATAGCACCCCGTTGACGCTTCAATGAACTCAAGAGGAAAACACTTCTTTCTCTGAACATGCGAAAATTGAGAATTCTGAGTCTAACTTTTAACCCTAAAAGAAAGTAATGTATACATTTGCCTCTGCTGCCTTGAATTTGCAGAGAACTTACTTGGGAAGTTTTAATCTCACCTTTGAAGTCTTCCTTCAAAGTATTTAATGGCTCATATGTCTTTATTAAATGAGGTGTGTGGCGGCCTCTACTGGTGTGTGTTTATAGAAAATGTTTCAATAGGCAGAAAAAATACTGATTTCAATTAAAAAGTTAGAAATCCAGACTATTATTTAAATATATAAAAATATCTAATTTAATGCAGAAAAATATATTACAAATTGTGTAATGTACTCTTAATTAGGAAAATAATCTAAAACACTGACCATATTAGTGTTAAATAATGATTTACAGAAGGGCATTAATTGTTCAATTCACTCTGATATTGAGTTAAATATATTTTATTAATGAGTTACTAATCCTGACTGAGGCTTTATTACTTCTAGTCCACTGTTAAATCCCCTTAGTTTACTTAAATAAAATCACTTAAAACAAACTCAACAGAAAGGAAATATTTTACAGTTAAATCTATAAAGTCCTAGAACTAGAATCATTTGATGACAGGCTGGTTTCTATAACTCAAGCAAACTGTATATTGACTTAATATAGCTTACATTTCAATCTATTTTACAGTGTTTTAATTTCAGAAACACAACACATTAAAACATGTTCAAAAGCTAAAAGCAACATTTAAGTAATGTACTTAAAGTGCAAAGGCACTTTAACACAAAGAAGTGATACTTATTGTTATACTTAGTAACTGAAGATGGAAATACCATATATCATTATTTACAAAAGAATGTGTAGTTTTAAAAGATCTCTGGAGATCTTCTACAAAATATGCTAAATAGCCATTTTCATTTGAAAAGTTTGCTTACTCTTTCTTCATTCACTATAATCTCCTCTTCCCATCCCCCACTGGAAAAATAAAAGAGAAACAAAACCATAAACAAATATATGAAAAAAAAAGCAATGTAGAAACACTCATGTTCAATGATGACTCCAAAAGAGAGAAGGAAAAAAAAGGGGGGGAGGTTGTGTGTGTGGGAGCAAGAGAGAAATAATTTAAAGGAAAGCTTGAAGAAGCAGTATCATTGATTCACCCCATCCCCCAAACATTTTCAAAGTGCCCCACTGATGCTAGGAAAAGGAGAACACAAATAAACAGGGAAACAAATGCTGTGCTTCCAACAGTTTGGAGCAGCATCCTTTGATGCCATAGGGTTAGAAATGATTTCCCTTTATAGCTGACTGATTGCAGTTTGTTTTTCCAGAACTTCGAGGTAATCTGGTTCTGATTGCGGCTTAGCTTGCAGTAAAGGGTGGTCAGGTTTTGACTGCCCCACAAAGCTTTTCCTGGGAGTTCCATATAAAATGGTTTTATTGATTCTGTCTTGGTTTTGGCGTAGAGATTCATATGAAGGAGCAAACTGCCTTTTAGGTAAGGTACAAAAGTTATAGTGGACTAGTCCTGCACTGGGGAGTTCCTTGACTCTTTCAGCAATATTCTGATACAGCAGCTCAGGCTCTCTTAATGTGGCCTGCTTTTCTAGCAATTCAGTGGCACTTATAGCGTAAGCAACAGTGGCTGGCTCATCTTTTTTCTCTTCCAGGTTGCCATAGCTGAATTCTTGAAGGTTTCGGTAATAGGCCACTGGATCTCCTTCCTTCTGCATGTAGATGGGGTTTTGGCACATCTGCCCCACAGGTGGGGGGATATAGTTATAGACATGGCCATCCATTTTATCCTGAGTCTCACTGTTGTAAGACCCATACTGTAACTGAAAGGAACTTACATCTAAGTTGTTGGCATCCCTTGGAACACTTGGCACCCCCTTTCGGCGTTTCAGAACAAAGACGAATAAACCAGCCCCAAAACAGACAGATAAAATAAAGACAACAAGCAATCCTAAAATTAAGACGGAAAGTGGGACTTCAGTGTGTAGTTCAGGATAGGAACTAGGAGACACACTAAGCAACCGAGGTGTGTTTGTGTTGTGATTCATTGACAGAATGGTTCCCTCTGACAAGTTTGAACTGCCTGGACAGATAGCCTCCCTCCCCAGAAACTTCAGGATCTCCCCAGCATGCTTAGCTGGAGAATCACAGGTCACCTCATTGATGATGACAGGAGAATTGGCATGTTCTGTCCAGTCTTTTAGTCCCATGATATCACATGTGCAGTCCCACGGGTTCTCTTGCAGATCTATCTGGATAAAAGCTGGAAGCTGATCCAGAATTCCTTTCACTGGCAGGTGAGAAAAATGGTTGTTTCTCAGATTCAGCCTGGTGAGGGCCGTGCCTCCAAATATGTTATCAGGTAAGGATCTCAGCAGATTGTTATTCAGAAAGAGTAGCTGTAGGTTAATCAAAGCATCAAAGGTCAGCGGCTTTATTTCCTTAATGACATTATACTCTAAATAGAGATACTGCAAGCTGTGCAGTCCATCAAACATAGCAGGATATAGCACTTCAAGGTAATTGCCATTCAGGTAAAGTCTGCGTAAACTGGTCAGGTTTGTGAAGGCACCTTCCTGAATGACTGCAATCCTGTTGTTTCCTAAATGTAACAAATCCAAAGAACTATAATCTAAAAGGTCGTTCTTATAGACAGTTTGAAGATAGTTCCCTGTAAGGTAGAGTTTCTTTGGACTGGTAGGTTTTGGCTGCAGGTCGGATATATTAATGAACTTCCTTTCTTGGCAGTTTACATTTAAACCATTATCTGAACTCTGAGACGTGCACACACAGCTACTGGGGCAGGTTAGGGGCACAGGGGACTTGGTCTGGTACACCATGATTGGGCCAAAGCTCTGACGGTCCTTCGACACAGTGACCCGGGGAGTTGGACGATTTCTCATTTTGGGTGGTCTGCTGGCTTTTGGCGCCCTGGTTGGGTTGAGGGCAGGATTCATTGTAGGTGACAGCCTTTGGATGTGTGTCTCAGCAGGGCTGCCCCTCTGACTGGAGTCACCGGAAATTTTTCGTGGACAGAGGTCTTGCCTGGCCAGTTGGGTCACATCTTTCCCATGCAATCTAAAGGGAGTTTCACAGACAATCTCCCCCACAAAAACAGTTATGGTGTCCAGCCAAGCCTTGAGAGGAAGTAAGTCACAAGTGCAGTTCCATGGATTTTCCTCCAGCTGAATCTCCATGATACCTCCAATATGTTCAAGGACACCAGCAAAAGGCATCACTTTCAGCCTATTTCCTCTCAGGTCTAAGTGGGTCAGCAGGACAAACCTGAACACATTGCTGGGCAGTGACAGCAGAAGGTTGTCATTCAAGATGAGCACTTTGAGCTTATTCAGTTTGCTGAATGCCCCTGCCTCAATGGCACTGATGTAATTATAGTCAGCTTGGAGGTACTCCAGGCTTTCCAAGCCCAGGAAAGTGTCCTCCCTCAGCACCTCGAGCTTGTTGTTGTTGAGGTGTAGTCTCTTCAGTGTTTTCAGGCCACTGAATGCCCCGGTTCTGATCTCCTGCAGCCCGTTGTTACCTAGGTGGAGAGTTACTGCGTTGGAGTAATTGAGGAACTCATTTGGGTACAGTCTTGTCAGGAGGTTTCCATTGAGGAAAAGCTGGTAGATTCTATACTGGGGAGGCTGGAGCAGGCTAACAGTAGTAAATCCTTTGTTTTCGCAGTTAATATTCAGTACGTTTTCCTTCTCTTCGCACAGGCAGCGGATCCTGCAGATGTCTTTCGCAGTTTTGCGACTCTCTGTCTGTAAGAACCCGGCCACCATTAACACACTGAGGAACCAAACGCTGCTCAGCATCTTTAGGCACCGTTGGTGTCAGCTCAGGTACCTACAGGCAAACCTTCCAAGAAGCAGGAGAGAACAGGGTTCGGGGAGAAAGAAACAAGGAAGCCCAATTAAAATGGCAAAGCAATGGGGCAAAGAGGGAGGGCGGGAAGAAAAATGCGGGGAGTGGACCACAAGGCAAAATGAAATCACAGTTTTTCAAATCGGTTTCTTCTCTCGTCCCCCCTCCCCCCCCTGCACACGCACACACACACACAGGGTCCCGAATACACATACACGTGCTTGCACCTGATTTCCCTGCAGACTGCAGCCAGCCATGGAATCATTACTAACTGAGTTGTCCTACTAAATCCAGCCCATTTCCTCCTCCCCTGGGGTATCTTGAAGAGGTCTCAGGAGGCTCTGGGCTGGCGGCAGAAATTGCTTTACTTTTTTTTTTTTTTTAACTGCTCAAAAAAGGGAGTTGGAAAATCAGAGGACTGGCAGCAGGAGAGGGGGAGCATGAAAGAGCAAAGATAGCGCGCCTTGGGGGTTACTCACACATCACGAGAAGATGGGACTCCCCTCCTCTGCAGTCCGCCTGTAGTTCAGCATCTTCAGAAAAAGAGGGAGAGCAAGGTAAAAGGAAACGTCGCTTCCGGGGGGATACCCTGTTTAACGTTGATTGATTTAATTTGACCAAGGGGGAGGAGGGAGCGGTGCACAGAAATAAGAAATCTGGCAGGCAACGAACGGGAGAGGATGAGTAGGGTTGGAGGCGGGGAAGCTGAGGCAACACGGACCCGTGGATGCGATTGCGTAGGAAGGTCGGGGATCAGACCGGCAGGGTCAGCAGGCAGCGACTGCAAGAGCCTTGGTGAAGGCTTCCAATCCGGTGGCAGCGGCAGCAGTGCGCCTAGCAGTTTGAATTTGAGAGGTTTTGCAGGCTCCTCAGGACAAGGATAGGGTGACGTCAAGGGGGGGCGGGAGGAGGCTGTCGATCGAGAGCATGCTGCGCCCCGGGAGGGAGAGGCAGATGCTTCCCTTCACTGCGAGTGGCAACGCTCTAATCTGGGTTGCATCAAATTATTCTGAACTACTCTACCTCCCTCCTAGTGGTTTCTTCCACCTGCCCTTTCCTCCTGGCCATTCCAGATTCCCAATCTGGGGTCCAGATTTTCCCTCTCTCTCTCTCTCCACCTCTCCTTGTGTGTAGCTGTGCCTCTTTTGCTACTGTTCTGAGGCCTGCCTGCCAGCCTCCTAGCTCAAATGCTCTTGGTGAGAGGGTGAGGTTTGTTCATGCAGCAGTGTGTCTGTGTAGGAGGACAAGAAGTTCTCCTAGGGGATGTATGCTTTACATACAGAGCTTTGTTTCAGTGCTTACAGAATTACTCTGGGTATTTGCCTGACTCTGAAAGCCAGCTCAACATTAGCTTATGGGCTGAGATAAACAACAAAACCTGTTTCTACCTGAGGTTTACACTTAGTCAGATGAGGTTTAAACGTTTGTTTTTTGTCCAAAGGAAGGAGAAAAAGAGTGGGTGTCAGAAAGGCACTGCCAGGCTGAACCTCAGCTGGGAGTGGGAGTTCAGGGAATGGTGCTTAAGCCCTCCAGGCTGCAGGCAGGGGCCTGGGAGCTAGATGAACAGAAGACAGCAATGCAGGAAGACTGGCTCCTGAGAAAGAGAGAAGAGATGAGCTAAGTCAGGCCTCAGACCCAGTAGACTTAGGTTCTGATCTAGCTCTATTGCCAGGTGTGTCACTTGTTTCTGGATCTTCCAATCCCCATTGGCAAATGGGCCCTTCCAGCTCTGACAGTCAATCAAATTCAGATAACCTTCCACAGCACTATTAATGGCCAGGTATTGGGTTTTGCCTTCATCATCTCATTTCTTCTTTGCTATATGTAGGTCCCCTGGACCCAGGAGTCTCCCTGTGGAGTCCATTTGTAACATGTGGATGGCTGCTGTTGCTGAGAAGTGCCAAGGGCTGTTTCTCCAGGAAGATGAGGCAGGAAAATTAGGCAATGAAAGAGAGTGGAAAAAGGAATTGACCAAGCCATGTGCCTGTTTCACAAAACATTTCTTTCCCTGTGCCTTCAGTCCTAGCCTGCTGCAGAGGGAGTTAACACAAGGTTCCATTGATGGACCAAATTCCAAATATATATAATCATAGACAAACCAAGTAATCTGAGATGGAAAAGCTCTCCATTTCTCTCCTCCTCCTTCTCTATTAAGCTCAGAACCCAGGATTGCTCAACCATATAAGCTCTTCTTTCCCAAGAAGGACTCAGGACAGTTTATAAACTTAGGCGCTAAGGCAACCTGTAGCTCTGGCAATTTCCTTTGGAATTTTTTTCAGGCTTTCTCTTTTCCCCTCCTTTTCCTTAGGGGAAGAGCCTTGAACCAGACATTATGAGCCTCCTCCCCATTCTGTAATTCTTGCTTGGTCTTGGGTGGGAGCCTTTCCTTCTGGGGCCTCAAATTGTCCTTCTCTATGCCAAAGGGTGACATTGAGATGAGCTGACCTCAAAAGGGGAGAGGGCTTCTCACTCTATTGCAATTGCATCATTAGATGCAAGCAGAATGATGAGTGAGACCATGATTAAGCACCCTTTCATGATCAAGGGACATTTGTTTCTACACATTTCCAAATATTAAATATACATAGTTCCTAGTGAGATGTGATGTATTCATTCAGTCATTCATTTAGCAAACATTTATTAATTAAGTTAATATTTCATTGAAGTAGAAGCCAACATGAGAGCTGGACAAGATCTTTGAAATCAGATTCGTTTTATAGATGAAGATATCTGTCAACCAGGGAAAGTGCTGAATCACTTAATTAAGTTCAGGAAGGTGTAAAATTAGAAACAGAACCCAGGAATTCTGAGTTCCAGTCCAGCAGCTTTCCAAAAAGCTCACTACTGCTTAAGGTGAATAAGAGAAGAACTTCCTAAATTTAAATACTGGTAGTGGTATTTTACCTAAAAGTGTTCTTTAAAAAAATTGTATTTGAAAGTGAAATAGCAAATATTAGTTTTAGTTCTCAAATATAGTAATTTCCTTCAAGATGTTGATGATATACTGTGAATACTTATTGAAAACACTCTTTTCTTATGAATTTTAGAGATGGGGGTGTAAATAGATTGGGGGAGCTGGGAACACTTGAAATTAATGACAAATCATAGTAAAGGAAATGAGGAGGTCACTAGCTGCAGGGAAAGACATGGGGGACCCTGAAGTGTTGTGCAGATAGGTCTTTCTTTCATGGACCTTCTCACCACTGCTCCTTCTACCGCCTGTCTTGAGCTTCCCCAGCCACTTTCCTAAACATAGTTATTGAGACTAAATCAGTCCCAACCCTGATAAAACACTTTAAGTTTCATTTGGCCCTGCGTCTCAGGGAAGAATGGCCTCAGTACCCCACTAAAGAGCGCGTGCTTTAAGGCGGTGGTAAGGTGAACCGGGAGCCCTGGGGTGGCAGAGGCAGAAGCCAGGGAGGCAAAAACCAGGACTCCATGCCCTCAGTCTCACTCGCATCTAACCGAATAGAGTCTGGCACTGGTCACCAATGTTTCACCTGGGAGCGGTAGGTGCGGCAGACTTGCAACCCACGTCCACCCGGTCGCCAGTAAGGCCACCGGGGGTTAATAGGAGTCCCTAAGCCTGCAGTGCGGTGTATGGGGATTCGAGTGTCTGCCTGCGGCCACCTTCCTCCCACTCCCCTTGCCCCAATCCTCTGCAAATGCCTTTCCCCAGGGACTCTTCCGGGAGACCAGGGGGCTAGGGAATAGTACGTCGCCCAGCTCCCGGACTCCGGCCGCTAGCGCAGCCCTCCCCATTTCTGCTAGATGCCTGATGCCAGGCGTGGGGCCCACAGCCACAACGGCCTCCCGCATTTCCCTTGCTCTGGGGCCGGCCGGGCGCGTGGGCCTCACGTAGCTTCGGTGACCGCCTGGCAGCGCGATGCCTCGAGCCCGACCACGCCTGCAAGAACGGTCCCAGAGCCAGCCAGCCCTGGTGAGGGTGGGAGGCGAGGGCGGCCTCAGCGCGCAGTCCCGGGCGGCTGGCCCTCGGTTCTTCCACGCCATAACCATCGCAGGGAGAAGCAACCGCAAAAGGAGCGGAAGATCCATTGGAGACCGCTCTCCCTCTGCGGCTGCGGCGTTCCCAAGTGCTCACAACTTACCCAGCGAGCGCGCCTCCAGGGGAGGCGCCCACAGCATCGGCGACCAGGGAAGGCACGGAAGCCAACACAGTCTGGGACCCGTGCGGCCCACGAGCGAGTCCAAGGCAGCGATCCCCACTGGAGAGGCTCGCCGCTGCGGGGCAGCGCTTCCCACAGGAAGGAGAGAGTGAGCCGAGTGGGTGGAGTGAAGCAGAGAGGGGGAGAGCAGAAGGAGGAGGGATGGAGGGACTGAGGGAGGGAAGGCGGCGGGTCTCCCGCACTTATCAATCATCCGGCTGATCAAAAGTCCCCTCTGTGCAGCCGGGAGGAGGATGTATCCGCCCACAGAGGAGCCGCTACTCCATTTCTCAGACAGCGCCAAGGGGCGCTGTTGATGCCTCTAGGCTCCTTGCACCTGGAACTCTGCCCAGCCCCTGCAGCTTCTACTGTGGGCTGTAGCTCAGATTCAGTCAAGTGAATAAGGATGGCACTTGGTGGATACCAAAGCCAAGGGCAGATTAAGACCACTGGGTGGGAGTTAAGGGCAAGTGCAAGAGCAGCCAGCCCTGGAAGCTGGACACCCCCCCAGAGATGGCTGCCTCCCCTAACTAGTAAGCTCCCAAGCATTGGAGTTCGCAGGCAGATATTTAAGGTTCTCCTAGGAGGATGGTAAACAAGAAATTTCCGTAGAATATGGGGCTGAGTTAAACGTGTGCCAATGTGTTAACAAAAGCAAGCCCTTAGCAGTGTTCCAGGCCCTATTTTGATTATTTTTATTCTCCATGACCTTGCCTGCATCTACTAAAGCATACTTTTGGCCATTCTTCCTTTTTCTCCTTTCTTTTTCCTCTTGGAGTAGTCTTGGTGGTTGTGAATCCCTTAAAGGAAGGCTCTCAGTGAAATAATCACTGTAGCCCTGGCCAGTTTGGCTCAGGGGTTGAGCATCAGCCTGCGGACCAGAGAATCCAGGGATCAGTTCCTGCTAGGGGCACATACCACCAAAAATAAGAAAAAATAAAATAAAATAAAAAGAAAGAATCACTGTAGTTCAAGAGGTAGGTGTGATGTTCTCCAAGACCACTGCAGTTCCCTTCAAGACCTGCTTTTCCTAGGGCCTGTCTTCAACCCTCCCAGGGTATTCTGGATGAAGTTGCACTTTATTAATCTAAACCAGAGTAAGGAGTTTTTTTTGTTTGTTTGTTTGTTTTTTGTTTTTTATGGTACTAAGACATCCCCCCTCAATCTTAGAGGAGGGTGGCCTTAAAGTTGTCACTATCTTGTCTTTCTCATAACCCTTCTAGAACCTGTAAGACCCCCAATTCTTCAGAATATCCACAAGCTTGATGGTGGATAACAGAAGGGGAAGCAAGGATAGTGTAGGGGTGTGAAATTTAGCTCTTTTGTTAATGAATTCCTATTGGGATTTGTCTGTTATCAAGGTTGTTTGTTTCTTATACATTTAAACCAAGTTCTCACAGCCCTGACTTCACTTCATTCTTGTCCTCATCCTGGGGAATCATTTGTGCTTCTTCTTTCTGTTCTTGGCTTTCTTTACATCATGGTTTTCTAAGAAGACCATGCTGAACCTTTTAAAAGAAAAATTACTGATAATCACATATTATGAATACATGCAGTGTTTATTTTAGTAATACTCCAAAGAACAATCTCTTATAATAATATATCTGAGATTTTAAGTATCATTGCTGTTGCTTTAACTTCCCTGAGAAAAATCTTTTGAGATTTCCCTGCCTGTCATATAAGCAATTTCAGAATAATACAGTCCACACATACTTACATGGGCAAAGTATTTACAGTTACATATTCATAAACATTGCCCTGCTTTACCAATATCATTATTTGTGTAAAATATCTCAACACTGTTTGCTACAGACTATAGCAGCAATCTGGGCACATTATTACTAACTTCGGACAGTTAATGCTGTCTCCTCTGCATTTGTGTCATTTCAGATCCTATCATATTTTACTGTAGTTATTTAATATGCATTATAAACAACCACAAAACACAGATCTCAGAGTCCATTCACAGGCAGAAATAATGAGACAGTCATGCTGAAAAAAGGAGACTGAGAAGGGTGGTGTGTCCCCAGCTAATGGGAACACACACTAAACAATAACTTATATGCTGATAAGATGAGGAACATGGCATCAATGACAAAAACCAGTATTTTATTTTGATCCAGTAGAATAAACATGTATAAAATGACATGTATCAATTTTCATTAGCCTTGTATTTATCATCCCTTAGAAAAGCATTTAGAAGCCTGCCTTTCCACAAGGGATCACACTGACATTAGATAAAATGAAAAAAAAAAAAAAAAAAACACAGATTTTTCTGTCAGTATCAATTTTGCAAGTAGATGGGTAGCTGTTTCTAAGGGTGTTGTGAATGCACACATACACACAATGATGTTCAGTACAAAACTTTCTGTGGTGGTTGTTGCATAGATAATTGCAGGAGAAGAGAGCTGGAAGGCTGTGAGAGTTTTCACCATACCAATTTTTTTGAAAGCTGATTTATACTGACTTCTAAAAGCTTCTGTGTATTTTGTTGAAATAATTAATTATTAAAGATGTGCTTATTAATGTACTATTGTTAATACAGGTAGCATGATTAATTATTTGGTGCAGTGTCATTGTAAATGCATCTAGATATTTGTGTGGTGTTTATTGATTAGTTCATATCACTAAAGGGCTTAGAGATTCCTGATTGCAATGATAGTGGGGACAGAAAGAAAATTAAATTTTACTTGTGATTTTATAATTTTATTCTCAGATTAGGAGAAAATCAGATATTTCATCTGGGATGAATAAAAAACAGACATGTGCAGCCGTCTGGTATGGCTCAGTGGTTGAGCATAGATCCATGCACCAAAAAGTCACCAGTTCAATTCCCAGTGAGGGCACTTGCCAGGGTTGTGGGACCCATTCCCAGTGGGGGTCATGCAGGAGGCTGCCAATCGATGTTCTCTCTCATCGATGTTTTTATCTCTTTCTCCCTCTCCCTTCCTCTTTCTAAAATTTAATTTAAAAAAATTTAAAAAATTAATAAAAACATTAAAAAATATAGATGTGCATACATTTCTAGGATGAAGGAAATGTTGCCCAATTACTACATAGTACATAGTTTGCTTGAAAATGTTGTTTTTCCATCTTTCTAAACCTATCTAGACCTGAAAAACTTTAAAAAATAAACAAAAAATAATACAAAGGAGAAACCTCATGCAGAGTCAAATTCTAAGACAAATGTGAGGTGTTTTCAGAGAATACAGTCCATTGTGAATCAAAGATTTCAAAGAAGATTTCAGAGAGAAGGACAATTTTCTAGATAAAGAAACGCAACACAGAGGGCACACCATTAAGACCAGTAATTACAGTTTATTTTTTTTATTTTTTAATTAATTAATTTATTTTTGTTACAGATGTTTCTCCTTTTTCCCCTACTGATTCCCCTCTTCCCCTCTTCCCCTCCCTCCCCACCCTGTCCCCAGTTTGTTATCCATGTCCATTGTTCATGCATACATGCATATAAGTTCTATGGTTTATCTCTCCCCCAACACTCCCTCCTCTGGGGATTGTCAGTTTGTACTCCACTTCCACATCTCTGGGACAACCCCATTCCTCAGACTGTTATGATCCTTATATTCCACAAATGAGTGAGATTATGTGGTATTTGTCTTTCTCTGCTTGGCTTGTTTCACATAACATAATACTCTCCAGGTCTTTCCATGCCATCTCAAAGGAAAAGAGATCTTTCTTTCTTACAGTTGCATAATATTCCATTGTGTACATGTACCACAGCTTTTTAAGCTACTCATCTACTGATGGACACTTTGGCTGTTTCCAGAACTTAGTTATTGTAAATAGTGCTGCTATGAACATAGGGGTACATATATCCTTTTGGTTAGTTTTTCAGGCTTCTCAGAGTATATTCCTAGAAGAGGGATCACTGGATCAAATGGAAGTTCAATTTTTAACTTTTTGAGGTAACACCATAGTGTTTTCCACAGTGGCTGCACCAGTCTGCATTCCAACCAGCAGTGTACTCAAGTCCCCTTTTCTCCACATCTTCGCCAACACTTGTTGTTTGATGATTTGTTGATGGTAGCCATTCTGACAGGTGTGAGGTGATACCTCATTGTTGATTTAATTTGCATCTCTCTGCTGATTAGTGATGTTGAACATTTCTTCATATGTCTCTTGGCCGTTTGTATGTCCTGTTTGGAGAGGTGTCTATTTAGGTCCTCTGCCCATTTTTTTAAATTTGTTCTTTTGTCTTCCTTTTGTTGAGTTGTATGAGCACTCTATATATTTTGGAAAGTCACCCCTATCTGATGCATCACTGGTGATTATGGTCTCCCATAGATCTTGCGTTGTGTGTTCATTTTCATTGGTTTCCAGGAAGTTTTTAATTTCTTCCTTAATCTCATTAGTAGCCCATTCATTGTTTAATGACATGCTATTTAGCCTCCAAGTGTTTGAATGTTTTTGTTTGATTCTATTGTAATTAAGTTCTAGTTTCATGCCACTGTGATCTGAGAATATGCTTGATATGATTTCAGTGTTCTTGAATTTGTAGAGACTTGCTTTGTGTCCTAACATGTGGTCTATCTTTGAGAATGATCCATGTGCACTTGAGAAGAATGTATAAACAATGCCATCTATTTCTTAATATTAAGTTTGTGTCCTGCTACTTTGCCAAATTTTTTTTATTAAATCTAGAAGATCTTTTATGGAGTCTTTAGGGTTTTCAATGTGCAATATGTCATTTGCAAATAATGACAGTTTCACTTCCTTCTTTCCAATTTGGATGCCTTTTATTTTTTCTTCTTGTCCAATTTTTGTGACTAAGAATTCCAGTACTATGTTAAATAGGAGTGGCAAACGTGGGCATTCCTGTCATGTTCCTGTTCTTAAGGGAAATGCTTTTAGTTTTTGCCCATTGAGTATGATGCTGGCTTTACGTTTTTCATATATGGCCTTTATTATGTCAAGATATGATTCCTCTATTTCCACATTTCTGAGTATTTTCACAAGAAATGGGTGCTGGATTTTGTCAAATGTTTTTGAGTGTTCATTGACATAATCACATGGTTTTTATCTTTCATTTTGTTTATGTGGTGCACCATATTTATTGATTTGTACATATTGTATCAGCTTTGAATTTCTCGATAAATTCCTCTTTGTCTTGGTGAATATTTTTTTAAATGTATTGCTGGATCTGACTTGCTAATATATTGTTAAGTATATGGCATCTATGTTCATCAGGGATATTGACCTGTAGTTTTCTCTTTGTAGAGTCTTTACCTGGTTTTCGAATTAGAATTATGCTGACTTCATAAAATCAGTTTGGAAGTCTTCCTTCTTGTTGAACTTTTTGGAGTAGTTTGAGGAGCATTGGTGTTAGTTCTTCTTTGAATGTTTGGTAAAACTCCCCTGTGAAGCTCACTGAGCCTAGACTTTTGTTTGCTAGGTGTTTCCTGATTACATCTTCAATTTTCTTAGTTGTTATTGGTCTATTCCTGTTTTCTATCTTTTCCCAGTTCAGTTTTGGGAGACAATATATTTCTAGAAATTTGTTTGTTATGCCTAGATTGTCCAATTTCTTGGCGTGAACTTGTTCATAGTATTTGTTAACGATCCTTTGTATTTCTGTGGCATCAGTTGTTACTTCTCTTTCATTTCTGATTTTGTTTATTCAGGTCCTCTCTCTTTGATTCTTCGGGAGTCTAGCTAAAGGTCCATCAATCTTGTGTATCTTTTCAAATAACCAGGTTTTAGTTTAATTGATCTTTTGAATTGTATTATTGGTCTCTACATTGTCTACTTCTCCTCTGATTTTTACTGTTTCTTTCCTTATACTTGCTCTGGATTTTTCTTTTTGTTTTCTTTCTGTTTTTTTAATTTGTGAGGTTAGATAGTGAAATAGAAATTTTTCTTGTTTCTTGAGGAAGGCTTGTATTTCTATGAGCTTTTCTCTCAGAACTGCTTTCACTGCATCCCATAGATTTTGTGTTATTGTGGGTTTATTTTTATTGGTTTCCAGGAGTTTTTAATTTATTCTTTGACCTCTTTGGTAACCCATTTATTGTTTAATTACATGCTATTTAGCCTCCATGTGTTTGAATGTTATTGCTGCAATTAATCTCTAGTTTTATGTCATTGTGATCTGAGAAGATGCTTGATATGATTTTCTTGAACTTGTAGAAACGTAGTTTGTGTCCTAACATGTGATCTGTCTTTGAGTTTATCCCATATTCACTTCAGAAGAATGTGAATTCTGCAGTATTGTGGTTAAGTCTCTATAGATATCTATTAAATACATTTGATCTAGGCATCACTTAGAGTCTCTGTTTTCTTGTTAATTTTTTTTTGTCTAGAAAATCTGTTCAGTGATGTCAGCAGGATGGTGAAGAAATACAATACCCTGATTGTATTGCTGTTGATTTCTTCTTTGAAGTCCTCTAGAAGTTTTTAAATATATTTAGATTCTCCTCTATTGGGTGCATTTATGTTCATCATGGTTATGTCTTCCTGTTGGATAGATAGTTTTAATATTATGTAGTGGCCTTTTTGTCTCTAGTTATGGCCTTCATTTAGAAGTCTATTTTATCAGATATGAGTATTGCTACCTCAGCTCTTTTTCTTTTGATTTGCTTGGAAGATTTGTTTCATCCTATCACTTTCAACCTATGCTAGTCATTTGTTGTGAGATGTGTCTTCTGTAAACAACATGTACATATAAATGATGCTTTCTTATCCATTCAGCTACTCTGTGTCTTTTGATCCATTTACATTTAATGTTATTATTGATATGTACTTATTTATTGCCATTTTTGTTTATTGTGGTTATATATATTTTTTCTTTTTTCTGCTAATTATAGCAGTCCTTTTCACATTTATTGCAGTGCTGGTTTGGTGCTAATATATTCCCTTAGTCTGGAAAACTAATTATTTTATTTTTATTTTGAATTATAGCCTTGCTGATAGAGTAATCTTGAGTTCAGATTTTTGTTCATCATTACCTTGATTACTTCATGTCATTGCATTCTGGTCTGTCATGTTCCTATTGAGTAGTCAGCTGATAGCTTTCTGAGGGTTTCTTTGTAGGTAACTTGTTGTTTATCTCTTGATGTCGTTAGGATTCTTTGTCTTTAATTTTTAGCATTTTAATTCTTATGTGTTCTGGTGTGGGCCAGTTAGGGTTCTTCTTACTCAGGACTCTCTCTCTGCTCCTTGTACTTGTATGCCTTCTTCCTTCACCAAATTAGTCAAGTTTTCTGTCACTATTTCTTCAAACATATTCTTTAACCCTTACTCATTTTCTTCTTCTTCTGAAACGCCTATGATGCAGATGTTATTATGTTTCATATCGTCCCACAGTTTTCTTAAGCTGTCTTTCTTGTTTTTAATTATTTTTTCTTTTTGAATCTCTGATTGAGCAATTTTTTCTACCCTGTCTTCTAATTCACTGATCCAATTCTCAGCTTCCTCTACTCTCCTGTTTAGTCCTTCCAATGTGTTCTTTATTTCTGGTATGTCATTCTTCCTTTCTGCTTGGTGGTTTTATATTTACAATTGGTTGATTTTCAATGTTTCCTTATCTTCACGCATTCTGTTGAGCTTCTTCATTATCATCACTCTGAACTCTATCTCTGATAACTTGCTTAACTGCGTTTCATTTATCTCTTCTTCAGTAGAGTTCTCTTGTTCTTTCATTTGGGATTTCTTTCTTTGTTTCACCATTTTGGCTGTCTCAATGGGTTTTGGAGCCTGCCAAGTTTTCTCTGTGGGTATTGGAGTTCCACTGGTTGTGGCTCCCTCTACTGGGTTTGGATGAGTGTGGGAGGACTCACATTAAACACCACTGTCAAGTCTTATTTTTCTGGGTAGTTTTGCAACCCAGCAAAGGTTTAGTTATTCTTAGGCTTTTTTTGCCTGGAGCCTGTCTCAGTTACTTGGAGAGCCTTGGTTATTGACTCAAACTGAATGAAAAAATCCCTCAGATGTTAAGGGTATCAATATTTACAGTGAGTGGCACTGATGCTTTCTGAATATTAATGAGCCTCAATTTGCATTGTTTTGGTCTGGCCTGGCAATGTTAAATTCCTGAGGGAGGGGTCATTGCTTCTCCATGGGGCCCTGGGAAGGGGCTCTTTGTATAAGATGGCTACTGTCCTGTGGGTAGTGATTCAGCACAAAACTCCCATTGCCCTCCCAGTTCTCTAATCTCCTGAGTCTCTTCACACAGTTCCAGTCAAGTTCACACTTTATCTGCTTGAGCACAAGATGAGTGGCTGTAGCTAATTTACTGGTCTGCCATGTCCCTATGTGCTATGGAGCTGCCTTGGAATTTTAACCCTGAGGGGGCTGCTCACAGCTAAAACAGCTGCTGTCTTTGGGCTCTTAGCCTGCCTTCTTGTGCCTCCGCAGTTCTCACCAGGCTCGATATAGTGTCTTCTTTCTGTCTCTGGTTATATGGGTCCTCCACAGCTGCTGTTCTGTTAGCTTTTTCTGAAGATTTGTATTTATTTTAGTTGTAATTCCAGTTTGGTCCTGAGAGATGGCCTGTGAAGCTTCCATTCACTTCACAATTATTTTGAAATTCCTAATGTCATTCTTTATTTAATTTAATATTAAACAATATATAGGTTTGCTTTGTGAGAAAACACTTTATGAGTCATTCTTTATTTATTTAATTTTATAGTTCTTTTAGATCGTTTCATGTTGATGCATAAAATACTTATTGCTCAGTTTATCTGTTATATAGTAGTCATCATATAAAGGTATCAAATTTTATTGATAAATTTCCCAATATTAGACATCTAACCTGTTTCCTTTTTTTTTTTTTTTTTCACCAATACAAACAAGTCACTTCCATGTAATAAATACCTTTTCTTTTTACCTTGTCTTTACTGTTCTGAATTGGTGCTCATTTTTCTTCCACATTTAGACCCTTGTTTATATTTCTTAGCATCTAACACTATTTATAACAATTTATTTAGCACAGCTGATGTGGCTCAGTGGTTGATCCTTGACCTGCACATCTAGAGGTCACTGGTTCAATTCCCAGTCAGGGCAAATGCCTAGGTTTTGGGCCTTATCCCCATTGGGGGGCATGCAGGAAGTGGCCAATCAATTTTCTCTGTCATTAATGTTTCTAACTCACCCTCTCCCTTCATCTCTTTCTAACATCAATAAAGAAAAAAAAAACAATGCATTTATTTACTTTATTCATTATTTACTTTTTACAAGTGGCTATATTACCCACTATATTGAAAGGTCTGTATGAAGGAACTGGGTTTGGTGTTGTTATTGTTCACCAATTTGTGTATGTTGGGTGCTTTGTATATAGCTTATGCTCAATAAATATTTGTTGAATAAATGAATGAGATGGCAACAAACAATGAATGACTTTCCTTTCTCTGCCAGGAATTTTCTTAGTCTTTCACACAAATAGACTTCTAGCCAGTCTGCTCCATGGGTTAGCTAAAAATACCCAGATCTCTATGGCTGCCCATGGTAATTGTGGCTTAGACTAAAGCTCAGATTTCTTCTACATGTGGTATAATCTACTATGAAACCACAACCCATATAGAAGTATCATTTCCTTGAATATTAAAGTCACTGGTAATAGAAGTGATTGCCATTCTTTATAAATATAAAGTTGTGGTAAATATATGACAGACCTTTAAGACAAGAAAAAGCTACTGTAGCAGATATTGCTAGTGGCCTTTCAGTGTCTGTTCTCCATAGCTTGCTGAGTTAACAAAGCCCAGTTTCTATTCTAGTATATTGTATTCCAGAATAAAGACTATCATTACCAAACTTATTTGTACCTAAGCTTGACCATGTGACCAAGATCTAGCCAATGAGAGTGGAAGTGTCATTTGGGAGTTCTGGGAAGTCTTCTTAAAAGGGGAGGAAAATTAGCTCATTATTATCCCCTTTGGCTATACTTATTATAGACTATAAAGACTAAGGTTACAATATAAAGTTATGGAACATATTCCTAGAAGGTGCTTAGATCTCTATGGACCATGTGGAACCCTCTAATCAGCCTGAAATTATTTAGCTGTGTTTTTTTAAATGTGAGAATTAAACTTCTATATTCAAGTGACACTAATTCAAACAGATATATTTAGCTAAAGCAATGTCATCCTAAGGATCTTTCCATTTAAGAATAAATATCTATACACCCTGGCACAGGAGCAACTTAATAGCTATGTAAACCTGATCAACTTACTTTCAGGGCTTAACTTTTTTTTTTTTTTTGACAAAAATACAGGATAAGCTCAAAACCATATAATATTTTTTATTCCAAAATGGCAGCAGAGTGAATGAAAGCTACACAAACCATCTCCCAGGACCAAACTGAAATTACAACTAAAATAAAGACAAATTGTAGAAAAAGCAACAAAAAAAAAGCAGCTTGTGGGGAGTATACAACCAGGGACACAATCAATCCTGGTAGGATTGCAGAGGCACGAGAAGGGGGCTGTGAGCCCATGGACAGCAGCAGTCATATCGATGAGCAGTGCCTTCTGGGGGTAAAATCCCAAGCCCACTGCATAGTGCAGAAAGCGCTATAATAGCCACAGCGACTCAACTTGGGCTCCAAGAGAATAAGGGCAGACTGGACTGAAACTGTGTGGAGACACTTGGAATTTGGATGGTACTAAGAACTTTTGCTGAGTGGTGGCCATGCAGGATGGTGGCCATCTTAAACTTTCCCAGGGCTCTGGGAAGAGGCAGTGACCCCTCCCTCAGAGATTCAACCACACCCAGGTGGGACATTGAAATGAAAATTGAGGTTCATTAAAAACCAGCATTTATCTCACCCTCAGGTAATTCTCTTATACTGAACACCTGAGAAAGTTTTTCATTCAACTAAGAACCCAAGGCTCTTCAAGTAACTGAGACTAATAGCCTCCAGGCAAATAGAGGATAACTGAGTCATTCCTGGACCTGCAAATCTACCTAGCAAAGTAAGACTTGACAGTGGTATTTAATGTGGGTCCTCCCACACTCATCCAAACCCAGTAGAGGGAGCCACAAACAGCAAAACACCAACACACACAGGAAAAAGTTGACAGGCTCCAAAACCCACTGAGACAGACAAAATGGTGAGACAAAGAAACAAATCCCAAATAAAAGAATAAGAGACCTCTACCAAAACTGAGATAAATGAAATGTAGTTAAGCAGAGGTAGAGTCAGAGCCATGATCTGAAGGAATTTCAACAGCATGAGTAAGGACATCAATACCATGAGTAAAGACAGAAACATTGAAAATCAACCAAGTAGAAATGAAAAACCATCAAGAAGAAATGAAAAATGACATAGCAGAAATAAAGAGCATGTTGGAAGGACTAAACAGCAGACTAAGAAAACTGAGGACCAGAGCAGTGAATTAGAAGACAGGGCAGAAAAACATCAACCAATCAGAAAACCAAAAGGAAAAAAAAAAACAATTAAAAAACAGGAAGACACCTTAAGAGAACTGTGGGACAACTGGAAATGTAATAACATTCGCATCATAGGAGTGCTAAAAAAAAGAAGAAAATAAGCAATGGTTAGAGAATATATTTGAAGAAATAGTGACAGAAAACTTTCTAATTTGGTTAAGTAAAAACACATTCAAGTTAAAAAAGCACAGAGAGCCCCAACTATAAAGAACCCAAACGTGCCCACATCAAGACACATAGTAATTAAAAAGCCAAAAATTAAAGACAAGCACAGGATCTTAATGGCAGCAAGAGATAAGCAACAGGTTACCTACACAGGAATGCACATAAGTCTCTAAGGTGATTTCTCAACAGAAAAACTACATGCCAGAAGGAAGTGGCATGAAGTAATCAAGTCCATGAAAAACAAGCATCGGAATACAAGACTAGTTTATGCAATTAGGCTATCATTCAAAATAGAAGTTCAAATAAAGAGCTTCTCTAACAAAAAAAAAAAGGTTAAGGGAATATAGTAGCACCAAACCAGCACTGCAAAAAAATGTTAAAAGGACTGCTGTAATTAGTAGAAGAAATAGGAAGAAATATATAACCACGCTAAACAAAAATGGTAAAAAAATAAGTACATATCAATGATCACCTTAAATGTGAATGGTTTGAATGCTCTGATAAAAAGACACAGAGCTGCTGATTAGTAAAGAAAGCATGACTCATATATATATTGTTTACCAGAGACCTACCTCACAACAAAAGACTCACATAGTTTCAAAGTAAAGGGATAAAAAAAAAATCTTCCTAGCAAATGGAAAAAAAAAAGCTGGGGTACCAATACTCATATATGATATAATAGATTTCAAAATGAAAGTCATAACTAGAGTTAAAAAAGTTCACTACATAATATTGAAAGGATCCATCCAACAGGAAGATATAACATTGGTAAACATATATGCACCCAATATAGAAACACCAAAATTTATTAAAAATCTTTGGGAGAACTTCAGATGAGAAATCAACAGCAATACAATCATAGCAGGAGACTTCAATACCCGCTGACATCACTGGATAGATCCTCTACACAAGAAATTAACAAGGAAACAGAGACTCTAAATGAAGCACTACACCAAATGAATTTAATAAATATCTACAGAGAATTACACCCCAAAACTAGAGAATTCACATTCTTCTCAAGTCCACATGGGGCATTCTCAAAGATAGACCACATGTTAGGACACAAACTAAGTCTCTACAAGTTTAAGAAAATTGAAATTATATCAAGCATTTTTCCAGATCACAATGGCATACAACTAGAAGTCAATTGCAACAAGAACATGTAAAGACCTTTGAAAACATGAAGGCTAAATAGCATGTTATTGAACAATGAATGGAATACCATGGAGATCAAGGAAGAAATTAATAACTTCCTGGAAACCTGAGAGAGAACTTCATAGCACTACAGGCCAACCTCAAGAAACAAGAAAAAATTTTAATAGACTATCAAACCTCACAACTTAGAGAACTAGAAAGCAAAAAAAAAAAAAAAAAAAAAAAAAAAAAGAAAAAGAGAAAAAGAAAACCCCAGAGCAAGTAAAAAGAAAGAAATAGTAAAAATCAGAGCAAAAATAAATGACATGGAGACCAAAAAAACAATTCAAAGGATCAATGGAACAAAGAGCTGGTTTTTTGTAAAGATATACAAGATTGATGGACCCTTAACTAGACTCACCAAGAAATAAAGAGAGAGAACACAAATATGCAAAATCAGAAATGAAAGAGGAAACATAACAACTGACACCATGAAAATAAAAAGGATCATTAACAAATACTATGAACAATTTTACAGGAATAAATTCAACAACCTAAACGAAATGGACAAATTTCTAGAAACACATAGTCTCCCAAAAATGGACTGAGAAGAGATACAAAATTTGAACAGATCAATAACAACTAATGAAACTGAAGATGTAATCAAGACTCTCCCAGAAAAGCAAAAGCCCAGGCATGGATATCTTCATGGGGGTGTTTTACCGAACATTCAAAGAAGACCTAATACCCACTCTCCTCAAACTATTTCAAAAAATTTAATAAGAAGGAAAACTTCCATACTCGTTATATGAGGCCAGCGTAGTACTAATTCTAAAAGCAGAAAAAGACATTACAAAGACAGAAAACTACAGGACAATATCCCTGATGAACATAAATGCCAAAATCCTAACAAAATACTAGCAAATCAGATCCAGCAATATATGAAAAAAATTATTCACCACGACCAAGTGAGATTTAGACCCAGGGATGCAAGGCTGGTACAATACTTGCATATCAATAAATGTGATATGCCACATAAACAATATGAAAGATAAGAACCATATGACCTGATCAATAGACGCTGAAAAAGCATTTGAAAAAATCAAGCACCTATTTCTAATAAAAATGCTCAGCAATGTGGAAATAGAGCGATCACAGCTCGATATAATAAAGGCCATATATGAAAGACTTACAGCCAACATCACTCTCAATGAACAAAAACAAAAAGCATTTTCCTCAAAAACAGGAACAAGACAAGAATGCCCACTTTTGCCACTTAGTACTGGAAGTCTTAGCCACAGAAATCAGACATGAAGAAAAAATAAAAGGGATCTAAACTGGAAAGGAAAAAGTGAAACTGTCATTATTCACAGGTGACAAAGTATTATACATTTTAAACCCTAAAGACTCCATCAAAAATCTACTAAACTTAATAAATGAATTTGACAAAGTTGTAGGATACAAAATTAATGTCAAGAGATTGGCGACATTTTTATACACCAATGATAAACTCAAAGAAAGAGAAAATAAAAAACAATCCCATTTACCATCACAACAAATATATTAAAACACCTAGGAATAAATTTAATCAAAGAAGTAAAGAACCTATTTGCAGAAAAATACAGGACATTGAAAAAGAAATAGAGTAAGATATAAAAAAAGTGGAAGCACATTCCTTGTTCATGTATTGGAAAGATTAACATCATTAAAATGTCCATACTACTCAAAGCAATCTATAGATTTAATGCAATCCCCATCAAAATACCAATAGCATATTTCACAAAACTAAAACAAATATTTTAAAAGTTTAGATGAAATGAAAAAAGACCTTGAAAAGCCACAGCAATCTTGAAAAAGAAGGACAATGTAGGTGGGATCACAATACCAGATATCAGGTTATACTACAAAGCCACTGTAATCAAAACAGCCTGGTATTGGTACAAGAACAGGCATGTAGACCAGTGGAACAGAACAGAGAAACCAGATATTGACCCAAGACATTATGCTCCATTAATATTTCAAAGGTGGCAAGAGCTTACAATGGAGTAAAGACAGCCTCTTTAATAAATGGTGTTGGAAAAATTGGACAGCTACATGCAAAAAAATGAAACTAGACCATCAACCTATACTATACACAAGAATAAACTCTAAATAAATAAAAAACTTAAAGGTTCCTCGTGAATGCAGACAAATACTAGAAGAAAATGTAGGCAACAAAATTTTGGACATCATATGCAGCAGAATTTTCACTGATACATCACCTAAGGCAATAGAAACAAAGAAAAAATGAACCCGTTGGACTACATCAAACTTGAGCGCTTCAGCACAGCCAAAGAAACAACCATCAAAATGGAAAGTGAAGCCACTATATGGGAGACATAATTGCCAATGATATATCAGATAAGGGGTTAATTTCCAATATATATAGAGTGCTCATACAACTCAATAAAAGGAAGACAAAGAACCCAATTAAAAAAATGGACAGAGGAACTAAATAGACTCCTCTCCAAACAGGATATACAAATGGCTAAGAGACATATAATGAAATGCTCAACATCACTAATCATCAGAGAGATGCAAATTAAAACAACAATTAGGTATCAACTCACACCTGTCAGAATGGTGACCATCAATAAATCATCAAATAACAAGTGTTGGCCAGGGCGTGAAGAAAAGGGTACGCGAATACACTACTGGTGGGAATGCAGATAGGTGCAGCCACTATTTGAAACACTATGGTGTTTCCTCAAAAAATTAATCACGGAGCTGCCATTTGACCTAGTGTTCCCACTACTTGGAATATACCCTAAGATGATTGAAACACCAATCAGAAAGAATATATATACCCCCATGTTTATAACAGTACTATTTACAATAGGTAAGATCTGGAAAGAACCCAAGTGTCCATCAATAGATGAATGGATAAAAAAGCTGTGTTACATATACACAATGGAGTACTATGCAGCTGTAAGAAAGAAAGATGTCTTATTCTTTGAGAGGGCATGAAGGGACCTGGGGAGTATTATCCTAAGTGAAATGAGCCAAACAGAGAAAGACAAACATCATGTGATCTCACTTATTTGTGGAATATAATAAACATAATTTTCTGAGGAAAAGGGTAGACCCAGAGAAGTGGAAGTTGGGTACAGACTTACAACCCTCAGAGTAGGGGGCATTGGGGGGAGGAAAGAGATAAACTACAGAACTTATATGCATGAATGCATAACCCATGGACATGGACAGCAAAGCTGGGGACTGGGTGGTGTGGATTTGGAGAAGAATCTTAATGGGAGAAAAAGTAGAAATATCTATAACATAAGTAAATTAATAAAAAATAAAATAAAAAAGATCATGTAAGATTTTTGTCTACTAGGGAGTTCTGTGTTTATATTTAAATACAGCAGCTCTGGATTGTTGAAGTAGCATAAGTAAAGTACGAAATCAAGCCTCTCTGTACAGTTTGTCAAAAGCTCATTAATTGGATTTTTGATAATTTGGAAGAAGGCTAGGATGATGTTTATCTTTGTACTATCTTAAAAAATATTTGTCAACAAATCTACAGAGTAACTGTTAGCTTACTTTAAAAACCAACTGCTAATACACCACATAAACAAAATGGAGAATAAAAATCACATGATCATATCAATAGATGCCAAAAAAGCATTCAACAAAATCCAGCATACATTTCTGATAAAAAACACTCAGCAGTGTGGGAATAGAGGGATCATATCTAGACATTATAAAGACCATATATGAAAGACCTACAGCCAACATCAAACTCAATGGGCAGAACCTAAAAGCATTTTTCTTAAGAACAGAAACAAGGCAAGGATGCCCACTTTCGCCTCTCTTATTTAACATAGTACTGGAATTCTTAGGCACAGCAATCAGACAGGAGGAAAAAATACAAGGGATCCAAATTGGAAAGGAGGAAGTGAAACTGTCATTATTCGCAGATGGCATGATACTATATATAAAATCCCCAAAGACTCCATCAAAAATATACTAGACTTAATAAATGAATTTGGCAAAGTAGCTGGATAAAAAATTAACGTCAAGAAATCACTGGCATTCTTATACACCAATGATGAACTCACAGAAAGAGAAACTAAGAAAACAACCCCATTTACCATTGTGGCACAAAAATTAAGATACCTAGGAATAAACTTATCCAAAGAAATAAAGGACCTATTTTCAGAAAACTACAGGTCATTGAAAAATGAAATAGAGGAAGATATAAAAAAGTGGAAGCACATACCCTGTTCATGAATTGGAAGAATTAACATCATTAAAATGTTCATACTACCGAAAGTAATCTATAGATTCAATGCAATCCCCATCAAAATATCAACGACATATTGTACAGAACTAGAATAAATACTTCAAAAGTTCATATGGAACCAAAAAAAAAAAAACCTCGAATAACCACAGCAATCTTGACAAAGAAGAACACAGTTGGAAGGATCACATTACCAAATTTCAGGTTATACTATAAAGTCACTGTAATCAAAACAGCCTGGTACTGGCACAAGAGCAGAAATATAGACCAGTGGAACAGAACAGAGAACCCAGAAATGAACCCAAGGCAATATGCTCAATTAATATTTGACAAAGTGGGCAAAAGCATACAGTGGAGTAAAGACAGCCTCTTTAATGAATGGTGTTGGAAAAATTGGACAGCTACAGGCAGAAAAATGAAACTAGAGCATCAACTTACACCCTACATAAGAATAAACTCAAAATGGATAAAAGACTTAAAGGTGACTCATGAATCCATAAAAATTCTAGAAGAAACTGTAGACAACAAAATTTCCAACTTCATACACAGCAGAATCTTCACTGACACATTACCTAAGGTAATCAAAACAAAGGAGAAAATGAGCACATGGGACTACATCAAACTCAAAAGTTTCTGCACTGCAAAAGATACAATCATGGAAATGGAAAGGCTACCCACTGTATGGGAGAGCATAATTGTCAATGATATATCAGATAAGGGGTTAATTTTCAATATATATAGAGTGCTCATACAACTCAATAAACAGAAGACAAAGAACCCAATTTAAAAAATGAGCAGAGGAACTAAATAGACACCTCTCCAAACAGGACATACAAATGGCTAAGAGACATATAAAGAAATGCTCAACATCACTAATCATCAGAGAGATGCAAATTAAAACAACAATGAGGTATCACCTCACACCTGTCAGAATGGCCGCCATCAACAAATAATCAAACAAGTGTTGGCGAGGGTGTGGAAAAAAGGGGACTCTAGTACACTGCTGGTGGGAATGCAGACTGTTGTAGCCACTATGGAAAACAGTATCATGTTACCTCAAAAAATTAAAAATTGAAGTGTATGCATGAACAAGGGACATGTACAGCAAAGCTGAGGTGAGGGCAGGGAGTGAGGGTGAGGGGGAAATCAGTGGGGGGAAAAGGAGAATCATCTGTAATAAAAATAAATAAATTAATTTAAAAAAATAAATAAAAATTAAAGTCTAGAAAAAATAAAATAAAATAAAAAATATAAACCAGCTGCTTTTTAATTGAAAATGAGCAGCTTCTTATTTGCATAGCAACAGTTAATGTACTAATGTTAAATTTTAAAATATCAATTTATTAATATAGTCCGGAAAGATCTCATTATTTTTCCTCATAGTGTAGTGAGGTAGTTCAAGTCTGAACCTCAACATTTATGATTCTTTGATGACTGGGAGCAGAAATAAAACTGCTTTTCAAAAATTAAGGGAAATTGCTTTCTGGGGCTGGAAGAATGAAAGTGGGAATGCACCTTGGGGGAAGGCAGTTCTTTCTATTTTTTCTGGAAGGGATTAATTGTGAGCTTTATTGACATGCAGAAGTAAGGTAAGTACTTATTCTTTGTCCTCTGATATTAGAAGTAATATAAGTGTAAATAATTCTAAGTAGAATGCTAACTGATGCTAATAATACAAAAGTTTACTTTAAGTGGAGGTTGGAGAGATGGGAATCCAACCCTTCATGGATATTTAGGGATTTTTATTTCTTCTGGAACTCCTTAGGGCCAAAGCTTAAAACCTTGGAATTAGGAAGAGAGAGATGATGGGGAAAAAAAAACTCTGGCAGCTGGTCTGTAAGACACCCTTCATACTGGGGTGTGTCCTATGAATTTGGAGAGCAACAATATCTGATACTGCATTGTAATATTATGATGAATTTATCAAGTTTCCAGCAACATGAATTAACTACCACAACCAAGTTTCAGATTTATGTTAGCTTTGAGAACTGGAGTGACTTTGTTATTGGTGACTAGATGGGCCAAAGTCAGCAGTGATCCAGGGAAACTAGGGGTAGCATTTTGGAGCCAAATGTAAAAAAGAACAAGTAGGAGAAATAGATTTATACTCCCTGGAATCATTTCAAATACACAGAATGACTCTATGTTACTCATGGTCATCAAGGTTGAGATTTCAATTCAGTTTTGTTACATATTCAATAAAAGAGAATCCTGGAACAGTAGAAAATTTGGAGCACTAGGTTTCCATAATAATACAATTGCTATTGCTGTTGAGTGTCTACTCTGTTCTAGTTCCTATTTAAGACACTTTATGAACATGATCTCATTTATTACTCATAACACCGGAAAGTTAGCATTATTGTATTACTCATAACACCTGAAAGTTAGCATTATTGTCATTAACAAAAGAGACAGATGCTTAGAAATATCTTTATTGGAAATTTATTATGTTCTGTGTTCTTGTGATAAACACATTTTTCTTTACCCTTTCCCCCCCACTAGTTCATACTGGCTTTCCTTCAATTAACATAAACTGGTGAGTTTTGGTAGTAAAATCACAGTACAACTTCCATGAGTTAATGATCAATAGGATTTATTTCCAGGAAGAACACAGAAATATTTCTGCTATTCCAGAGTTTAAAAACATAATAATTATGTTTAAATTATGCATTGGGAAGTCCTTATAGTTTAAGTTAAACTAAAGTTTATTTTTATTTTATTTATTTTTTATTTTTTTTATTCTCACTAGAGGAAACCTTTCAATTTTTTTGTTCAGATAGAGTGGGAGGGAGAGAGAGAGAGAGAGAGAGAGAGAGAAACATCGACCTGAAAGGGACACATCCAGTGATTGCCACCTGCACGACCAACCAGGGCTGGGGACAAACTGCAACTGAGGTATGCACCCCTAGCAGGAACCGAACCCGGGTCTCTCTGGACTGCAGACCAACGCTCTAACCACTGAGCAAACCAGCCAGGGCAAAAGTTTATTTTTTAAATAGTACATTTTGTTTTGAATCATGATACACAATAACAATGAAAAAAATGTGTTTAATATTCTAGCATTAAATGATTAAATGTTACTGTAGCCCTGGCTAGTTTGGCTCAGCGGTTGGAGCATCGGCCTGTGGACCAGAGAGTCCTGGGTTTGGTTCCTGCTAGGGGCACATACCAAAAAAAAAAAATGTTACTGTATTTACTAATGAACTTCATTGTTTAAATTTTATTGTCATGTTCCAGGAAAAATAGAGTGAGTGTTTATTACTATTACAGTATACTTTACACAAAATTTCTAATAAATAAGTGCAGCAAAAAAAAAAAAAAAAACTATATTTAGTAATGGATAATAAAAGCAGAGAAGCTTTTGTGTGAATATTACACTTGTTGAATCTGCTGCTTTTCTTAAATTTACTTTTTTTATTCTTATTTTTTTCAATGATCTCTGAACTTTTTATTGGACTCCTGCCCCCACAAAGGGTGCGCCACTTCTGACCTTACTACTGTTATACTATGCAAGGTTTAACACACAATTTTTAAAAAATTAATTAGTTTATTTTTGATACAGATGTTTCTTTTTTTTCCCCATTGATATCCTCCTCCCAATCCCAACCACCCTCAGCATTATTGTCCATGTCCTTGTTTACATATACACGTTTAAAAGTTCTGTAGTTTATTTCTTCTCTTTCCCCATATCCACCTCTTATGAGGTTTGTCAGTCTACACCCCACTTTCATGTTTCTGGATCTATTTTGTTCCTCAGCTTGTTTTGTTCATTATCATCCACAAATGGGTGATATCATGTGATATGCGTCTTTCTCTGATTAGCTTGTTTTGCTTAGCATAGTAGTTTCCAGGTCCATCCATGTAATCTCAAAGTATAAGAGATCTTACAGCTGCATAGTATTCCATTGTGTAAATGTACCACAGCTTTTTTTATTTACTCATCTATTGATAGACACTTGGGCTGTTTCCAGATCTTAGTGACTGTGAATAGTGCTGCTATGAACATAGGGGTACATATATTCTTTCTGATTGGTGTTTCAGGCTTCTTGAGGTATATTCCTAGAAGTGGAATCACTGGGTCAAATGGCAGCTCCATGATTAATTTTTTGAGGAAACACCATATTGTTTTCTTTTTTTTTTTTATTATGAATTTTTATTTATTTTTTTGTTACAGATATTTTACCTTTTTACCCCATTGGCACCCCCCACCCCACCCCCTCCACCCTGTCCCCGGTTTAGTTGTCCATGTCCATTGGTCATGCATACATGCATATAAGTTCTGTGGTTTATCTCTTCCCACCCCCCCACCCCCCATCCTCTCTTCTGAGGGATGTCAGTCTGTGCCCTACTTCCATGTGTCTGGGTCTACTGTATTCCTCAGACTGTTATGTTCATTATATTCCGTATATAAGTGAGATCATGTGGTATTTGTCTTTTTCTGCTTGGCTTCTTTCACTTAGGATAATACTTTCCAGGTCCCTCCATGTCGTCTCAAAGGATAAGAGATCTTTCTTTCTTACCGCTGCATAGTACTCCATTGTGTATATGTACCACAGCTTTTTGATCCATTCGTCTACTGGTGGACACTTGGGCTGTTTCCAGATCTTAGCTATTGTAAATAGTGCTGCTATGAACATGGGGGTACATATATTCTTCCTGATTGGTGTTTCAGGCTTCTTAGGGTATATTCCCAGCAGTGGGATCACTGGGTCAAATGGAAGTTCAATTTTTAATTTTTTGAGGTAGCACCATATTGTTTTCCATAGCGGCTGCACCAGTCTGCATTCCCACCAGCAGTGTATTAGAGTTCCCTTTTCTCCACACCCTCGCCAACACTTGTTGTTTGATGATTTGTTGATGGCGGCCATTCTGACAGGTGTGAGGTGATACCTCATTGTTGTTTTAATTTGCATCTCTCGGATGATTAGTGATGTTGAGCATTTCTTCATATGTCTCTTGGCCATTTGTATGTCCTGTTTGGAGAGGTGTCTATTCAGCTCCTCTGCCCATTTTTTAATTGGGTTCTTTGTCTTCCTTTTGTGGAGTTGTGTGAGCTCTCTGTATATATTGGAAATTAACCCCTTATCTGATACATCATTGGCAATGATGTTCTCCCATACAGTGGGTTGCCTTTCCATTTTGATGATCGTTTCTTTTGCTGTGCAGAAGCTTTTTAGTTTGATGTAGTCCCATGTGTTCATTTTCTCCTTTATTTCTGTTGCCTTAGGTGATGTATCAGTGAAAATTCTGCTCCGTATGATGTCCGAAATTTTGTTGCCTACATTTTCTTCTAGAATTTTTATGGATTCACGGGTCACATTTAAGTCTTTATCCATTTTGAGTTTATTTTTGTGTATGGTGTAAGTTGATGGTCGAGTTTCATTTTTTTGCATGTAGCTGTCCAATTTTCCCAACACCATTTATTAAAGAGGCTGTCTTTACTCCACTGTATGCTCTTGCCACCTTTGTCAAATATTAATTGAGCGTATTGCCTTGGGTCCATTTCTGGGTTTTCAGTTCTGTTCCACTGGTCTATATGCCTGTTCTTGTGCCAGTACCAGGCTGTTTTGGTTACAGTCGCTTTGTAGTATAACCTGATATCTGGTAATGTGATCCCTCCAACTTTGTTCTTCTTTTTCAAGATTGCTGTGGCTATTCGGGGTCTTTTTTGGTTCCATATGAACTTTTGAAGTATTTGTTCTAGTTCTATGAAATATGTCGTTGGTATTTTGATGGGGATTGCATTGAATCTATAGATTGCTTTGGGTAGTATGGACATTTTAATTATGTTAATTCTTCCAATCCATGAACAGGGTATGTTCTTCCACTTTTTTATATCTTCCTCTATTTCTTTTTTCAATGACCTGTAGTTTTCTGCAAATAGGTCCTTTACTTCTTTGGTTAAGTTTATTCCTAGGTATCGTAATTTTTTTGGAGCGATGGTAAATGGGATTGTTTTTTCAGTTTCTCTTTCTGTGAGTTCATCATTGATGTACAAGAATGCCGTCGATTTCTTGACGTTAATTTTGTATCCTGCTACTTTGCCAAATTCATTTATTAAGTCTAATAGATTTTTGATGGAGTCTTTAGGGTTTTCTATGTACAATATCATGTCATCTGCAAATAATGACAGTTTCACTTCCTCCTTTCCAATTTGGATCCCTTTTATTTTTTCTTCATGTCTGATTGCTGTGGCTAAGACTTCCAGTACAATGTTAAACAAGAGTGGCGAAAGTGGACATCCCTGTCTTGTTCCTGTTCTTAATGGAAATGTTTTTAGTTTCTGTCCATTGAGTATGATGTTGGCTGTAGGTCTTTCATATATGGCCTTTATTATGTCGAGATATGATCCCTCTATTCCTACATTGCTGAGCGTTTTTATCAGAAATGGATGCTGGATTTTGTCGAATGCTTTTTCAGCATCTATTGATATGATCATGTGGTTTTTATTCTTCATTTTGTTTATGTGGTGTATCACGTTTATTGATTTGTGAATATTGTACCAGCCTTGCATCCCTGGAATGAATCCCACTTGGTCATGGTGAATAATTTTTTTGATGTATTTCTGGATCCGATTTGCTAGTATTTTGTTCAGGATTTTGGCATCTATGTTCATCAGGGATATTGGCCTGTAGTTTTCTTTCTTCGTAGTGTCTTTTTCTGGTTTTGGAATTAGAATTATGCTGGCCTCATAGAACGTGTTTGGAAGTCTTCCTTCTTCTTGAATTTTTTGAAATAGTTTGAGGAGAATGGGTGTTAGTTCTTTTTTGAATGTTCGGTAAAACTCCCCCGTGAAACCATCTGGGCCTGGGCTTTTGTTTGCTGGGAGAGTCTTGATTACCTCTTCAATTTCCTTAGTTGTTATTGGTCTGTTCAAGTTTTCTATCTCTTCCGGGAATAGTTTTGGGAGACTGTGTGTTTCTAGAAATTTGTCCATTTCGCTGAGATTGTCGAATTTGTTGCCATATAGTTGTTCATAGTAGTTGTTAACGATCTTTTGTATTTCCGTGGTGTTGGTTGTTACTTCTCCTCTTTCATTTCTGATTTTGTGTATTTGGGTTCTCTCTCTTTGTTTCTTGGTGAGTCTAGCTAAGGGTCCATCAATCTTGTTTATCTTTTCGAAAAACCAGCTCTTTGTTTCATTGATCCTTTGAATTGTTTTTTTGGTCTCTATGTCATTTATTTCTGCTCTGATCTTTACTATTTCCTTCCTTCTACTTGCTCTGGGGTTTTCTTTTTGTTTGCTTTCTAATTCTTTAAGTTGTGAGGTTAGACAGTCAATTAGAAATTTTTCTTGTTTTTTGAGGTAGGCCTGTAGTGCTATGAACTTCCCTCTCAGAACTGCTTTCGCTGCATCCCATAGATTTTGTGTTGTTGTGTGTTCATTTTCATTGGTTTCCAGGAAGTTTTTGATTTCTTCCTTGATCTCCTCGGTGACCCATTCATTGTTTAATAACATGCTATTTAGCCTCCATGTGTTGAAATGTCTTTGCATGTTCTTGTTGCAGTTGATTTCTAGTTTCATGCCATTGTGATCTGAGAAGATGCTTGATATGATTTCAATCTTCTTGAACTTGTAGAGATTTAGTTTGTGTCCTATCATGTGGTCTATCTTTGAGAATGTCCCATGTGCACTTGAGAAGAATGTGTATTCTGTAGTTTTGGGGTGTAATTCTCTGTAGATATCTATTAAATCCATTTGGTCTAGTGCTTCATTTAGAGTCTCTGTTTCCTTGCTAATTTTTTGCCTAGAGGATCTATCCAGTGCTGTCAACGGGGTGTTGAAGTCCCCAGCTATGATTGTATTGTTGTCGATTTCTCCTTGGAAGTCCTCCCGAAGATTTTTAATATATTTTGGTGCTCCTATATTGGGTGCATATATGTTTATCAAGGTTATATCTTCCTGTTGGATAGATCCTTTCAATATTATGTAGTGGCCGTCTTTGTCTCTAGTTATGGTCTTCATTTTGAAATCTATTTTATCAGATATGAGAATTGCTACCCCAGCTTTTTTTTGCTTTCCATTTGCTTGGAAAATTTTTTTCCATCCCTTCACTTTCAACCTATGTGAGTCTTTTGTTGGGAGATGGGTCTCTTGTAAACAACATATAGATGAGTCATGCTTTCTTATCCAATCAGCTACTCTGTGTCTCTTTATGGGAGCATTCAGTCCATTTACGTTTAAGGTGATTATTGATATGTACTTATTTATTGCCATTTTTGTTTAGTGTGGTTCTATTTTTGTTCCCATTTCTACTGCTAATTACAGCAGTCCTTTTAACATTTCTTGCAGTGCTGGTTTGGTGCTAATGTATTCCCTTAGCTTTTTTTTGTCTGGGAAGCTCTTTATTTGATCTTCTATTTTGAATGATAGCCTTGCTGGGTAGAGTAGTCTTGGATTCAGATTCTTGTTTTTCATGACTTTGATTACTTCATGCCATTCCCTTCTGGCCTGTAGTGTTTCTTGTGAGAAGTCAGCTGAGAGCCTTATGGGGTTCCCTTTGTAGGTAACCTGTTGCTTATCTCTTGCTGCTTTTAGGATTCTCTCTTTGTCTTTAATTTGTGGCATTTTAATTACTATGTGTCTTGGTGTGGGCCTGTTTGGGTTCTTCTTACTTGGGACTCTCTGTGCTTCTTGAACTTGAATGCCTTCTTCCTTCGCCAAATTAGGGAAGTTTTCTCTCACTATTTTTTTGAATATATTCTCTATCCCTTGCTCCTTTTCTTCTTCTTCGGGGACTCCTATGATGCGAATATTATTACGTTTCCAGTTGTCCCATAGTTCTCTTAAGCTGTCTTCCTGTTTTTTAATAGTTTTTTCCTTTTGTTTTTCTGATTGGTTGATTTTTTCTACCCTGTCTTCTAATTCGCTGATCCGGTCCTCAGCTTCCCCTACTCTGCTTTTTAAACCTTCCAATGTGTTTTTCATTTCGGATATGTCATTTTTTATCTCTTCTTGTTGGTTTTTAATTTCCATTTGGCTTATTTTCAGTGTCTCTATGTCCTTACTCATGCTGTTCAGCTTCCTCAAGATCATGGCTCTGAATTCTAGCTCTGTTAACATGCCTAATTGCTCCACATTGATCTCATCTTCGGTGGAGGTGGTTTGCTCTTTCATTTGGCTTCTGTTTCTGTGTTTCACCATTTTAGCTATCACTCTGGGCTTTGGAGCCTGTCAAGTTCTCCCTGTGGGTGTTGGTGTTCTGCTGTTTGTGGCTCCCTCTCCTGTGTTTAGATGAGCGAGGGAGGACCCGCGTTGAACACCACTGTCAAGTCTTACTTTCCTGGTTAAAGTTGCCAGCCCAGGAAACGTACTGTTATCCTCTAGCTTTTTGCCTGGAAGCTAGCAGTCTAGGTTAATTGATGAGTTTTGGGTTGTCAGTTGATTGAAAAACTCCCTCTGGTGCTCAGCCAAGGGGCTTTCACGAGGGTGGGGCAGATGCTGGTCCTTAGTGAGCCTCAATTAACACTTCAATGGCCCACAGGGTGGGGTTGGATCTCCGAGGGAGGGGCTGCTGCCTCTCTCAGAGCCCTGGGAAGAAGCAATGTGGCCACAGTCCTGAGTGGCTGCACTCAGCCAAAGCTCCGAGAGCCCTCCAAACCCCGAGTGTCCCGACACAGTTCCAGTCCAGTCTGCCCTCCCTCTGCCGGAGCCCAAGGTGAGTGGCTGTGGCTGTTTTAGCCTCAGTCCCGGCTGCGCTGTGGGGCCGCCTGGGAGTGTAACCCGCGGGCGCCGCTTATAGCTAAGGCCGCTGCCGAGCTGCCGACCGTGGGCTCCCAGCCCTGTCTCGCGCCTTCGCAAGCCTACCGGGATGGAGTCAGTGTCCCTCGTTGTATGGTCCTCGCAAGCTGCTTTTCTGTTGGTTTTTCCCGTCGATTTGTCTGTCTTATAGTTGTAATTCCAGTTTGGTTCTGGGAGATGGTCTGTGTAGCTCCGTTCACTCCGCCGCCATTTTTCGGTCCCACCATATTGTTTTCTATAATGGCTACACCAGTCTACATTCCCACCAGCATTGTACTAGAGTGCCCCTTTCTCTACACCCTCACCAGCACTTGTTGTTGGATGATTTGTTGATGGTAGCCATTCAGACAGGTGTGAAGTGATACCTCACTGTTGTTTTAATTTGCATCTCTCTGATGATTAGTGACATTGAGCATTTTTTCATATGACTCTTGGCCATTTGTATGTCCTGTTTGGAGAGGTATATATTTAGGTCCTCTCCCCATTTTTTAACTGGGTTCCTTGTCTTCCCTTTGTTGAGTTGTATGAGTACTCTATATATTTTGAAAATTAGCCCTTTTTCTGATGTGTGATTGGCAATTATTCTTTCCCATATATTGGGTTCCCTTTCCATTTTGATGTTTTTTTTTTTTGTTTTGTTTTGTTTTTGCTGTGCAGATGCTTTTTAGTTTGATGTAGGTCCATCTGTTCATTTTTTCGTTTGTTTTATTGCTTTAGGCATTGTATCAGTGAAATTCTGCTGTGTGTGATGTGTGAAATTTTGTTAGCTGCATTTTCTTCTAGATTTTTAGGGATTCATTGGTCACATTTTAGTCATTTATTCATTTTGACTTTATTTTTGTGTGTGGTGTAAGTTGGTGGTCTAGCTTCAATTTTTTTCATGTAGCTATCCAATTTTCCCAACCCCATTTATTGAAGAGGCTGTCTTTATTGCATGCTCTTGCCACCTTTGTCAAATATTAATTGAGCATATTGCCTTGGGTCAATTTCTGGGTTCTCTGTCCTGTTCCATTAATCTATATGTTTGTTCTTGTGCCAGTACCAGGCTCTTTTGATTACTATGGCTTTGTAATATAACCTGATTTCTGGTATTGTGATCCTTCCTACTTTTTACTTCTTTTTCAAGATTGCTGTGGCTATGCTGAGGTCTTTTTTTATTTTCATATAAGCTTTGGGAGTTCTTGTTTTAGTTCTATGAAACATGTCATTGGTGTTTTGATGGGGATTGCATTATATCTATAGATTGCTTTGGGTAGCATGGACATTCTAATAATGTTAATTCTTCCAATCCATGAACAAGGTATATGCTTCCACTTTTTTATATCTTCCTTTATTTAATATTTCAGTGACCTGTAGTTTTATGCAAAGAGGTCTTTATTTATTTGGTTAAGTTTACTTCTAACTTTCTTAATTTTTTTGCCACAATGGTAAATTAGGTTGCTTTTTTACTTTCTCTTTCATTGGGTTTGCTCTTTGTGTACAAGAATGCCATCGATTTTTTGACGTTAATTTTGTATTCTGTTCCTTTGCCAAATTCATCGATTAAATCCAGTAGACTTTTGGTGGATTCTTTAGGGTTCTTTATGTACAGTATCAATTCATCTGCCAATAATGACAGTTTCACTTCCTCCTTTCCAATTTGGATTCCATTTTATGTTTTCTTCATTGCTAATACCTGTGTTTAAGACTTCTAGTACTGTTAAATAAGAGTGGCAACAATGGGCATCCCTGTCTTGTTCTTGTTCTTAAGGGAAATACTTTTAGTTTTTGCCCATTGAGTTTGATGTTGGCTGTAGGTCTTTCATATATGGCCTTTATTATGTCGAGATATGATCCCTCTATTCCCCCATTGCTGAGCATTTTTATAAAAAATTGATGCTGGTATTTATTGATGCTTTTTCAGCATCTATTGATATGATCATATGGTTTTATTTTTCATTTTTTTATGTGCTGCATCACATTTATTGATTTGTGGATATTGTACCATTCTTGCATTTCTGTGGTGAATCCCACTTGGTTGCGATCAATAATTTTTTGAGGTATTGCTGGATCTTATTTGCTAATATTTTATTAAGGATTTTGGCATCTGTGTTCATCAGGGATATTGGCCTGTAGTTTTCTTTCTTTGTGGTGTCTTTATCGGGTTTTGAAATTAGAATTATGTTGGCCTTATAGAATGTGTTTAGAAAGCTTTCATCTTCTTGGATTTTTAAAAATAGTTTGAGGAGAATGGGTGTTAAATCTTATTTGAATGTTTGGTAAAACTCTCCAGTGAAGCCATCTGGCCCTGGGCTTTTGTTTGCTGGGGTTTTATTGATTATGCCTTCAATTTTCTTATGTGTTATTGGTCTATTTAAGTTTTTTTTTTTTTTTTTTTTTTTTTTTTATCACTTCCTCATTCAGTTTCACAAGACTGTATTTCTAGAAATTTATCCATTGCACCTAGATTGTCCAATTTGTTGGTGTATAATTGTTCATAGAATGTTTTAATGATCTTTTGTATTTCTCTGGTGTCGGTTGTTACATTTTTTTGGTTTCTGATTCTGTTTATTTGGGTCTTTTATTATTATTATTATTTCTTGGCGAGTTTGGCTAAGGGTTCATCAATTTTTTTTTTTATCTTTTTGAAGCACCAGCTCTTTGTTTCATTTATCTTTTAAATTGTTTGTTTGTTTTTTTTAGTTTCGATGTCATTTATTTCTGCTTTAACCTTCACTCTTTGTTTCCTTCTACTTGCTCTGGGTTTTTCTTTTTGTTTTCTTTCTAGTATTTTGATTTGCAAGGTTAGAAAGTCAATTAGGAATTTTCTTCTTTCTTGAGGTAGGCCTGTAGTGCTATGAACTCCCCTCTCAGGACTGCTTTCATTGCATCTCATAGGTTTTGTATTTTTTGTTCATTTTTATTGGTTTCCAGGGAGTTTTTAATTTCTTCATTTATCTCCTTGGTAACCCATTTATTGTTTACTAACATGCTATTTAGACTTCATGTGTTTGAATGTTTTTGTTGTAATTGATTTCTAGTTTTATTCCCTTGTGATTTGAGAAAATGCTTGATATGATTTCAATCTTCTTGACTTTGTGGAGATTTACTTTGTGTCATAACATGTGGTCTATCTTCAAGAATGTCCTGTGTGCACTTGAAAAGAATGTATATTCTGCAGCTTGGGGGTGAAATATTCTCTAAATATCCGTCTAGTTGGTCATTTAAGGACTGTGTGTCCATGTAAATTTTTTGTCTAGAAGATCCATTCAGTGATGTCAATGGGGTGTTAAAGTCACCCACTATGGTTGGATTGCTATTGATCTCCCCTTTAATGTCCTCTAGAAGTTTTCTAAACATATTTTGGTGGTCTTGTGCTTGGTGCATATATATATCCCAAAGTTATATCCTCTTGATGGATCATTCCATTTGATATTATATGGTGACCTTCTTTGTCTATTATGACCCTAGTTTTGAGGTCTGTTTTATGAGATATGAGTATTGTTACACAAGCTTTTTATTTCATTTCCATTTGCCTGGAAAAATTTTTTCCATCCCTTCACCTTCATCTTATGTGCATCTTTTGTTGTGAGGTGGGCCTCTTGTAGACAGCTTATATATGGGTCATGTTTTCTTATACAATCAGCTACCCTATGTCTTTTGATTGGGGCATTTAAGCCATTTACATGTAAGGTTGTTATTGATAGATACTTATTAGTTGCCATTTTTATTATATGCCTGTGTTCCTCTATCTGTGTCTATATTTTGTCTTCTTCTTACAGCAGTTCCTTTAGCAATTCTTGCAGTGCTGGTTTGGTGGTGGCAAATTTCTTTAACTTTTTTTGTCTGTGAAGCTCTTTATTTCACCTTCAATTTTTAATGATAGCTTTCTGGGTATAGTCTTGGATTCAGAACTTTGCCTTTTATTTCTTTGTATACTTCATGCCACTCCCTTCTGGCCTGCAGTGTTTCTTTTGACAAATCAGCTGACAGTCTAATGGGAGTACCCTTGTAGGTAACTTTCTGTCTCTCTTTTGCTTTCTTTAAGATTCTTTCTTTGTCTTTAATGTTTGCCTTTTTAATTATGATGTGTTTAGCTGTGAATCTTGTTGAATTCATCTTACTTGGGATTCTCTGTGTTTCCTGTCCTTGTGGGACTTTTTCCTTTACCAATTTAGGGAAGTCTTCTGTCATTATTTCTTCAAATAGGTTCTCTATTCCTTTCTCTGATTCTTTTCCTTCTGGTACCCCTATGATGTGAATGTTTTTACGTTTTGTTTGTCCCAAAGCTCCCTTAAATTCTCTTCCTGTTTTTTAAAATTTTCCCCCATTTGCTGCTCTATTTGGACATTTTTTTCTACCTTGTCTTCTAACTCACTGATTCAGTCTTCAGCTTCTTCTAGTCTATTATTGAATCCTTCCAAGGTATTTTTCATAACAGCTATGACATTCTTTATTTCCTCTTGACTTTTATTCATAGCTTCTACCTCTTTATTTTTAAGCTGATGTAGTTTCCACTGAGCTCTTCATAATTCTTACTAAGTTGCTTATAGTTCCCACTAAATTGTTTAAGCACCCTTAAAATCATTGCTTTGAATTCTTTATCTGACATATTGCCTCCTTCCATTTCCTGTAGTTTCTTTTCTGGTGATTTCTCCTTTTCTCTCATTTGGGTGTTCTTTCTTTGTCTCCCCATTTTAGCTGTCTTGTAGTTCTAGACCGAGTGAGGGATATTGGGATGTGTATGCAGGTCAGTGTGTATTAAACAAAGCTGCTGTGCCTCCCAGCCTGTTCTGGTGCATGTTACCTCTGGCCTGCTGTGGATCCTGGAGGACTTACTGCAGGCAGTTGGTATTTGTCTTCCCTGGTAGATGCTGCTGCTGGATCAGGTGGGCCCCACTGAAGCCACATTCCCTGCCAGTTGCTGGTGCCACAGGCATCTGTATCACTCAAACCCTGCTGGAGCCATGCTTGCTGCTGGTTCCATGGGTAGCTTAATTGCACAGGTACTGCTAGAGCTCTAAGTCTTATCACTGGCAGCTCAGGAGTCCTGCTTCCTGGTAGGGCTAGGCTCCTGCTCAGCCTCTGCTTAAGCTTTTAGGGTGGGTATCAGTTGTCGATCTGTGCTGCAGCTGCCTGGGAATAGATGTCTACTCCCAAGTCTCTGTTGCTGAGAGTGTTTCTCAGCTTTGAATAGGCTGTTACTGTGGGGGATGGTGCAGGGCTCCCAGCCTTTTGTGGCTTTCACAGCAGGCACCTTGAAAGCTCACTACTGTGCACTGGTCTGTGTTGACACAGTACTGTCCACTGGTCTGATGGTGCCATGTGTAATGATGGGCTCAGATTGCTGGGCCCTATCTGCTCCCACTGCCTTCCCCAGAAAAGACCAGGAATCTTTGAAAATGGCGGGCCTCCCAGCCACACAGGAAGAAACACCCGGAAGAGCTACTTACTTCTGTAGCCAGCTGCTCTTCGTCCACAGCACAGGAATCTTCTGCTCCACATTTCTGCACTGCTCAAGGTTGCTTATCTAGACTCACATCCACTCACACTCTCACACTTGCTCACTCTCTCACGCATTCATCCCCCCTCTGGTCCTTCCCTCCACCATCTTTCTCCTTAACACATAATTCTTTTTTTCTTTCTTTTTTTTATTTTTATTTTAAATTTTTTGTTCAGATAAAGTGGGAGGGAGAGAGAGAGGAAGAGAGAAAGGGAGAGAAACATTGACGTGAAAGGGACACATCAAGCCACTGCCACCCACAAGACCAATCAGGGCTGGGGATGAACTGCAACCCAGGTAAGCACCCTTAGTGGGAACCGAACCCGGGTCACTCTGGACTGCAAGCTGATGCTCTAACCGCTGAGCCAAACTGGCCAGGGCTCTTTTTTCTTTCTTAATCAGCTAGATGGTTGAACATTATATGCAGAAATGCACTCAAGTGTAAGTGGAAGCATCTACCAATACAAGTACCTGTCTTAAAATTATGAGGAATACTTATAGCAATTCAAAAAACAAAACAATAAGCAGCTGGTTGGTTACAAAAGAGAGTAGAGTGTGTGTTTATGTGAGATCTTTGAGGAATCTTTATGTCACTTTGTCATTTGCACAGTGGCACAAAATTGAGCTAGTGACTTGGTATTATTTCAGAAAGGGGTGGCTATAGTATTCTTACCACTCTTCTTCCCCAATTATGTTCTAACTTTCTATCAAATAATTTCTTAGGAAGCTTCTGGAGTTATATGTTCAGTGTAAGACAACACTGTAGCCTGCCAAGTCAATGAAGACTCAAGCTGTAGAGAGAGGTGACCAGGCTGCTTAGAGATAAGATGAGTCATAACATGGACAGAGCTTAAACTACAGGTGTAGTCATATAGAGAGTTTGGTGGAGGCATGGGTCCAGATAGAAATTGATCCAAAGTCTTGTTCTTAGGCAGGAGGAAAGCGGTTTCAAATGATTTGGCAGATTGAGGCATAATCCCAAAGAAAAGTGTGGGCTGGACCAGTAAACAGGGAACTGTCATGCTGAGTATAAAACAGAAATGAAGAAGGCCAGGAGTCAAACTTTGGGATTAGGGTCTAGATTCCAACAGGACTAGTTTCTAATGAGTTTTAAAGCTGCTCCAGGAACTAACAGCAAAGTCAGCATCCTAGGGCGTATAGCCTCTTTAAACTTACTCTCCCTAATCTCCAAAGAAACAGACTGGATCTCTTTCCTTTGAAAACACCCCATTGGCCATATTGTAGGATGATACCATACTCACAGGTTATATTATGGGCTGTGCTCAGTTTGGGAGAGTGTTTGTGTACTCCCTGAGTATTACTACATTCCCAGGCCCATTGTTATCCTCTTCTTTACAAACTTCTCAGACCAATATTTTAACTTCCTCTTCACTGTTAGGTCTTGACAGCTAGCTCTTTGCAGTATGTTTTTAAAGATACTATATTACTTGAGCTTAGTTGTACTTTGGCTACTTAAGAAATATGTAAATAGTATAGCTGGTCATTGTCTCTGTCTTCTCCATCTCCTTATACAAATGTCACCAAATATTATCTTTTAGATAAACTGATGTATACTTGGCACTGTGAGGGATACAAAAAGACACATGTAATATAACAATTTCTACTGAGGGCTGTTTATTTATGAAGAAGACAAAAAATACACCTACAAATATTTAAATAACAATTTCAGACAGCATCCAGTTAGATGCAAAATTAGTTTGATACTCAATAAATATTGTCATGTTTGGAAGTTGTCCCAAAGGCTTCATGCAACAGAAGAAATCTCTAGGATTTAAAAAATAAATGGGTAAAAAATTATGGAAGGTACACTGTCCTTCTCCTAGAACCAAACTGAAATTACAACTAAAATATAAAAAAATCATTGTGAATAACCTACTCAGATAATGCTTATAACCAAGGATGTAAAAGAGGAGCCCACATTGAGACTGGTATGAAGTGTAGAGTTGTGAGAGTTCTGGGTGGACTACCACAGACAGAAAGTGAAATCCTGGATGGGAGTTCCCCCTGAGAAGTCTAGGGTCTAAACCCTAAGCTTGGACCCCAGCCCAGAGTAACAGAACTGGTAAAGGTGTCCACATAAGACTTGGGTGTGAAAACCACTGAGTTCTGTCCAGCAGGGAGAGATGCCTAGAAACACAGGCATTCTCTTAAAGGGCCAAGGCACTCAATTTGTTTCCAGCAACTCACCTTGGGAATTAGCAGAGAAGGCACAGAGTGGACTAGAGTTGTGGGAGGGGAGTCAGGTGTTAGTGGCTCTAGGGAGATAACTCAGAAGACAGCCCCCAGGATCCCTGTGCTGAGTCATTCCCCCATGATGCAGAAGACATTTTTCTCAGACAGAGATTTACCCTCAATACAGATGTAGCCTGGGGAAAGAAATAGCCCTACTCATTGGAAACAGTCTCATCCCATCCTATAGAATTTATGCCTTTCTTAAGTGTACAGCCTAAGGGTCATGAAGTGAATGAGACTAAGAGTCAGCCTTCAGGCAGAGGCAGATCTCTGGATGATTTGCATCTTCCACTGACCTGCTGCTGGGACTAGGGCTAGAAAAAGCAGACCTTGGTGTGCAGCTTAGTCCATTCCACATGCACCCAACCACAGCAGTGTGAGTCACAAGTTTTGAATCACTTATCACTTATAACTCCAAACAGGGCACTCCAGGTCAGTTACAAACAGCAACTGATATTGGCTTGCATCAGAGACCATCCAATGAGGCCCACAACTAATTAACCCAGTGACCATCTTCAGACAATAACAGAGCAAGACTCAATAAGATTTACAAGATGTATATTCATCAGGAGATATTGGCAGGATCCAATCACTGCTGAGATGAATTTCACTTCACATGATAAACACCTGCATAGCACCATGCATGTTGTATTGGGGGTTGAGCCCCACTTTCAACCAGCTTGATATTTGAGCCCATACACAAATGGACCATTAGCAATGATGACTTAATTACAACAGGAAAGTCCACACAACATGTACAAGGGACAATATTAGAACACCCACATCAGGTGACCAGGGAGACTGTGCCACTGGGTCCAACAGGTTACCTCCTTTATAAGGCCACCCTACCAAGACTAGAAGCATAGCAGATATTTCTAATACATAAAAACAAATCCAAATAGGCAGCCAAAATAGTGAAACAAAGAAAAAAGCCCCAAATGAAAGAACAAGGGAATTTACCAGAAGAAGAATTAAGTGAAATAAAGACAAACAATTTATCAGATATAGAGTCCAGAGTAATAATTATAAAGATCCTCAACTGCGTAAAGAAAGATACAGAAACTGTGAAAAACAAGAAGTCAGGAATGAAGAATGACATAGCAGAAATAAAGAATAAACTGAACATAATAAACAGCATATTAGAGGATGCCAAGGATTGAATGAGCAAAATAGAAGACAGGGTAAAATAAAAGCACTCAATCAGAAAAAGAAAAGGAGAAATAAAAACAATTTAAAACAGGACAGTTTAAGGGAGCTGTGGGACAACATGAAAAGTAACAGTATCTGAATCATAGGAGTACTGGAAGAAGAAGAAAATGAGCAAGGGATAGAAAACATGTATAAAGAAATAATGACAAAAAACTTCCCTAATTCAGTGTAGTAAAAAGTCCCACTAGTTCAGGAAGCACAGAATATCTCAAGCTAGAAGAACACAAAGAGGCCAATGCCAAGACAATTAATAACTAAAAGGCCTATAATTAAAGACAAAAAGATAATCTTAAAGGCAGCAAGAGAAAAGCAATATGATGCCTACAAAGGAAATCTCATAAGGCTATAAGCTGATTTCTCAACAGGAACACTGCAGGCCAGAAGGGAATAAAGTGACCCATATACAGATTTTCTAAAAGAGATGCATCCCAGAACAAAAGACACACACAAAATGAAAGTGAAGGGGTGGAAAAAAATTTTCATGAAAATAGAAATTTTAAAAAAAAAGTATGGGTAACAATACTTATACCTGAAAAATAAACTTCAAAGCAAAGGCCATAATGAGACAAAGATCACAGCTTAATATTCAAAGGATAGCTCCAAGAAGAGGATATAACCCAAGTAAACATATATACATCCAGTATAGGAGCACCTAAATATATTTATAAAAACTCTTGGAGGACTTTAAAGGAGAGATCAACAGCAATACAATCATAGTAGGAGAATTTAACACCCCACTTACTTCACTGGATATATCTTCTAAAGAAAATCAACAATAGAAAAGTAACCCTAAGTTACACACTAGATCAGATGGATTTAACTGATATTTACAGAACATTTCACCCTAAAGCTGCAGAATATATATTCTTCTCAAGTGCACATGGGTCATTATCAAAGATAGACCACGTGTTAGGACACAAAACAAGTCTCTACAAATTCAAGAAGATTGAAATTATATCAAGCAGCTTCTTGGATCACAGTGGCATGAATAGAAATCAAGTACACTAAAAACACTCAAATACATTCAACACATGGAGGCTAAATAGCATGTTATTAAACAATAAATGGGTTACCAAAGAGATCAAAGAAAAAATAAAACTTTCTGGAAACAAAGGAAAATGAACACACTACATCCCCAAATAGATGGGATACAGCAGAAACAGTCCTGAGAGAGACATTTAGAGCACTACAAGCCTACCTCAAGAAACAAGAAAAAAATCAAATAAATTATCTAACACCATAAGAAAATAATTGGAAAAAGAACAACAATAAAAGCCCAGAGTAAGGCCTGGATAGTGTGGCTTAATGGATTCAGCATTGTCCCATGGACTGAGAGATCTCAGTTCAATACCTGGTCAGGGCACATGCCCGGATTTGGGGCTCAATTTTGAGTAGGGAGTATGCAAGAGGCAGCCAATCAATGTTTCTCTCTTACATCCATGTTTCTCTCTCTCTCCAAAAAGTCAATAAAAATATTTTTTAAAAAGTCCACAGTAAGTAGATGGAATGAAATAATAATGATCCAATTGGAAATAAATGACATAGAGACTAAAAAATCAATACAAATGATCAACAAAAACAACAGTTGGTTCTTTGAAAAGATGGACAAGTTCAATGAACCTCTAGCCAGATTCACCAAAAAACAAACAAAAAAGGAACCAAATAAAATCAGAAATAAAAGAGGTGAAGTAACAACTGAGACCACAAATATGCAAAGGATGTAAGAAAATATCACAAACAACTATATGCCAACCAATTGGATAACCTTGGAGAAATGCACAAATTCCTAGAAACATATAATCTTCCAAAATATAAGAAGCAGAAAACCCAAACAGATTATTACATCTAATGTAATTGAAGTAGTAGTAATAATAATAATAATAAAAAGTAATGCACTGGACGGCTTCACAAGGAAGTTTTACCAAACATTCAAAGAAGAACTAACACATATTCTCCTCAAAATATATATTTTTTAAAATCAAGAGGTAGGAAGGCTTTCAAGCTCTTTTTATGAGGCCAGCATATCCTAATTCCAAAACCAGATAAAGACACTAAAAAGAAAAATAATTACAGGCCAATATCCCTGAAGAATATAGATGTGACAATACTCAACAAAATATTAACAAATCATATCCAACAATATATTTAAAAGATTATTCACCATAACCAAGTAGGACTTATCCCTGAGATGCAAGCTGGTATAATATTTACAAATCAAAACCTGTGATACATCACATAAACAAAATGAAAAATAAAAAGTATATGATCATATCAATAGATATGCAAAAAGCATTCCACAAAATCTAACACCCAGTTCTAATAAAAAACTCTTTGAAAAGTGGAAATAGAGGGAGCGTATCTCAGCATAATAAAGGCCATATATGAAAAACCTACAGTGAACATCATACTCAACGGGCAAAAACTAAAAAGCATTTTCTCTATATACAGGAACATGACAGGGATGTCTGCTTTTACCATTCTCATTCAACATAGTACTTGAAGTCTTAGCCAGAGTGATCAGACAAGAATGAAAAATAAAAGAGATCCAAATTAGAAAAAGAGAATAAGATTGTCATTATTAGCAGACAACACAGGATTGTATATAGAAAACACTAAAGAATCCACAAAAAAGTCTTAGATTTAATAAATTAATTTGGCAAAACAGCTGGATACAAAATTAACTTTTAGAAATTAGTGCCATTTTTACAAAAGTATGTTTTCATTGATCTTTAGATAGAGAGGAAGGGAGTGGGAAAGAGAGCTAGAAACAACAAAGAGAGAAAAGCATCAATAAGCTGCCTCCTGCACGCTCCCTACTGGGGATTGAATCCACAACCTAGGCATGTATCTTTTCTGGGGATTGAACAATTGACCTTTTGGTACATGAGACAATGCTCAACTCACTGAGCCACACTGACCAGGCTCCATGGCATTTTTATACACCAATAATGAACTCTCAGAAAGAGAAACTGAAAAATAAAATAAAATAAACATCACCATTTACCATTCCAACAAAAATATTAAGATAAATAGGAATAAACTTAGCCAAGGAGGTAAAAGACCTGTACTCAGAAAACCACGGGACATTAAAAAAAGAAAGAGAGAAGATATCAAGAAGTGGAAGTATTTACCATGTTCATTGATTGGAAGACTTAACATCATTAAAATGTCTATAATACCCAAAGCAATCTATAGATTCAATCCAATCCCTATTAAAATACCAACGACATATTTTACAGACTTAGAACAAATACTCCAAAAATATGTATGGAACCAAAAAAAGACTCCAAATTATTATAGAAATCTTGGTAAGGAAGAACAAAGTAGGAGGGATCATAATGCCAGATATCAAAGTATGCTACAGAGTCATTGTAATCATAAAAACCTTGTTCTGGCACAAGCATAGGCATATAAATGAATGGAACAGAACAGGTAGCCCAGAAATTGACCCAAGCCATTATGCTCAAATTATATTTGACAAAGAAGACAAGAGCACACAATGGAGTAAAGACAGTATCTTCAGTAAATGGTGTTTGAAAAATTAGACATGCATATGCAAAAAAATGAAAATAGACCACCCACTTATACCATATACAAGAATAAATTCAAATGACTAAACTATTTAAATGTAAGTCATGAATCCAAAGAAATCCTAGAAGAAACTACAGGCAACAAAATCTCCAACATCTCGTGGGGTAGAATAAAGTGAAACACACACACACACACACACACACACACACACAACAAAGAAATGGGACCACATAAAGGTAAAAAAAACTTCTGCACAGCATAAGAAACCATCAACAAAATTTAAAAGGATCCTACTGTGTGGAAGAACACATTTGCCAATGATACCTCTGACAAGGGGTTAATTCCCAAAATATATAAAGAATTCATACAACTCAACCAAAGGAATACAAATATTCCAGTTAAAAAATGGGTAGAGGACCTAGACACTTTTCCAAGGAGGATGGCCAAGAGTCATGAAAAAATGATCAAAGTCACAATTCATCAGCAAGATGCAAACTAAAATGACAATGAGGTACCATCTTGCAATTGGCAGAATAGCTACCATCAACAAATCAACAAATAGCAAGTGCTGGCGAGGATGTGGAGAAAAGGGAACATTAGTACACTGCTGGTGGGAATGCAGACTGGTGCAGCCACTGTGGAAAACAGTATGGAGTTTCCTCAAAACATTAAACATGGAACTGCCATTTGACCCAATGATCCCAATTCTAAGAATATACCCTAAGAAACTTGAAACACCAAGAAGAAAGAATATATGCACCCCTATGTTCATAGCAGTGCTATTTGCAATACCAACGATCTGGAAACAGCCTAAGTGCTTATCAGTAGATGTGTGGATAAACATGCCTTGGTACATCTATACAATGGAATATTATGCAGCTATAAAAAAGAAGGATCTTTTACCCTTTGAGGCAGCATGGAGGGACCTGGAGAGTATCATGGTAAGCAAAATAAACCAGTCAGAGAAAGAGAAATATCACATGATCTCACCTATGAATATAATGAACAAAATAGAGCCAGAGACATGGAAGCACTGAACACACTGACAAATCTCAGACTGAAGGGTGGGTGAGTGGGAAGTGATTAACCAAAGAACATATATGCATATATGCATAATCCATTGATACAGACAATAGTGCAGTGAAACTGGGTGGGGAGCATGAGCAGAAAGCAAGAGATCAATGGGGGAATAAAGGGACAACATCTGTAATACTTTCAATAATAAAGTCAATTAAAAACAAATGGGTAGAATTAAGACGGGGAAAAGGGTAGAAGAATCTATTTATTCATTTGACAAACATATATAATGCTTACTATATACTAAATTCTATTTTGAGTACTTCCCATGTAGTAACTCTTAATGCTCACAACCTTCTTATAATATACATCACATTATTAGAGAACTGAGGCACAGAGAGACAGAGGCACATGTATAATGTCATAAAGCTAAGTAGTGGAACTGGGAGTTGGACCTAAATGGCCTAACTCTAGAACTGCACTGTCTAATCTCATAGCCACTGATGGCTATTTAAAATTAAATGCATTAAAAATACGTCAAATTAAAATTCACTTCCTCATTATGCTAACCACATTTCATATGTTCCATGGCCACCTGTAGCTGGTGGCTACCATAGAGGACAACACAGATATAGAGAACGATGGATTATCACATAACTTTCTGACGGACAGTGCTTGTTTGCTTCCTAAGTATTTTACCACTTCCCTATGCCATCTCTTCTTGGGGTAATGATATCATGTGGAGAGTGACTACATATTTATGCATCCTTGCATAGAGAGTTGTTTTGGGCTATAACAAAGAGCAGTAGAAGACAATTTTGCAAGAGAAGAGATGGAGGCTGGTCTTGAATGCCAGGTGAGGAGAAACTGGTTTTAGTTTTCTATTGCCATGTGGCAAACTCCTCCAAAATTAGCAACTTAGAACCACACACAATTACTATCTCACAGTTTATATGAGTGAGAAGTCTAGGCATGGCTCAACTCAGTCCTCAGCTAATCAAGGTTTCAGTCGGAGCTGCAATCTCATCTGTAGCTTGAGATCTTCTTCCAGTCCTCTTGGTTGTTGTCAGAATTTAGTTTCTTGAGGTTGTAGAACTGATGCCCTCTGCCTCAGTCTGCCTGCTATTCCGTATCACATGACCTTCTGTGTAATATGACAGTTTGCTTCTTCAAGGTCAACAGGAGTGTATTTACTGCTACTACCCCTGTCTCTTAACTCATCTCAGTTTTAGAGGAATTATCTGATTAGGTCAGGCCCATGCAGAAAAATTTCCTGTTAGTTTAACTTAAAGGCAACTTAATAGGGACCTTAATAAACATCTGCAAAATTCTTCCACCTGTGCCATGTGCATAGCATACTCATATACTCATGTGAATGAAATTGCATGATATTTATGGGTCCTGGCCAGAGTCAAGGGGAAAGGATTATACAGGGTTTATACACCAAGGGGGCATTTTGGAATTCGGCCTGCTATAGTTCTGTAGGTTTTAAGAAATGAATGGGTTTCCTGAGTAAGGAAGTTACAAGGTGGGGCTATTGTGCTTTCAAGAGGCTGTTTATTTCTTATTAGTTATTTGGCCTCCAATTAACATGATGTCAAATTAAATCCTTGGTTTTCAGGCACAACCATATTGTCTATTGTAAAGGTATATTTGCATGATTTGCTTATTTTTTAAAAAAGTAAAATGATACAGAAGCACATTGACTGACTATACAGTAAAATGTAAAGTGTACCTACCACTTACCAACTCCTCTTTCTCATTCTCTAGAAATATCCTTTCAGATTCTTCATTAAGCATATACAGACACACATATTCCATATATTTATTTTTATTTCTTAAACTTATTTTCTGCATTGAAACATGTATATAGACATTATTCCATGTCAATACCTACAGACGCCCCTCTCTCTGTCTCTCTTTTTATGTATGTTATACATATGCAATATATATCCATATAATTTCATCAGTGTAAATTTTGAAAGTGGTCTTTCTAAAGGAAAAGCTATTATAAGACAAAATCCTCAGTACAATTACTTTTTTTATGCCTGTAATAAATTGATGGCTGAGCTAACTCTGGGTTTAGCCTCCTTAGAACTAAGGAGAATCCATCTTTAAATTTATCTAAATCTTTAAACTTTGTTTTATGTCAAGAGCTATTTTCAGACTATAATCACAGTTCTGGGGCTTTAAAGCACTGAGGCAATTCTATATCAGAAGGATTTGACTTTGTTCTTTCTAAGGAGACAGACAAAAATGCCTGCTTAAAAAAAATCAAATGGCAGCAGAATTGGCTCTTTCTAATTTCTGCTTTCTTCCTGGATTAGGGAGCATAAAGAAGAAACTGTTCAAGGAGAAGTGAAATATAACATGTCTCTGAGGTCTTCTGTCCACAACCTTTGGCCTGTTCCAGGGACACAGTCCCAGCTCTGGTTTTAGCAACAACCCTGATCCTTAAGCAGGACAGACTGAAGAAGTCCTGAGCCATATGTTTTCCTGTTGCTATTGATAATACCTGAATTCTAACAATTGGCTTCTTGCCTTGTTCCTTATGATTAGGATGTCATTTGGGGACATTTTTGTGAATGAAAATGGGTGCTGTTTATAATTAATATGGGATAGGAGGTATAAACCTAGCCTATATGGTAAAAATTGGACATATGATCTCTCAATTTATGATCAAGTAGTACCAGGTTCCAATGAATTATAATAATCATACAGCACTTTGATTGAGGACTTACCAGGCACTGTACTAAGCAATTTACTTACAGTGTCTCATTTAATCTTCACAGTTAACTCCCCTGTTGAATAGGTCTTGTCATCATTTACATTTTATTCATTCATTCATTTTTTTTATTGAAGTTATTAGGGTGACATTGGTTCATAAAACCATATAGGTTTCAGGTGTACGACTCAACAAACCATCGGCACATTGCACCATGTGCCTATCACACCATGTGCCCATACCCAAAGCAAAGTCTCCTTCTAGCCCCATCCCCCTTTCCCTCTGGTTCTCACTGTTGTCAGTGTATGTGTCTATGTGTTTTTCATATAATATATAAATACATATACATATATATGTTTTTCCCTTAATCACTTCAACTTCTTTTATCCAGCCCATCAACACCCCTCCCCTTAGATAGTTGTCAGTCTCTGTATCTATTTTGTTCATCAGTTTATTTTGTTCATCAAATACCAAATATGAGATCATATGGTATTGTCTTTCTCTGACTGGCTTATTTCACTGAGCAGAACAATCTCCAGGTCCATTCATGCTGTTGCAAAAGGTAAGATTTTCTTCTTTATATGTTCGAGTAGTATTTCTTTCTGTAAATATAACACTGCATTTTACCAACTCATCTATTGATGGGACCTTGGGCTGTTTCCAGATCTTGGTTATTATAAATAGTGCTGCTATGAACATAATGGTGCATATATTCTTGCAAATTAGTGTTTTGGGTTTCTTTGGATATATTCCCAGAAGTAGAATCTCTGGGTCAAAAGGCAGTTCCATTTTTAATTTTTTGAGGAAAGTCTGTATTATTTTCCACAGTGGCTGCACCAGTCTACATTCCCACCAACAGTGCAAGAAAGTTCCCTTTTCTCCGCACCCTCACCAACACTTGTTGTTTGTTGATTTATTGATGATAGCCATTCTGAAAGGCATGAGGTAATATCTCATTGTCGTTTTAATTTGCACCTTTCTGAAGATTAGTGATGTTGAGCTTTTTTTTTTTTTCACATGTCTGTAAGCCATCTGCGAGTCCTGTTTGCAGAAGTGTCTATTCAGGTCTTCTGCCCATTAAAAAATAAAATATTTTATACCTTATTATTTTTTAAATTATTGTTGTTTCATTTATTGTGTGACATTGATTAACAAATTTATACAGATTTATACATAATTCTACAACACATCATCTGTACAATGTATTGTATGTTCACCATGCCAAGTCAAGTTTTGTCCATAACCATTTATCCCCCATATACCTATCTCCACCTACACGCACAACCCCTCCCCCACTGCAGTCACTAAACTTTTGTCTATGTCCATGAGTTTTTTTTCCCTCTTTTCCTCAATTCCTCCACCCCCAAACTCCTGACCACCCAACAGCTGTCAGCCTGCTCTCAATCTGTAGGTCTGTCTCTGTTTTGTTTGTTAATTTTGTTTCTTAGATTCCATATATGAGTGAAATCATATGCTACTTGTCTTTCTCTGAGTGACATTTTTCATTTAACATAATGTTCTCTGAGTCCATTCATGCTGTTATAAAGGGTAAGATTTCCTTCTTTTTCATGCTTTGCTCATTGTTTAATTGGGTTGTTTGTCTTCCTGATGTTGAGTTGTATAAATTTTTATTTTTTTAAATTTATTTTAATTTAAATTAAAAAATTGTAATCTTTATTGTTGAAAGTATTACAGATGTCCTTACTTTTTTTTTACCCCTGATTAACTCCATCCTCACCACTCATGCCGTCCCCCCAACCTTCAATGCTCTGTTGTCTGTATCCATTGGTTATGTATATATGCATATAAGTTCTTCGGTTTATCTCTTCCTGTTCCCCTCTCACCCATTCAGTCTGAGATTTGTCTGTTTCTTACTTACATGCCTCTGGATCTATTTTCTTCCTCAGCTTACTTTATTCATTATATTTCACAAATAAGTGAGATCATGTGGAACTTGTTTTTCCTTGACTGGCTTATTTTGCTTGGCATAACACTCTCCAGTTCTCTCCATGTTGTCTCAAAGGATAAGAGATCTCTCTTTCTTACAGCTGCATGGTATTCCATTGTGTAAATGTACCACAGCTTTTTTTATCCTCTCATCTATTGATGAACACTTGGGCTGCTTCCAGATCTTAGCTATTGTAAATAGGGCTGCTATAAACAAAGGGGTACATATATTCTTTCTGATTGCTGCTTCAGGCATCTTAGGATATATTCTAAAAGTAAAATTACTGGGACAAATGTCAGTTGAATTTTTTTTTTTGAGGAAACACAATATTGTTTTCCATAGTAGCAGTACCAGTCTGCATTCCCCCAGCAATGTACTGGAGTACACTTTTATTTTTTATTTTTATTTTTTATCCTCACTCGAGAACATTTTCCCATTTTTTGTTCAGATAGAGTGGGAGGTAGAGAGAGGAAGAGAGAGAGAGAGAGAAACATCAATGTGAAAGGGACACATCGAGTGGCTGCTACATACACGACCAACCAGGGCCAAGGACAAACTGCAACCGAGGTACATGCCCTTAGTGGGAACCACAGCCAGGTCTCTCCAGACCACAGGCCAATGTTCCAACCACTGACCAAAACCGGCCAGGGCGGGAGTACACCTTTAACCACATTTTTGCCAACACTGGTTTGATGATTTGTTGATGGTGACAATTTTAGCAGGTGTGAGGTGACACCTCATGGTCATTTTAATTTGCATCTCTCTGATGATTATTGATGTCGAGGATTTTTTTTCTATATGTCTCTTGGTCATTTTTATGTCCTGTTTGGAGAAGTGTCTATTCAGATCCTCTGCCCATTTTTAATTGGATTGTTTGTCTTCCTTTTGTTGAAGTGTATGAGTACTCTATATATTTTGGAAATTAATCTCTTATCCGATGTATCATTGGCAAATATGTTCTCCCTTATAGTGGGTTCCCTTTTCACTTTGATGTTGGTTTCTTTTGCTCTGCAGCAGTTTTTAGTTTGATGTAGTCCCATTTTTAAATATTTTTTCCTTTGTTCCTCTTGCCCTAGGCAAGGTATCTGTGAAAAGTATGCTACTTGTGATGCCTCAGATTTTGTTATCTACAATTTCTTCTAGAATATTTAGGTTTCACAGGTTATATTTAAGTCTTTTATCTATTTTGAGTTTATTCTTGTGTATGGAGTCAATTGGTGGTCTAGTTTCATTTCTTTGCATACATCTGTCCCATTTTTCCAACACCATTTAATAAAGAGAACGTCTTTACATCATTGTATACTTTTGCCACCCTTGTCAAATATTAATTGAGCATAATGTCTTGGGTCGATTTCTGGTTTCTATGTTCTGTTCCATTTATCCATTTATATGCCTGTTCTTTTGCTATTAGCAAGATGTTTTGATTACAATGGCTTTATATTATAACCTGAAATCCCGTGTTGTGATCCCTCCAAATTTGTTCTTCTTTTCAAGATTGCTGTGGCTATTTGTGGTCTTTTTTGGTTTCATATAAACTTTTCAAGTGTTTGTTCTAGATCTGTGAAGTATGTAATTGTATTTTAATAGGGATTGCATTGAATCTATAGATGGTTTTGTGTAGTGTGGACATTTTAATGATGTTGATTCTTCCAAACCATGAACATGGTATATCTTCCACTTTTTATATCTTTCTATATATCTTCTTTCGATGTTGAGTAGTTTTCTGAGAACAAATATTTTACCTGCTTGGTTAAGTTTATTCCTAGGTATCTTAATTTTGTTGTTGTTGCAGTATTTATTGGGATTGATTTTTAGTTTCACTTTATGATTGTTCATTATTGGTGTATAAAAATGCCATCAATTTCTGGATGTTAATTCTGTATCCTTATTCTTTGCCAAATTCATTTATGAAATCTAGTCATTTTTTTTTGGTAAAGTCTTTAGGATTTTCTATGTACTATATCATTTTATCTGTGAACAATGACAGTTTTACTTCCTCCCTTCTAATTTGGATGCATTTATTTTAATTTTTGTCTGATCACTGTGGCTAAGTATTCCAGTACTATGTTGAATAAGAGCGATGAAAGCAGATATCTCTGTCTTTTTTCTGTTCTTAAGGAAAATGCTTTTATTTTTTGTCCGTTGAGTATGATGTTGGCTGTAGTTTTTGATGTATGACCTATATCAGGCTGGGGTATTATCCATCTATTTTCACTTTCCTAGAGTTTTTATAAAAATTGGGTGGTAAATTTTGTCAAATGCTTTTTCATCATCTATTGATATGACCATATGATTTTTATCTTTTATTTTGTTTATTTGGGGTGTCACATTCATTGATTTGCAAATATTGTACAAGCCTTGCATCCCTGGAATAAATTCCACTTGGTCGTGTGTATGATTTTTTAAATATATTGCTGAATCTGATTTGCTAATATTTGGTTGTAGTGTATTTATCTGGTTTTGGAATTAGAATTATGCTGTCCTCATAAAAAGAGCTTGGAAGTTTTTCTTCCACTTGAATTTTTTGGAATAGTTTGAGGAGAATAAGTGTTAGTTCTCCTTTGAATGTTTGATAGAACTCCCTTGTGAAACTGTCTGGAACAGGGCTTTTATTTTCTGACAGTTTATTGATTATTTCTTCTTTTTACTTAGTTGTTATTGGTCTGTTCTGATTTTCTGACTCTTTCTGTTTCAGTTTTGGAAGACGACATGATTCTAGGTATTTGTCCATTTCACCTCGGTTACCCAATTTGTTGGCATATAATTGTTCATAGTATTTTCTTACAACCCTTTGTATTTCTCTGGAGTTAGTTTTTACTTCTCCTGTTTCATTTCTGATTTTCTTTACTTGTGTCCTCTCTCTTTGCTTTTATTTTTTTTTATTTTTTTTATCCTCACCCAAGGACATTTTTCCATTTTTTGTTCAGGTAGAGTGGGAGGGAGAGAGAGGAACAGAGAGACAGAGAGAAACATCGATGTGAAAGGGACACATCGAGTGGCTGCCACCCACACAACCTACCAGGGCCGGGGACAAACTGCAACCGATGTACATGCCCTTAGCGGGAACCGAATCCGGGTCTCTCAGGACCGCAGGCAAATGCTCTAACCGCTGAACCAAACCGACCAGGGCTCTCTTTGCTTCTTGATGGGTCTGATAAAGGTTCATCAATCTTGTTTACCTTTTCAAAGAACAAGCTTCATTGATGCTTTGTATTGTTTTTTTTTTATCTCTATGTCATTTATTTCTGCTCTGATGTTTATTATTTCTTTACTTTTGCTTTCTGTGAAATTTTCTTTTTGTACTTTGTTTATGGTCTTTGTACTTTATTTAGAGTACATTGTTTATGGTTTCTATTTCCATGTTAATTTTTTTGTCTAGAAGATCTATCCTGTGTTCTCAGTGGGTTGTTAAAGTTTCCTGTTATGATTGTATTGCTTTGCATCTCTCCTTTGAAGTCTTTCAGTAGTTTCTTGATAAGTTTTGGGGCTCCTATATTGGGAGCATATATATTTAACAGCTTCATATACTCTTGTTGGGCCCATCCTGCTAATATTATATGATGACATTCTTTGCCTCTTAGTATGTCCTTCATTTTGAAAACTGTTTCATCAGATATGAGTATTGCTACTCTTGCTTTATTTTTGTTTCCATTTTCATGGAATATGTTTTTTCATTCTTCATTTTCATCTCCTGTGAGTCCTTTGTTCTGAGGTGTGTATCATGTAGACGAATTATATATGGATTATGTTTTCTGATCCATTTAGCTACACTATGTCTTTAGATTGGAGCATATAAACCATCAAAATTTAAGGTTATTAGTGAAAAGTACATATTTTTGCAATTTACATTTATTTTATTAATATAATTTTATTAAAGATTTTTCTCCTTTTTTCCCCTTTATCACCCTTTTCCTCACGCTCCCAACTCCATCTCCAGCTTTGTTGTCCATGTCCATTGATTATGCATACATGCATATATGTTCTGTGGTTTATCTCTTCCCTCCCCTGCCCTCGTCTGGGGATTGTCAGTCTGTACCATACTTCCATGTCTCTGGGTCTACCTTGTTCCTCAGATTGTTATGTACATTATGTTAGACAAATAAGGGAGATCATGTGGTATTTGTCTTTTGTGTTTGGCTTGTTTCATTCAGGATAATACTCTCCAGGTTTCTCCATGTCATCTCAAAGCATAAGCAATCTTTCTTTCTTACAGCTGCATAGTACTTCATTGTGTATGTGTATCATAGCTTTTCTATTCATTTGTCTACAGACAGACACGGGCTATTTCCAGATCTTAGCTATTGGGAATAGTGCTGCTATGAACATGGGGGAACATAAATTCTTTCTAATTGGTGTTTCAGATGTCCTAGGTTATAATCCTAGAAGTGGGACCACTGGGTAAAATGGCAAATGAATTTTTAATTTTCTAAGGTAACACAACATTGTATACCATAGTGGTTGCACCACTCTGCATTCACACCAGCAGTGTACAAGAGTCCACTTTTCTCCACACGCTCGCCAACACTTGTTGTTTTCTTGATTTGTTGATAGCGCCCATTCTGACAGGTGTGAGGTGATGCCTATTTGTTGCTTGAATTTACATCTCTCTGATGATTAGTGATGTTGAACATTTCTTCATATGTCTCTTAGCCATTTGTATGTCCTTTTGGAGAAGTGTCCATTTAGTTCCTCTGCCCACGTTTTAATTGGGTTCTTCATTTTCCTTTTGTTGAGCTGTATGAGCATTCTATATACATTGGAAATTAACCCCTTATCTGATATATCATTGGCAATTATGCTCTCCCATACAGGGGGTAGCTTTTCCGTTTTGATGATTGTATCTTTCGCTGTGAAGAAACTATTGAGTTTGATGTAGTCCCATGTGTTCATTTTCTCCTTTGTTTCTATTGCCTTAGGTGATGTATCAGTGAAAATTCTGCTATGTATGATGTCTGAAATTTTAATGCCTAGAGTTCCTTCTAGGATTTTTATGGATTCAAGAGTCACCTTTAAGTCTTTTATCCATTTTGAGTTTATTCTTGTGTAGGGTGTAAGTTGATGGTCTAGTTTCATTTTTCTGCATGTAGCTGTCCATTTTTTCCAGAACCATTTATTAAAGACGCTGTCTTTACTCCACTGTATGCTCTTGCCAACTTTGTCAAATATTAATTGAGCATATTGCCTTGGGTCCATTTCTGGGTTTGCTGTCTAGTTCCACTGGTCTATATGCCTGTTCTTGTGGCAGTACCAGGCTGTTTTGATTACGGTGGCTTTGTAGTATAACCTGAAATCTGGTAATGTGATCCCTCCAACTTTGTTCTTCCCTTTCAAGATTGCTGTGGCTATTCGAGGTCTTTTTTAGTTCCACATGAACTTTTGAAGTACCTGTTCTAATTCTGTGAAGTATGCCGTTGGTATTTTGATGGAGATTACATTCAATCTATAGATTGCTTTGGGTAGTATGGACATTTTAATGATGTTTATTCTTTCAATCCATGAACAAGGTATGTGCTTCCATTTTTTTAATATCTTCCTCTATTTCTTTATTCACTGACATGTAGTTTCCTTCGAATAGGTCCTTTATTTCTTTGGTTAAGTTTATTCCTAAGTATCTTATTATTATTATTATTATTTTTGCTGCAATGTTAAATGGGATTGTTTTCTTAGTTTCTCTTTCTGTGAGAACATCATTGGTGTATAAGAATGCCATGGATTTCTTGACATCAATTTTGTATCCTGCTTCTTTTCCAAAATCATTTATTAAGTCTAGTACATTTTTGATGGAGTCTTTGGTGTTTTCTAAGTATAGTATCATGTAATCTGCAAATAATGACAGTTTCGCTTCCTCCTTTCTAATTTGGATCCCTTTTATTTTTTCTTCCTGTCTGATTGCTGTGGCTATGACTTCCAGTACTATGCTAAATAAGAGTGGCAAACGTGGGCACCGTTGCCTTGTTCCTGTTCTTAAGGGAAATGCTTTAATTTCTGCCCATTGAGTATAATGTTGGCTGTAGGTCTTTCATATATGGCCTTTATTATGTCTAGATATGATCCCTCTATTCCCACATTGCTGAGTGTTTTTATCAGAAATGGATGCTGGATTTTGTCGAAGGCTTTTTTGGCATGCATTAAGATGATCATGAGGCTTTTATTCTTCATTTTATTTATGTGGTGTATCACGTTTATTGATTTGCGAATATTGTACCAGCTTTGCATCCCTGGGTTGAATCCCATTTGGTCATGGTGGATAATTTTTTTGGAATATTGCTGGATCCGATTTGCTACTATTTTGTTCAGGATTTTGGTGTCTGTGTTCATCAGGGATATTGGCATGTAGTTTTCTTTCTTTGTAGTTTCTTTTTCTGGTTTTGGGATTAGAATTATGCTGGCTTCATAAAACGAGTTTGGAAGTCTTAATTTTTCTTGAATTTTTTGAAATAGTTTGAAGAGAATGGGTGTTAGTTCTTCTTTGTATATTTGGTAAACTCCCCCGTGAAGCCATCTGGGCATGGGCTTTTGATTGCTGGGGGAGTGTTGATTACATCTTCAATTTCTTCTGTTGTTATAGGCCTGTTCAAGTTTTCTCTCTCTTCCTGGTCCAGTTTTGGGAGACTATGTGTTTCTAGAAATTTGTCCATTTTGCTTAGGTTGTCGAATTTGTTGCCATATAATTGTTCATAGTAGTTGTTAACGTTGTTTTGTATTTCCGTGGTGTCAGTTGTTACTTCTCTTTCATTTCTAATTTTGTGTATTCTCTCTCTTTGTTTCTTAGTGAGTCTAGCTAGAATTCCATCAATCTTGTTTAACTTTTCGAAAAACCAGCTCTTTGTTTCATTGATCCTTTCAATTGTTTTTTTGGACTTTATGTTGTTTATTTTTGCTGTGATCTTTACTATTTCTTTCTCTCTACTTGCTCTGGGGTTTTCTTTTTGTTTTTTCTCTATTTCTTTAAGTTGTTAGGTTACATAGTCTATTAGAGATTTTTCTTGTTTCTTGAAGTATGCCTCTAGTGCTATGAACTTTCCTCTCAGAACTGCTTTTGCTGCATCCCATAGATTTTCTGTTGTTGTGTCTTTATTTTCATTGGTTTCCAGAAAGTTTTTGATTTCTTCCTTGATCTCCTCCGTAACCCATTAATTATTTAATAACATGATATTTAGCTTCCATGTGTTCAAATGTTTTTTGATATTCTTGTTGCAATTGATTTCTAGTTTCATGCCATTGTGATTTGAGCAGATGGTTGATATAATTTCAATCTTCTTGAACTTGTAGAGACTTAGTTTGTGTCCTAATATGTGGTCTATCTTTGAGAATGTCCTATGTGCACTTGAGAAGAATGTGAATTCTGGAGCTTTTGGGTGTAGTTCACTGTAGATATCTATCAAATCCATTTGGTCTAGTGCTCCATTTAGAGTCTCTATTTCCTTGCTAATTTTTTGTCTAGAGGACCTATCCAGTGATGTCAGCGGGGTGTTGAAATCCCCTGCTATGATTGTATTGCTATCTATTTCTCCTTTGAAGTCCTCTAGAAGATTTTTAATATATTTTGGTGCTCCTATATTGGGTGCATATATGTTTATCAAGGTTATATCTTTCTCTTGGATAGGTCCATTCAATATTATGTAGTGGCCTTCTTTGTCTCTAGTTATGGCCTTTATTTTGAAATCGATTTATCAGATATGTGTATTGACACCCCAGCTCTTTTTTCTATTTTGTTTGCTTGGAAGAATTTTTTTTCCATCGCTTTACTTTCAACCTATGTGAGTTTATTGTTGTGAGGTGGGTCTCTTGTAAAAAACATATAGATGAGACATGCTTTCTTAACCAATCAGCTACTCTGTGTTCTTTTTTCAGAACATTCAGTTTATTTACATTTTAGGTGATTATTGATATGTACCTGTTTTTGCCATTTTTGTTTAGTGTGGTTCTATTTTTCTTCCTATTTTTCCTGCTAATTACAGCAGTCCTTTTAACATTTCTTGCAATGCTGGTTTGGTGCTAATATATTCCCTTAGTCTTTTTTTTTTTTTTTTTTGTCTTGGTTGCTCTTTATTTTGAATGACAGCCTTCCTGGGTGGAATAGTTTTAGATTCAGATCATTGTTTTTCATGACCTTGATTACATCATGCCATCCCCTTTTGGCCTGTAGTGTTTCTGTTGAGAAGTCAGCTGAGAGCCTTATGGAGTCTCCTTTGTAGGTAACTTATTGCTTCTCTCTTGCTGCTTTTAGGATTCTCTCTTTGTCTTTAATTTCTGGCACTTTGATTACTATGTGTCTTGGTGTGGGCCTGTTTGGGTTCTTCTTACTTGGGGCTTTCTGTGCTTCTTGAACTTGAATGTCTTTTTCCTTCACCAAATTAGGGAAGTTTTCCATCACTATTTCTTCAAATATATTCTCTAACCCTTGCTCATTTTCTTCTTTGGGGACTCCTATGATGCGAATGTTGTTATGTTTCCAGTTGTCCCAGAGTTCACTTAAGCTGTTTTCCTGTTTGTTTGTTTTTAAATTATTTCTTCCTTTTAGTTTTCTGATTGGTTGATTTTTTTCTACCCTATGTTTTAATTCACTGATCCGGTCCTCAGCTTCCTCTACTCTGCTATTTAGACTTTCCAACGTGTTTTTTATTTCTGATATGCCACTCCTGATTTCTTCTTGGTGGTTTTTTATTTCTAACTGGTTGATTTTCAACATTTCTATGTTTTTACTCATTGTGCTCATGTCCTTACACATGCTGTTGAGCTTCCTCAACATCATGGCTCTGAATTCTAGTTCTGTTAACTTGCTTAACTGCACCTCATTTATCTCATCTTTGGTAGAGGTCTCTTGTTCTTTCATTTGGCTTTTGTTTCTGTTTTTTACCATTTTGGTTATCACTGTGAGCTTTGGAGCCTACCAAATTTTCCCTGTGGGTGTTGGTGTTCTGCTGTTTGTGGCTTCCTCTCTTGGGTTTGGATGAGGCAAGGAGGACATACTTTAAACACCACTGTCAAGTGTTAACTTTCTTGATTATAGTTGCTAGCCCAGGGAATGGTAGTTTTCCTCTAGCTTTTTTCCCTGGAGGCTATTAGCAGCGGTCACCTGAAGAACCTTAGTTTCTGAGTTGACTGAAAAACTTTCTCAGGTTCTCAGCGTAAGAGGTTTTCTCGAGGGTGGGGCAGATGCTTATTGTTAATGTGCCACCCTGTGGGGTTGAATCTCCAAAGGAGGAGCCGCCATTTTTCCCCAGAGCCCTGCAAAGTAGTAAGATGACCACAGTCCTGCATAGGTGCACTCAGCAAAAGCTCTGAGCACCCTCCAAATCCCCAGTGTCCCCACATAGTTCCAGCCCAGTCTGCCTTCCCTCTACTGGAGCCCAAGGTGAATGGCTGCTGCCAATTTAGCATTTGTTCAGACTCTGTGTTGTGTAGTCAACTGGGACTTTAACATGAGGGCACGCTACTTCCAGCTAAGGGCGGACGAGGCTGCAGCAGCTCCCAGCAGAGGGTTTAGCAACCAGCCGAGGTCGCAGGACCCAGCTGAGGCAGCCGCTGGTTCCAGCCGAGGCTAAAGGTCCCAGCCGAGGGCATAGCTTGCAGCCGAGGCTGCTGGTTCCAGCCGAGGCTGCAGCAGGTCCCAGGCAGGGCTGCAGGTCCCAGCCAAGGCTCCAGAGTTCCCGTCTGTGGCAGCCGCTGATCCCAGCCGAGGTCACAGGTCCCAGCTGGGTGCAGCTTCCAGCCGAGGCCATCGGTCCCAGCTGAGGCCGCAGCAGGTCCTGGCCAAGGCAGCCTCTTGTTCCAGCCGAGGACACAGGTCCCAGCAGAGGGCACAGCTTCCAGCCAAGTCCACTGGTCCCAGCCGAGGCTGCTGCAGGTCCCAGCCAAGGCCTCTGCAGGTCCCAGCCTAGGCTGCTGTGGACTGTGAGCTTCCGACCCCCTCTTGTGTCCTCACAAGCCTACCAGGATTGAGTCAGTGTCCCTGGTTATGTAGTCCTCTAAGCTGCCTTTTGGTTGCCCCTTCCTGATGATTTGTCTTTATTTTTATTGTAATTTTGGTTTGGTCCTGGGAGATGGTCTGTGTAGCTTCCATTAACTCCGCCACCATTTTATCTCTCCCCATATAAACTTTTGAAGTATTTGTTCTAGTGCTGTAAAATATGACGTTAGTATTTTGATGGAGATTTCACTGAATCTATAGATTGCTTTGGGTAGTATGGACATTTTAATGATGTTAATTTTTTCAATCCATGAACAAGGTATGAGCTTTCACTTGTTTATATCTTCTCTTATTTATTTTCAATGTCCTGTAGTTCTCTGTAAATGGGTCCTTTACTTCTTTGGTTAAGTTTAATTCTAGGTATCTTAATTTTTTTTGCTGCAATGGTAAATGGGATTGTATTTTTAGTTTCTATTTCTATGAGTTTATTATTAGTGTATAAGAATGCTTTCAATTTCTTGACGTTAATTTTGTATCCTGTTACTTTGCCAAATTTATTTATTAAGCCTAATAGATTTTTGATGGTGTCTTTAGAATTTTCTGTGTATATCATCATGTCATCTGTGAATAATGACAGTATCACTTCAACTTTTCAATTTGGATATCTTTTATTTTTTTCATGTCTGATTGCTGTGGCTAAGAATTTTAGTACTATATTAAATAAGAGTGGTGAAAGTGGGCATCCCTGACTTATTCCTGTTCTTAAGGGAAATGCTTTTAGTTTTTGCCAATTGACTATGATGTTGGCTGTAAGTTTTTTATATATGGCCTTTATTATTTCAAGATATGATCCCTCAATTTCCACATTGCTGAGTGTTTTTATCAGAAATGGGGGCTGGATTTTGTCAAGGGATTTTTAGGAACTATTGATATGATCATGTGGTTTTTATCTTTCATTTTGTTTATGTGGTATATCACATTTATTTATTTGTGAACACTGTATCAGTCATTTATCCCTGGGACGAATTGCAGTTGGACATGGTGAAAATTTTTTTTGATGTATTGCTGGATCTGATATGATAGTATTTTGTTAAGGATTTTGACATCTATGCTCATCAGGGATATTGGCCTATAGTTTGTTGTTGTTGTTTTTTGTTGTTGTTGTTTTGTTTTGTTTTTGTAGTGTTATGTTCTGGTTTTGGATTTAGAATTATGCTGGCGTCATAAAATGACTTTAGAAGACTTCTTTCTTCTTGGATTTTTAAAATTAATTTTAGGAGAATGGTTGTTAGTTCTTTGAATGTTTGGTAAAACTCACCCGTGAAGCCATTTGGCCCTGAGTTTTTGTTTACTAGGAGTGTCTTGATTACATCTTCAATTTCCTTAGTTGTAATCGGTCTGTTCAAGTTTTCTGTCTCTTCTTGATTCAGTTTTGGGAGACTATGTGTTTCTAGAAATTTGTCCATTTTGCTTAGATTTCAAATTTGTTGCCATATCATTGTTCATAGTTTTGTTAACAATCCTTTGTACTTCTGTGGTGACAGCAGTTACTTCTCTTTTATTTCTGATTTTGTGTATTTGTGTTCTCTCTCTTTGTTTCTTTACAGTTGTAGCTGAGGGTCCATCAGTCTTTTTATCTTTTTGAAAAATCAGCTCTTTATTTCATTGATACTTTGAATTTTTTTTTGGTCTCTCATTTATTTCTGTTCTGATCTTTACTATTTCCTTCCTTCTTCTTGCTCTGGTGTTTTCTCTTTGTTTTCTTTCTAGTTCTTTACATTGTGATGTTAGATAGTCTATTAGAAATTTTTCTTGTATCTTGAGTAGGACTATAGTGCTAAGAACTTGCCCCTGATACCTGCTTTCACTGCAACCCATAGATATTGTGTTGTTGTGTGTTCATTTTCATTGGTTTTCAGGAAGTTTTTAATTTCTTTCTTGATCTCCTTGGTAACCCATTCATTGTTTTTTTTTATTTTTTAATTAATTTATTTTTTATTAATTAATTTTTGTTACAGATGTTTCTCCCATTTCCCCCACTGATTTCCCACTCACCCTCCCTCCCTGCCTGTCCCGTTTGTTGTCCATGTCCATTATTCATGCATACATGCATATAAGTTCTGTGATTTATCTCTCCCTCACCACCCCCTCTTCTGGGGATTGTCAGTCTGTACCCCAGTTTCACGTCTCTGGGACTACCCCATTCATTGTCAAATAACATGCTATTTAGCCTCCATGTGTTCAAATGTCTTTTCATGTACTTGTTGCAATTGATTTCTAGTTGCATGCCACTGTGATCTGAGAAGATGCTTGATATGATTTCAATCTTCTTGAAGTTGTAGAGACTGAGTTTGTTTCCTAACATGTGGTCTATCTGTGAGAATGTCCCATGTGCACTTGAGAGGCATGTGAATTCTGCAATTTTGGGGTGTAATTCTCTGTAGATATATATATTAAATATTTTTGATCTAGTGCATAATTTAGAGTCTCTATTTCCTTGCTAATTTATTGTCTAGAGGATCAATCCAGTGATATCAGCAGTGTGTTTATGTCCCCTGCTATGCTTGTATTGCTGTCAATTACTCCTTTCAAGTTTTCCAGAAGATGTTAAATATATTTTGGTGTTCTTATATTGGGTGCATATATGTTTATCAAGGATATATCTTCCTGTGGAATATATCCTTTCAATATTATGTAGTGATCTTCTTTGTGTCTAGTTATCCTTCATTTTGAAATCTATTTTGTCAGATATGATCATTGCTACTCCAGCTTTTTTTTTTTTCCATTTGCTTGGGCAATTTTTTCCAATTTCTTCCCTTTCAACCTATGTGAGTCTTTTGTTCTGAGGTGTGTCTCTTGTAAACAACATATAGGTGAGTTAAGCTTTCTTATCCAATCAGCTACTTTCTGGTTATTTATCAGATCATTCAATCCATTTACATTTAAGGTAATTATTAATATTTATTTATTTATTTATTGCCATTTTTGTTTAGTGTGGTTATATATTTTTTTCCTGTATATTATAATAATTACAGCAGTCCTTTTAACATTTCTTGCAGTGCTGGTTTGGTGGTAATATATTCCTTTAGCCTTTTATTTGTCTGGGAAGCTCTTTATTTGATGTTCTATTTTGAATTATAGCCTTGCTGGGTGGAATAGTTTTAGATTCAGATTCTTGATTTTCATGACCTTGATTACTTCATGCCATTCACTTCTCAACTGTAGTGTTTCTGTCAAAAAGTAAGCTGATAGCCTGATTGGGGTTTCTTTGTAGGGAACCTGTTGCTTATCACTTGCTGCCATTAGGTTTTTCTCTTTGTGTTTGATTTGTGGAAGTTGAATTACTGTATGTCAGTCTAATTAAAATGGATAAATTACTAGAAACAAATAGTCTCCCAAAAGTGAACCAGGAAGAGATAGAAAACTTGAACAAACCAATAACAACAAAAGAAATGAAATGTGTAATCAAGAATCTCCCAGCAAACAAAAGCCTAGGCCACGATGGCTTCATGGGTGAATTTTACCAAACATTAAAAATATTAAAAAAAAGAAAAGAAAAAATAAAAAAACCTAATGCCTCCCTCCTCAGACTATTTCAAAAAAATCAAGAAGGAAGACTTCCAAACTCACTTAATGAGGCCAACATAATTCTAACTCCAAAACCAGAAAAAGACACTGCAAAGAAAAAAAAATACAGACAGATATCCCTGATGAATAGAGATGACAAAATCCTGAACAAAATATTAGCAATTTGAATACAACAATACATCAAAAAATTATTCACCATGATCAAGTGGGATTCATGCCAGGGATGCAAGGCTTGTACAATATTCACAAATCAATAAATATGATACACCACATTAACAAAATGAAAGATAAAAATTATATGATCATATCAATAGATGCTGAAAAAGCATTCAAAAAAATCCAGCACCCGTTTCTCATAAAAACACTCAGCAATCTGGAAATAGAGGGATCTAATCTGGATAATAAAGGCCATATATGAAAGACCTACAGCCAACATCATTCTCAATAGGAAAAATAAAAAGCATTGCTCTTAAGAACAAGAACAAGATAAGCATACCCACTTTCACCACTCTTATTTAACATAGTATTGGAAGCCTTAGCCACAGCAATGAGACAGGAAGAAAAAATAAAAGGGATCCAAATTGGAAAAGAGAAAGTGAAACTGTCATTATTGTAGATGACATGATACTATACGTAGAAAAGCCCAAAGACTCCATCAAAAGTTTACTAGACTTAATAAATGAATTTGACAAAGTAGCAGGATACAAAATTAGCATCAAGAAATTGATAGCATTCTTATACAGCAATGATGAACTCACAGAAAGAGAAACTAAGAAAACAATCCCATTTACCATTGCGGCAAAATATTAAGATACCTAGAAATAAACTTAACCATGAAAAGAAAGGGCCTATTCACAGGAAATTAAAGGTCATTAAAAAGAAAAATAGAAGATATAAACAAGTGAAAGCACATACCTTGTTCATGGATTGGAAGAACTGACATCATTAAAATGTCCATATTACCCAAAGCAATCTATAGATTCAATGCAATCCCAATAAAAATATCAACGACATACTTCAAAGACCTAGAAAAAATACTTCAAAAGTTCACATGGAACCAAAAAAAGACCTCTAATAGCCACAGCAATCTTGCAAAAGAAGAACAAATTTGGAGCGATCACATTACCAGACTTCAGGTTATACTACAAAGCCACTGTTATCAAAACAGCCTGATACTGGTAAAATAACAGGCATATAGACCAGTGGTATAGAACAGAGAACCCAGAAATGAACCCAAGGCAATATGCTCAATTAATGTTTAACAAAGGTGGCAAGAACATACAGTGAAATAAATACAGCCTCTTTAATAAATGGTGTTAGAAAAATTGGACAGCTCCATGCAAAAAAGAAAAAGAAAAGAAAAGAAACTAGACCATCAACTTACACCCTACACAAGAATAAATTCAAAATGGATAAAAGTCTTAAATGTCACTCAAGAATACATAAAAATCCTAGAAGAAACTGTAAGCAATAAAATTTCAGACATGATACGCAGCAAAATTTTCACTGATACATCACCTCAGGCAACAGAAACAAAGGACAAAATGAACACATGGGACTACATCAAACTCAAAGCTTCTGTACAGGAAAAAATACAATCATCAAAATGGAAAGGAAACCCACTGTATGGGAGAGCATAATGGCCAATGATACATCAGATAAGAGGTTCATTTCCAAAATATAAAGAGTGCTCATACAACTCAACAAAAGGAAGACAAGAACCCAATTTAAAAATGGGCAGAAGACCTAAATATACAACTCTCCAAACATGACATACAAATGGCTAAAAGAACTGCTCAACATCATTAATCATAAGAGAGATGCAAATTAAAACAACAATGAGGTATCACCTCAAATCTGTCAGAATAGCCGCCATTAACAAATCATCACACACCAGTGATGGTGAGGGTGTGGAGAAAAGGGGACTCTAGTACACTGCTGGTGGTAATGCAGACTGGTGCAGCCACTATGGAAAACAATATGGTGTTACCTCAAAAAATTAAAAATTGACACAGTGATCCCACTTCTAGCAATATATTTCAAGAAGCCTGATATACCAATCCAAAAGAATATATGTACCCCCATGTTCCTAGCAACACTATTTACAATAGCTAAGATCTGGAAAAAGCCCAAATGTCCATCAGTAGATTAATGGCTAAATATGCTGTGGTGCATATACACAATGGAGTACTATGCAACTGTAAGAAAGAATGATCTCTTATTCTTTGAGACAACATGGAGAAACCTGGAAAGTATCATCCTAAGTGAAACAAGCCAAACAGAGAAAGACAACTTTCATATGATCTCACTTATTTGTGGAATATAATGAACATAACAGTTTGAGGAATGGGGTAGTCCCAAAGACATGGAAGTGGGGTACAGACTGACAATCCCCAGAAGAGGGGGTGGTGAGGGAGAGATAAACCACAGAACTTATATACATGTATGCATGAACAATGGACATGGACAACAAAGCTGGGGACGGGGCCAGGAGGAGAGGGAGGAGGAAATCAGTGGGGGGAAAAGGAGAAATATCTGTAACAAAATAAATTAATTAATAAAAAAATTAAAATGAAAAATAAGAAAAAGTAATAATTACTATGTGTCTTAGTGTGGGCATTTTTGGGTTCTTCTTACTTGGGGCTCTATGTGTTTTTTGAACTTGAATGCCTTTTTCCTTTACCAAGTTAGAAAAGTTTTCTGTCCCTGTTTTTTCAAATACATTCTCTAACTCTTGCTTATTTTCTACTTCTCCGGGGATGCCTATGATGTGAATATTATTATGTTTGCTGTTGTCCCACAGTTCTATAAAGCAGTCTTCCTGTTAATTATAGTTTTTTACTTTTGGTTTTTGATTGTTTAATTTTATTTTTTACCCTGTCTTCTAATTCACTAATCTTGTCCTCAGCTTCCTGTACTTTGCTTTTTAGTCCTTTCAATGTGTTCTTTATTTCTGCTATGTCATTCTTCATGTCTTCTTGGTGACTTTTAACTTCCAATTTGTTGATTTTTTATATTCCTATATCTTTATTTATGGTTTTGATGTCCTTACTCATCCTGTTGAGCTTCCTCAAGATCATGGCTCTCAATTCTAATTCTGATAACTTGCTTAACTGCATTTAATTTATCTCATTTTTGGTAGAGGTCTCTTTTTTTATTATTTGCAATTTGTTTCTTTGTTTCACCATTTTGGCCATCTTTTTGGGTTTTGGAACCTGCAAAATGTTTCTGTTGGAATAGGAATTTTGCTGTTTGTGGCTCCCTCTACTGGGTTTGGATGAGCATAAGAGGACCCATGTTAAACACCAGTTTTATGTCTTATTTTCCTGGGTAGATTTGCAAGCCCAGGAAAGGTTCAGTTATCCTCTAGCTTTTTGCCTGGAGGCTATTAGTCTCATTTAGTTAAAAAGTCTTGTGTTCTCCGTTGAATAAAAATCTCCTTCAGGTGTTCAGCATAAAAGGGTTTCCCAAGGATGAGGCACTTGGTGGCTGTTATTGAGCCTCAATTTTTATTTCTTAGGCCCAACTACCTGGAGTTGATTCCTTCGGGGAGGGGCTGCTGCTTCTCCTCAGAGCTCGGAGAAGGTGCAAGTTGGCCACCATCCTGCTTGGCCACATCTCAACAAAATCTCTGAGCACCCTCCAAATTTTGAGTGTCCCCACATAGTTCCAGTCCAGTCTGCCCTCCCTCTGCCAGAGCCTAAGGTGAGTGGCTGTATGTAATTTAGTGCTCTGCTCTGGCCCTCTCCACTGTGGAGTGGATTGGGTTTTAACCTGGAGGGTGCAGCTCACAGTTAATACTGCTGCTACCCGTGGGCTCCCAGCCCCCCTTTTGTGCCTCTGAAGACCTATCAGGTTCAATTCAATGTCCCTAGTTATATGGACCTATCAAGCTCCTTTTGCTGATGATTTGTGTTTATTTTAATTATAATTCCAGTTTGGTCCTGGGAAATGATCTGTTTAACTACCATTTTCTCTGCCACCATTTGGAATCTGTCATTTATACTTTTCATTCCTGGTTTTTATTTATTATTTATTTATTTATTTATTTATTACTAATTAATTTTTGTTACAGATGTTTCTCCTTTTCCCCATTCCCCCCACTGATTGCCCCCTCCCCCTCCCTCCCAGCCCTGTCCCCAGTTTGTTGTCCATGTTCACTATTCATACATTAATGCATATAAGTTCTGTGATTTATCTCTCCCCCACCACCCCCTCTTCTGGGGATTGTCAATCTGTACCCCACTTCCTCACCTCTGGGATTACCCAATTCCTCAGACTGTTATGTTCATTATATTCCACAAATAAGTGAGATCATATAATACTTGTTTTTCTCTGTTTGGCTTGTTTCACTTAGGATGATACTTTCCAGATACCTCCATGTAGTCTCAAAGGATAAGAGATCCTTCTTTCTAAAAACTGCATAGTACTTCATTGTGTATATGAACCACTGCTTTTTTATCCATTTATCTACTGATGGACACTTGGACTGTTTCCAGATCATAGCGATTTTAAATAGTGCTGCTACAAACATGGGGGTACATATATTCTTTCTGATTGGTATTTCAGGATTTTTAGGGTATATTTCTAGAAGTGGAAACACTGGGTCAAATGGAAGTCAATTTTTAATTTTTTGAGGTAACACCATATTGTTTTCCATAGTGGCTGCACCAGTCTGCATTCCCACCAGCAGTGTACTAGAGTCCCCTTTTCTCAACACCCTCGCCAACACTTGTTCGATCAATTGTTGATGGCGGCCATTCTGACAGGTGTGAGGTGATACCTCATTATTTATTTAATTTGCATCTCTCTGATGATTAGTGATGATGGGCGTTTCTTCATATGTCTCTTAGCCATTTGTATGTCCTGTTTGGAGAGGTATCTATTTAGTTCCTCTGCCCATTTTTTAATTGAGTTCTTTGTCTTCCTTTTGTGGAGTTGTGTGAGCACTCTATATATATTGAAAATTAACCCCTCATCTGATATATCATTGGCAATGATGCTCTCTCATAAAGTGGGCAGCCTTTTAGTTTTGATGATTGTATCTTTCACTGTGCAGAAGCTTTTGAGTTTGATATAGTCACATGTGTTCACTTTCTCCTTTGTTTCTATTGCCTTAGGTGATGTGTCAGTAAAAATTCTGCTACCTATGATGTCTGAAATTTTGTTGCCTACAGTTTCTTCTAGGATTTTAATGGATTCATGAGTCACATTTACGTCTTTTATCCATTTTGAGTTTATTCTTGTGTAGGGTGTAAGTTGATGGTCTAGTGTCATTTTTCTGCATGTAGTTGTCCAATTTTCCCAGCACCATTTATTAAAGAGGCTGTCCTTACTCCACGATATGCTCTGGCCACCTTTGTCAAATATTAATTGAGCATATTGCCTTGGGTCCATTTCTGGGTTCTCTGTTCTGTTCCACTGGTCTATATGCCTGTTCTTGTGGCAGTACCAGGCTGTTTTGATTACGGTGGCTTTGTAGTATAACCTGAAATCTGGTAATGTGATCCCTCCAACTTTGTTCTTCACTTTCAAGATTGCTGTGGCTATTCAAGGCCTTTTTTGGTTCCATATGAACTTTTGAAATAATTGTTCTAATTAAGTGAAGTATGCCATTGGTGTTTTGATGGGGATTGCATTGACTCTATAGATTGCTTTGGGTAATGTGGACATTTTAATGATATTAATTCTCCCAATCCATAAACAGGGTATGTGGTTCCACTTTTTAATATCTTTCTCTATTTCTTTTTTCAATGACCTGTAGTTTTCTGCAAATAGGTTCTTTATTTCTTTGGTTAAGTTTATTCATAGGTATCTTAATTTTTTTGCCCCAGTGGTAAATTGGATTGTTTTCTTAGTTTCTCTTTCTGTTTGTTCATCATTGGTGTATAAGAATTCCATCGATTTTTTGAGATTAAATTTGTATCCTGCTACTTTTCCAAATTCATTTAGTAAGTCTAGTAATTTTTGATGGAATCTTTGGGATTTTCTACGTATAGTATTGTGTCATCTGCGAATAATGACAGTTTCACTTCCTCCTTTCCAAATTGGATCCCTTTTATTTTTTCTTCTGGTCTGATTGCTGTGGCTAAGACTTCCAGTACTATGTTAAATAAGAGTGACAAAAGTGGTGAAAATATGCATCCTTGCATTGTTCTTGTTCTTAAGGGAAACACTTTTAGTTGTTGCCCATTAAGTATGATGTTGTCTGTAGGTCTTTCATATATGGCCTTTATTATGTCTAGATATGATCCCTCTATTCCCACATTGCTGAGCGTTTTTATCAGAAATGGATGCTGGATTTTGTCGAAGGCTTTTTTGGCATGCATTGATATGATCATGTGGCTTTTATAATTCATTTTATTTATGTGGTGTATCACATTTATGGATTTGTGAATATTGTACCAGGCTTGCATCCCTGGGATGAATCCCACTTGGTCATGGTGGATATTTTTTTTTTTGGTGTATTGCTGGAGCTGATTTGCTAGTATTTTGTTCAGGGTTTTGGCGTCTATGTTCATCAGGGATATTGGCCTGTAGTTCACTATCTTAGTAGTGTCTTTTTCTGGTTTTGAAATTAGAATTATTCTGGCTTCATAAAATGAGTTTGGAAGTCTTCCTTCTTTTTGAATTTATTGATATAGTTTGAGGAAAATGGGTGTTAGTTCTTCTTTGAATGTTCGCTAAAAGTCCCAGTTGAAGCTATCAGGGCCTGGGCTTTTGTTTGCTGGGAGAGTCTTGATGACATCTTCAATTTCTTCTGTTGATATTGGTCTGTTCAACTTTTATATCTCTTCCTGGTCCAATTTTGAAAGACCATGTGTTTCTAGAAATTTGTCCATTTTGCTTAGATTTTCAAATTTGTTGCCATATAATTGTTCATTGTAGTTGTTAACTATCTTTTGTATTTCTGTGGTGCCAGTTATTACTTCTCCTCTTTCATTTTTGATTTGTGTATTTGGGTTCTCTCTCTTTGTTTCTTGGTGAGTCTAGATAAGGGTCCATCAATCTTGTTTATGTTTTCAAAAAAACAGGTCGTTGTTTCATTGATACTTTGAAATTTTTTTTTTTTTTTTTTTTTTGGTCTCTATGTCGTTTATTTCTGCTCGGATCTTTACTATTTCCTTCCTTCTACTTGCTCTGGGGTTTTCTATTTTTTTTGTTTTTTGTTTTTGCTCTCTAGTTCTTTAAGTTGTGAGGTTAGATAATCTATTAGAGATTTTGCTTGTTTTTTGAGGTAGGCCTGTAGTGCTATGAACTTCCCTCTCAGAACTGTTTCGCTGCATCCCATAGATTTTGTGTTGTTGTGTCTTCATTTTCATTGGTTTCCAGGAAGTTTTTGATTTCTTCCTTGATCTCCTCGATGACCCATTCATTGTCTAATAACATGCTGTTTAGCTTCCATGTGTTCAAATGTCTTTGTATGTTCTTCTTGCAATTGATTTCTAGTTTCACAACATTGTGATCTGAGAAGATACTTGATAGGATTCCAGTCTTCTTGAACTTGTAAAGACTTAGTTTGTGCCCTCACATGTGGTCTATCTTTGAGAATGTCCCATGTGAACTTGAGAAGAATGTGAATTCTGTAGTTTTGGGGTGTAATTCTTTGTAGATATCTATTAAATCCATTTGGTCTAGTGCTCCATTTAGAGTCTCTCTTTCCTCGCTAATTTTTTTGTCTAGAGTATCTATCCAGTGTCTGCAGGGTGTTGAAGTCCCCTGCTATGACTGTATTGCTATGGATTTCTTCTTGGAACACCTCTAGAAGATTTTTAATATATTTTGGTGCTCCTATATTGAGTGCATATATGTTTATCAAGGATTTATCGTCCTGTTGGATAGATCCTTTCAATATTATGTAGTGGCCGTCTTTGTCTCTAGTTATGGTTTTCATTTTGAAGTCTATTTTATCAGATATGAGTATTGCTACCCCACCTTTTTTTTCCTTTCCGTTTGCTTGGAAGACTTTTTTGCATCCCTTCACTTTCAATCTATGTGTGTCTTTTTTTGTGAGGTGGGTCTCTTGTAAACAACATATAGATGAGTCATGCTTTTTTATTCAATCAGCTTCTCTGTGTCTTTTGATGGGATCATTCAATCCATTTACATTTAAGGTGATTATTGAGATGTACTCATTTATTGCCATTTGTTTTAGTGTGGTTTTATTTTTCTTCCCATTTTTCCTGCTAATTGCAGCAGTACTTTTAACATTTATTGCAGTGTTCGTTTGGTGCTAATGTATTCCCTTACAATTTTATTGTCTGGGAAGCTCTTTATTTGGCCTTCCACTTTGAATGACATCCTTGCTGGGTAGAGTAGTCTTGGATGCAGATCCTCATTTTTCATGACCTTGATTACTGCATGCCATTCCCTTCTGGCCTGTAGTCTTTTTTGTGAGAAGTCAGCTGAGAGCGTTATGGGGTTTCCTTTGTAGGTAACTTGTTGCTTCTCTCTTGCTGCTTTTAGGACTCTCTCCTTGTCTTTAATTTTTGGCACTTTGATTACTATGTGTCTTGGTGTGGACCTGTTTGGGTTCTTCTTACTTGGGGCTCTCTGTGCTTCTTGAACTTGAATGCCTTCTTCCTTCCCCAAATTAGGAAAGTTTTGTGTCACTATTTCTTTGAATATATTCTCTAACCCTTGCTCATTTTCTTCTTCTTCGGGGACTCCTATGATGCAAATATTATTATGTTTCCCGCTATCCCACAGTTCTCTTAATCTGTCTTTCTGTTTTTTAATCATTTTTTCTTTGGTTTTCTGATTGGTTGATTTTTTTTCTACTTTGTCTTCTAATTCACTGATCCTGTCCTCAGCTTCCTCTACTCTGCTTTTTAGACCTTCAATGTATTTTTCATTTCTGATATGTTGTTTTTTATTTCCAACTGGTTTATTTTCAACATTTCTATGTCTTTATTTATGGTGCTCATGTCCTTACATCTGCTGTTGAGCTTCCTCAAGATCATGGCTCTGAATTCTAGTTCTGTTAACTTGCTTAACTGCACCTCATTTATCTCATCTTCGGTAGAGGTCTCTTGTTCTTTAATTTGGCTTTTGTTTCTGTTTTTCACCATTTTGGCTATCACAGTGGGCTTTAGAGTGCCAAATTTTCCCTGTGGGTGTTGGTGTCGTGCTGTTTGTGGCTTCCTCTCTTGGATTTAGTTTAGGCAGGGAGGACCCACTTTAAACACCACTGTCAAGTCTTAACGTTCCTCTAGCTATTTTTTGCCTAGAGGCTATTAGTAGAGGTCACCTGAAGAACCTTGCTTTCTGAGTTGCCTGAAAAACTCCCTCAGTTTCTCAGTAAGAGGATTTCCTGAGGATGGGGCATATGCTGGTTTTAATGTGCCTTAATTAGCATTTCAATGGTCACCAGATGGGGTTTAATCTCTGAGGCCGGGGCTGCCTCTTCTCCCCAGGGCCCTGGAAAGGAGTAAGATGACCACAGTCCTGCGTGGCTGCACTCAGCAAAAGTTCTGAGCACCCTCCAAATCCTGTGTCCCCACAGAGTTCCAGTTCAGTCTGCCTTCCCTGTGCCGGAGCCCAAGGTGAGTGGATGCTGCCAGTTTAGCCTCTTTCCAGACTCTGCGTCATGAACCCATCTGGGACTTTTAACCCGAGGGCACTGCTCCCATTTAAGGGTGGCCGAGTCTGAGGCACCAGCCGAGGGCATAACACTCAGCCAAGTGTGCAGGACCCAGTCATGGTCGCTGAAACCAGCCAAGGCAGCAGCAGCTTCCAGGCGAGTGCCCTTGTCCCAACCGAGTCCGCTGGTCCCAGCCCAGGCTGCTGCAGACCATGGGCTCCCGGTCCCCTTTCTCGTCCTCACAAGCCTACCAATATTGAGTCAGTGTCCCTGGTTATGTGGTCCTCCAGGCTGCCTTTCGGTTGCCCCTTCCTGATGATTTGTCTTTATTTTCATTGTAAATCCAGTTTGGTCCTGGGAGATAGTCTGTGTAGCTCCATTCACTCCGCCGCCATTTTCTACCTATGCCTATGTTTTGTTTTGTTTTTTTCTCTATGTCTTTTTGTTTTTACAACTGCCCTTTTAACATTTCTTGCAGTGCTGGCTTGGTGGTAATAATCACTTTTAGCCTTTTTTTTTTTTTTTGTCTGTGAAGTTCTTTATTTTGCCTTTAATTTTGAATTATGCCTTTGCTGGATAGAGTAGTCTTGGATTCAGTCCTGTGCTTTTCATTAATTTGTACACTTCTTGCTTCTCCATTCTTGCTTGTAAGTGTTTCTATTGAGAAATCATGTGACAGTCTAATGGGAGTTCCCGTGTAGGTAATTTTTTGTCTCTCTCTTGCTGCCTTTAAGATTCTTTCTTTGTCTTTAAGGTTTGCCATTTTAAATTTTTTAATATATTTTATTGATTTTTTTATATAAAGAGGAAGGAAGGGAGAGAGATAGAAATGTAAATGTGAGAGAGAATCATCATTTGGCTGCCACGTGCATGCCTCTTACTCAGGATTGAGCCTGCAACCCAGGCATGTGATTTGACTGGGATTCAGTCTGGGACTACTCAATCCATGGGATGATGCTCTATCCAATGACCCACACCAGCCAGGCAAGTTTTACCATTTTATTTATAATGTGTCTAGGTGTGGCTCTTTTTGTCTTTATCTTGTTTGGGACTCTGGGTTTCCACTACTTGTGTGACTTTTCCTTCACCAGGTTCAGGAAGTTTTCTGTTATTGTTTCATCGTCAAATAGGCTCTCTGTTTTTTTCTCTAACTCTTCTCCTTCTCATGCCCCTATGGTGCTGATATTGTTATGGTTCTTATTGTCCAAAATCACCCTTAAACTTGCCTCCTACTTTTATTTTACTTTTCCATTTGCTGCTCTAATGAGTGTTTTTTTTTTTTTTTTTCCCCTCTACCCTGTCACCGTCATCTTCTTCTAATTTACTACTAAATTCTTCTAAGGTATTTTTTTTCTTTATTTCAGCTATGTCATTCTTATTTCCACTTGTCTTTTATTCATAACTTGCATCTCTTTTTTATGCTTATGTAGTTTTCTCTGAGTTTTTTATAGTCCATATAGAGTTCTTTGTAATTCTCACTAAGTTGTTTGAGTATCCTTATAATCATTACTTTTACTGTTTTATCTGATAAATTGCCTGCCTTCATTTCATTTAGTTCCTTTTCTGGCAATTCCTCTTTTTTTTTTTTTTTTTCATTTGGGGGTTGTTTCTTGGTCTCACCTTTTTTTTTTTTTTTTTATCCTCACCTGAGGACATTTTTCTACTTTTTGTTCAGATAGAGTGGGAAGGAGAGAGAGGGAGAGAGAGAGAGAGAGAAACATCGATGTGAAAGGGACACATCAAGTGGCTGCCATCCGTACAACCCTACCAGGACCAGGACAAACTTCAACTGAGGTATGTGCCCTTAGCTGGAACTGAACCCAGGTCTCTCTGGACCACAGGCCGACACTCTAACCACTGACCCAAACTGGCCAGGGCTGGTTCATCTTTTTATCTGTCTGGTGTTCCAAGGCCCAGTGGGGAAGAAAAAGTCACAGCAGCCTGTTCTGTGTCCAAGGATGTCAGGTTGAGATGGATTTAGTTGAGTGGTCTGGGAGCACTAGCAGCTGCAGCTTCAGTGAGACCAGTAGCTCTTTACTGCAGTGACTCTCTGCTGCTGGTGGGTCCCAGGGGTGCTGTGGAGCCCTGTGCCATTGGCAGGTCTGTAGGGGTGGCAGGGACCTCTACTGGTTGACACCATGGGGGCAGTGAACCCCAATCTTGCAGGCCAGGCCTGCTGGTTTGGTGGGCCCCTGTACTGTTGAGTGGGTCCACAGGGGTGGTGAATCCCTCTGCTCCTGGCAGGACCCATGGGGACTGTGGGCTCCTCTGCTGTTGGTCATTCCTGAGGTGGCAGTGGGGCCCTGTGCTGCTGGCAGGTCTTGTGGTGTTGGTGGGCCTCTCTGCTGGCTGTTGGGACCTCAGGACATGAGAGACCTTCTGCTGCTGGTGGATCCTGTAGGAGCAACAAGGTCCTCTGCTGTAGGTGCGTCTGTTGGGTCAGTGAGGCAATTTGCTACAAGGGGACAGATGGTGGGGCTAGAAGTGTCTATCTATGGCCTAGGGAGTTGGGTCTCTGCAGTTCTGTGCAACTTCCTCTCTAGAAAAAAGCCTATGGATCTTCCAAAATGGTGCATGCTCTGATCCAAAGTGGAGAGAAGCAAGCACCCAGTTTGGAGTACACTTTTGCTGCTGGCAGCTCCCTCTGCCTGGAGCATCCTGATGGCCCACCCTGGGTTCCTCCATTGAGAGGCAGCTGCCCACTCATCTTCACCCCAAAGCACACTTTCTTTCACATACTCACCCACTCACACTCTCTCCATCACTCCAGTCCTGCCTTCTGCCATCTGTATACATTCTTTATATATTTTGAAAATTAACCACTTATCAAGTGTAACATTGGCAAACTTGTTCTATCATTTAGTGTATTCTCTTTTTATTTTATTGATGTTTTCTTTTTTTGTATAAAAGCTTTTTAGTTTGATGTAGTCCCATTTGTTTATTTTTTCTTTGTTTCCTTTGCCCAATAAAATATACTGGTAAAATATTTCTGTGAAAAATATCTGAAATTTTAATATCTATGTTTACTTCTAGATCTTTTTATAGTTTCATGACTTAAATTTAAGTATTTAAACTATTTTTAGTTTGTTTTTTGTGTATTGTGTAATTTGGTGGTCTAATATCTTTTCTTTCCTTTTCCTTTTTTTTTTTTCATGTTTCTGTCCAAATTTTTCACACCATATATTAAATTGACTGTCTTTAACTCATTGTGTCTTCTTGCCTCCTTGGTCAAATATCAAGTGGCCATAAAAGTGAGAGTTTATTTTTGTGCTCTCTATTCTTGTTCTTGTCCCAGTACCATGCTGTTTTGTTTACTATGGCCTTGTACTATAGTCTGATATTAGATATTATGATATCTCCAACTTGTTTTTATTTTATCAATATTGCTGAGGCTATTCAGGGCCTTTTATGGTTTCATATAATTTTTTGGAATATTTTTTAGATTTGTGAAATATGCCATTGATTATATTTTAATAAGAATTATATTGAATGTATAGATTGCTTTGGGCTTTATAGATATTTTAATGATGTAAATTCCTCCAATCCATGAACACAGTTTCTACTTCCATTTGTTTGTATCTTTTTCAATTTTTATGTTAAATATCCTATAGTAGTACAGGCTTTTTACCTCCTGGAATAAATTTATGTCTAGGTATTTTGTTTTCTTATTTCTTTGTTTCAGTAGTAAATGAGATTGTTTTCTTTTTTTTTTCTTTCTTGACAGAGAGAGAATAAAACATCAATGTGAGAGAGACACATCCATTGGTTGCCCCCTGCATGACCCCAATCAGGGCCAGGAATGAACTGCAATGAGGTACATGCCCTTCACCAGAATTGAACCCATGACTCTTTGGTCCACTGGCTGATGCTCTAACACCTGAGCCAAACCAGCTAGAGTGTTTCTGATGGTTTATTATTGGATTATAACAATGTCACCTATTTTTGAATATACATTTTTTTATTCTGGTACTTTGCCAAATTCATTCTTCAAATCTAGTAAATTTTGGTGATTCTTTAGGGTTTTCTATGTACAATATTATGTCACCTGTAAATAATGATGATTTTACTTTCTTTTTTCCAGTTAAGATGCCATTTATTTATTTTTCTTGTCTGATTACCGTGGCTAGTACTTCCAGTACTATGTTGAAGAAGAATGATAAAAGCAAATATCTCTCATTATTCTTGATCTTGAGGAAAGTGCTTTTAATTATTTTCCCATTGAGTATTATATTGGCTGTGAGTATTTCATAGATGGCCTTTATTATGTTGAGGTATAATCCCTCCATTCCCACTACACTGAGAGTTTTTATCATAAATTGATTGTGGATTTTGTCAAATTCAGTTTCTGCATCTACTAATATAATCACGTGACTTTTTTATTCTTTATTTTGCTTATGTGATGCATCACATTAATTAATTTGTAAATATTGTACCAACCTTATATCCCTTATGTAAATCCCACTTGATGATGGTGTATGATCTTTATAATGTATTGCTGGATCTGATTTTATAATATTTTATTGAGTATTTTAGCACCTATGTTCATCAGGCATATTGGACTATAACTTTTGTTTTTTGTAGTGTCTTTATTTGGTTTTGGGATTAAGATAGTTCTGGTCTTGTAAAAACAGCTTGAAAATCTTTCCTCCTGTCAATTTTTTTTTTTTTTTTTGGAATAGTTTAAGATTTTGTAAATTAATATTTACAAATTAATTAATGTGATGCATCACATAAGCAAAATGAAGAGTAGGTGTTAGTTCCTCTTTAAATGTTTGGTATAATTCACCTGTGAAACCATCTGGCCCAGAACTTCTGTTTTTTGGGAGATTTTTAATTTCTGCTTCAATGTTATTAGTTGTAATTGGTCTATTAAGATTTTATGATGCTTACTGTTTGAGTTTGTGATACGAACTTACCTATTTCACTCAGGTTGTTCAATTTTTTGCTGTATATGTGTTTATAGTATTTTCTCTACAGTTCTTTGTATTTCTGTAATATCATTTGCTATTTCTTGTCTTTTCTTTCTGGTTTTACCTAATTGGGTCCTCTCTCTTATTTTTTTTTTTAATGTGTCTGTTTAAAGTTTGTCAAACTTGTTTATTTTTTCAAAGAACCAGTTCTTGGTTTAATTAATTTTTTATATATTTTTTAGTCTCTATGTCATATATTTCTGCTCTAATCTTTATTACTTCCTTCCTTTTATTTACTCTGGGCTTTGTTTGTTCTTCTTTTTCTAGTTCTTTTAGGTTTAGGTTTAGATTGTTTGTTTGAGATTTATCTTGCTTTTTTGTTTTTTGAATCCACACCTGAGGACATTTTTCCATTTTTGGTTCAGATAGAGTGGGAGGGGGAGAGAGAGAGAGAGAGAGAGAGAGAGAGAGAGAGAGAGAGAGAGAGAAACATGGACGTGAAAGGGACACATTGAATGGCTGCCTCCCGCACGACCCAACCAGGGCCAGGGACAAACTGCAACAGCAGTACATGCCCTTAGTGGGAACCGAACCCGAGTCTCTCTGGACCGCAGGTCAATGCTCTAACCACCGAGCCAAACCAGCCAGGACTTATCTTGTTTCTTGAGGTAGGCCTGTAATACTATGAACTGCCTTCTTAGGACTGCTGTTTCAGTGTCGCTTAGATTTTGGGTTATTGTGTTTTGTTTTGTTTTTTCATTAGTTTTCGGGTAATGTTTTATTTCTTCTTTGATCTTATTGTTAATTTATTCATTATTCAATAACATGTTACTTAGCTTCCATGTGTTTGAATGTTTTTTAGTTATTTTATTGTAATTGAGTTCTAGTTTTATGTCATTGTGGTGAGAGAAGATGCTTCGTATGATTTGAATCTTCTAGAATTTATTAAGACGTATCTTGCATTCTAACATTTGATCAGTTTTTGAGAAGGTTTAATGTACACTTGAGAAGAATGTCTGTCCTGCTGATTTGGAATAAAATTTTATATGAATATAAATTAAATTAATCCAATACGTATGTTGTTTAAGGTCGCCATTGCTTTAATTTTTTATCTGGAAAATCTATCCATTGATATTATTGGGGTGCTAAAAACCCTATTATAACTGTATTGTTGTTAATCTTTTCTTTAATATCAACTAAGATTTTCTCTATATATTCAGATGTTTCTTTGTTCGGTGTATATATGTTTACAAAGGTTATATCCACTTATTGGATCCATACTTTTAGTGACTTTCTTTGTCTCTTGTTCTGACCTTTGTTTTGAAGTCTATTTTGTGGGATATGAGTATTGCTACCCCAGTTTCTTTTTTTTTAAATTTCCATTTGAATGGAACTTTTTTTTTATATACCTTCATTTTCACTCTGCCTGTATCTTTGTTCTGAATTTGTATTTCTTGTAGACAGAAAATACATGGAACATGTTTTCTTATTCATTCAGCTACCTTATATCTTTTCATTGGAGCATTTATTATGTATACGTTTGAGGTTATTATTGATAGTACTTATGTATTGCCATTTCATTCTTTATATTTATGTTCCTCTCTCTGTATATTTTTTCAATTTTTAAAAAGCAGACCCTTTAACAATTCTTGCAAAACTGGTTTGGTGATAATGAATTTCTTTATTTATTTATATTTTTAGGAATGTATTTTTTTTATAAGTTTTTATTGATTTTTTTTTTTTTTTTAGAAAGAGAGGAAGGGAAATAGAAACACCATTATGAAAGATAAACATCAATATGTTTCACCCTGCACACTACCTAGTGGGATCGAGCCCACATACAATCTGGGTATGTGCCATGATCGGGAATTGAACCAGGACCTCTCAGTTCATTGGATGATGCTCAATCTACTGAGCCACACCAACCAGGCAGAATCTTTTTATTTCACCTTCAATTTTAAATGACAGCATTGTTGGATAAAGTAGTTTTGTTTGTATGTTTTTGCTCTGCATCATTTTGAATATTTCATGCCAATCTTTTCTGGCCTGAAGTGTTTCTGTTGAGAAATCAGCTGACAGTCTTATGGGAGTTCCCTTGTATGTAACTAACTAGCTGCGTCTTTCTTGCTACTTTTAAGATTGTCTTTTTGTCTTTAACCTTTGCCAGTTTAACCCAGAGCATAAGAGATGGGAAGAGAAGCCCACATAACATCTGACTGTGAAAAATCAGTGAGAATTCTCTCTGCTAGGGAGAAACAAGAGTATACTAGAGACACAAGCACCCTCTTAAAAGGCTAATGTACAAAATCTCATTTGCAGCCACTCATCCTGGGTTCTGGTGGAGGAACGGCTGAGTGGAATATAGTCATTAGAGGAGAGGCTGTGGTTTGTGGGTCTGGGGAGCAAACTGAAGAAACAGATGCCAGAATATTTGTGTTCAATCCCTCTCTCAGACTATAGACACCATTTTTGGGGGGTGGGTAACTCCCCTTTATTCAGCAACAGCCTGAGAGAATGCAAAAGCCCAACCCTCTGGACTACCTGTTGCCCCACCTAGAAGAGCTTACACCCTGCTGAGTCATTTTTCTGGGCCCAAGTGTAGAGGCTTATGCAGACTCAGGGGATATCAGCTTTGTGTGGCTTGCAGGTAGAGGCCATTCCCCCAACTATTCTGTGAACCTGACAGGCACCTCCCCTACAAGAGGGATCCACTAGTGGCACTCTTTGTGCTTCTGGTGGCTCCACCTTCCTCACTCTTGGCAGCACTGATCAGCTAAGATTGGGCTCTTGGGAAAATCTTGGATAAACTGAATTGTGTGACTCTGGATGGTGGCCGTTTCTCCACTGTATGCCTGACCAATGTAGAGCCCTCCCTTCACAAGGCCAACTCTTGGCCTGTTTGAGCCTGATAGATTCTTCTTTCCTCACCTTGATAACTCCCTGAGTTTCTACCCTATCATAAACATCTGCAGATACCTGGGGTGGGGGGCAGCTAGACTTGGTACGACCAGGTAAGTTTGCTGAGTGGCCTCAGACCCAGCACTGATAACAAGTTTGAAAAGGTATTAGTCTGATTAACAACACTCTCCCCTACCTGGTGACACACTGAGAACCTACCTCATAAAACTCGAGTACCACCAGAGGCGTTTTTAGTTACTAAACCTAACAGGCAGCCAGCTGGTGGAAACATTGGGAGGTGAATCTCAGGTGACATGGAATATTTCCTAATCTGCCCCTGGGACCGGTACTAATAAAAGTCAAGCCTTGGCATACATCTGGGTCTTTTCCATTCACACCAAGACCCATCAGTCAGCCACAAAATGCAGATTCCTTTATAGCTTCAAACAGGTGGCTGATACAAGTCACAGGGAGTATCTGATAATGGCCTGCAACATAGTCCCTCTCAAGAGGGCAAAAAACAAGAAAAGTAGTGGAAAGCTTCAGAAAACATCAGTGTAGGATCCAAAAAGCTTCACAAGAGGCATATCCAAAGGGACATTTCAGCAGTCACCAGACCCTGTTGAGGCAAATTCTGCTTTGTGATCAACACCTGCACAGGAGCTCGTACATTGTGGTCAGTGTTAAATCTTATAGTCAGCAAACCCAAAGGCCTACCTCATGCATGAACAAGCTAAGAACAATCAAAACTCAATTCCATCATATGGAACCAAAAGAGACCCTGAATAACCAAAGCAATCTTAAAAAGAAGAAAAAAGTAGGAGGGTTCACAATACCAGATATCAGGTAATACCACAAAGCCACTGTAATCAAAACAGCCTGGTGCTGGCACAAGAGCTGGCACATAGATCAATGAAAAGAACAGAGAACCCAGAAACGGACCCAAAACAATATGCTCAATTAATATTAGACAAAGGTGGTAAGAGCATACAATGGAATAAACACAGCATTTTTAATAAATGGTGTTGGCAAAATTGGACAGCTACATGCAAAAAAATTGAAACTAGATCATAAACTTACACCATACACAAGAATAAACTCAAAATGGGTAAAAGACTAAAATGTGACTTGTGAATCCATAAAAATCCTAGAAGAAAATGTGGGCAACAAAATGTCAGACATCATGTGCAGCAGAATTTTCATTGATAAATCACCTAAGACAACAGAAACAAAGAAAAATATGAACATATGGAAATTCATAAAACTCAAAAACTTTCGCACAGCAAAAGAAACAACCATCAAAATGGAAAGATAACCTATCTGTATAGGAGAGCATAATTGCCAATGATACATCAAATAAGGAGTTAATTTTCAAAATATATAGAGTGCTCATACAACTCAACAAAAAGAAGAAAAAGAACCCCGTTAAAAAATGAGAAGCTGAGCTAAATAGACACCTCTCCAAAAAGGACAAATGGCCAAGAGATATATGAAGAAATGTTTAACTTTGCTAATCATCAGAGAAATGCAAATTAAAACTACTGAGAGGTGTCACCTCATACCTGCCGGAATGGCTGCCATCAACAAATCATCAAACAAGTGCTGGTGAGGGTGTGGAGAAACAGGGACTCTGGTACACTGCTGGTGTAAATGCAGACTGGTGCAGCCACTATGCAAAACAGTATGGTGTTCCCTCAAAAATTAAAAATTGATCTTCTATCTGACCCAGTAATCCCACTTCTAGGAATATATCATAAGAAACCTAAAACACCAATCAGAAAGAGTATATGTATCCCAATGTTCATAGCAGCGCTATTTGCAATCTCTAAGATCTGAAAACAGCCCAAGTGTTTATCAATAGATGAGTGAATAAAAAAGCTGTGGTGCATATACACAATGAAATACTATGCAGATTTAAGAAAGAAAGATTTCTTATCCTTTGAGACCACATGGAGGTACCTGGAGAGTATTATTCTGAGTGAAACAAGCCAGTCAGAGAAATACAAATGCCACATGATCTCACTTATTTGTGGAATATAATGAACAAGGTGGGCTGATGAACAAAATAGACTCAGAGACATAGAAAGGAGTATGGTTCAGACTGACAAACCTCAGAGTAGGGGGATGGGGGGAATGGATGAGATGAACCAAATAACTTATATGCATGTATGCATAAACAATGGACATAGACAACAATGCTGAGGGGATGGGGGGAGGAGGGGAAGAGGGGGTCTAGGGGGAAAAAAGAGAAGCATTTGTAACAAAAATAAATTAATAAAAATTAGAAAAAATTAAATGAAACAAAAACCAGTACATACACTCACAGAGAAACAAAACTCAATTACAACATGAGGGCTTATACCCATACAAGGGACATTCCTGGAACGCCTAGGTCAATTGATCAAGGAGACTACACCACTGTCTCCCACAGGACACCTAATACATAACAGCACCCAACCAAGACTGGGAGTCATAGAAGATCCCCTAATACATAGAAACAAACACAAAAAAGCAGCCAAAATGGGTAGACAAAATAACATGTTCCACATAAAATAAAAGGATAGTCTTTAGAAAAAGAACTAAACTAAATGAAGGGCAAGCAATTAACCAGATGTAGAGTTTTAAAAAATGGTTATAGGGATGCCCAAGGATTTTAGTAAGAACTACAACAACATAAAAGGGTCATAGAAACAATTAAAAAGAATTAGTCACAAATGAAGAATACACTAGAAGAAATAAAGAGTAGGTTGAATAAAGCAGAGTATCAAATTAGCGATTTGTAAAACAAGGTAGCAGAGAACATCCAATTAGAGCATTAAAAAGAAAAAAGGATTAAAAATTGAGGATAGTTAAAGGAATCTTTGGGACAATTTTAAGCATAACAACATCACATCATAGGGGTACCAGAAGTAGAAGAGAGAGGACAAGGGATAAAATACTTATTTGAAGAAGTAATGACTGAAAATTTCCCTAATCTGTTGAAGGAAAAATACAAGTCCAGGAAGTGCAGAATCCTAAACAAGATGATTTCAAAAGGCCCAAACGAAGACACATCATAATTAAAATGGCAAAGTTTAAAGACAAAGAGAGAATTTTAAAGCAGCAAGAGAAAGACAGTTATTTACCTACAAAGGAACTTCTCTGTATGATTGTTAGCTGATTTCACCACAGAAATATTTCAGTCCAGAAGGCATTGGCATGAAATATTTAAAGTAATGGAAATTCAGGACCTACAACCAAGACTACTTTACTGAGAAAGGTTATTATTTAAAACTGGAAAAAAAAAATAAAGAGCTCCCCAGAAACAAACAAACAAGCAAACATAAAACCACAAACTAAAGGTATTTTGTTGACCATCAAACCAGTAATACAAGACATGTTTAAGAATAAGGAAAAAAGAATGGCGGAACATAATTAAAAAAATAAAATGGCAATAAATACATACCTATCAATAATCATATTATATGTAAATGGCTTAAATGCTCCAATCAAAAGACATAGCATAGCTGAGTGGATAAAAACAGGAGAACCATATATATGGTCTCTATGAGAGACTCACCTCAGAATGAATCACACACAGACTAAAAGTAAAGAACAGAAGGAGACATTTCATGCAAATGGCAATTCAAAATACATATATCAGACAAATAGACTTTAAAAAAATGGCTATAGTAAGAGATAAAAGGTGACACTACATAATGATAAAAGGATCAATCCAACAAAAATATATTACCCATGTAAATATTAACAGACTAAACCATAAGAGCACCTAAATATATAAAGCAAATACTGATAGACAAAAAGGCAGAGATCAAGAGTAATAATTGGGTATTTTAACATCCCGTTGACATCAATGGATAGATCTTCCAGACAGAAAATCAACAAGAAAACAGTGTCCATAAAGGAAATGATAGATCAGATGGATTTAACTTATATTTTCAGAGCATTTTCACTCAAAGCAGCAGAATATACAGTCTTTTCATGTGTACATGGAACATTTCCTAGGATAGACCACATGTTAGGACATAAAACAAGTTTCAATACATTTCAGAAGAATAAAATCACATCAAGCTTTTTCTCTGAACATAATGGTATGAAACAAGATAATAACCACAAGAAAATAAACACACAAAGATAGGGAAGATAAATAATATGTTAATAAACAATGAATGGGTTAACAATGAGATTAAGGAAGAAATAAAAAAAAAAAATGAGAACACAACAACCACAAATCTATTGGACACAGAAAAAGCAGTCCTAAGTTAAAGTTCATAGCATTACAGGCCTACCTCAAGAAACAAGAAAAATAAACAATCTATATCTACACTTAAAGAAACAAGAAAAATAAAAAGCCTGAAGTGAGTAGAAGAAAGAAATAATAAACATCAGAACAGATATAAACAAAATAAAGCAAAAAATAAAAATAAAAAAAACTATACAAAAGATCAATGAAATTGAGTTAGTTCTTTGAAAAGATAAATAAGATTGACAAACTTTTAACCAGACTAATCAAGAGAACAGAGGAAGAACCCAAATAAATAAAATTAGAATGAGAGAGGAGAAGTAAACACACAACAAATAAAAAGTGTAAAGAAAATTAAGAAAAATGGAAAAGTTTGGATGAAATGGATAAATTTCTAGAAATAGACAATCTTCCAAAAGTAAAACAGGAAGAATAAGAAAATATCAACAGATTTTATTCTTGGTGCCACTCTTACTACACTCCAGAAATGGGGTAAAGATAGTTTATTCAGTAAATTGTTCTGGGAAAAAAGGACAGATGCATGCAAAAAAATTAAAACTAGACCACCTTCTTATTTTTTATTTGATTTCTTTAGAGACAGAAGAATGAAGAAAAAGATAGAAACAATGATGTGAGAGAGAAACATTTATCGGCTGCCTCCTGCACACACCTACTGGAGATCAAGCTTGCAAACTGGGCATGTGTCCTAACTTGAAATCAAACTGGGACCTTTCAGTCCATGGGACGATGCTGAATCCACTGAGTTACACTGGTTGGGCTAGACCACGTTCTTACACCATACACAAAAATAAACTCAAAATGGATTAAAGACTTAAATGTTAGTCTCAAAACCATAAAAATTATAGAAGAAAACAGGCAGTAAACTCAGGCATTTCTTGGAGCAATATTTTTTTCTGATATATTTCTTTGGGCAAGGGGAACAAAATTAAAATAAACAAATTGGAATACATCAAACTAATAAGATTTTACACAGCAAAGGAAACCATAAACAACATTAAAAGAAAACCCACTGAATAGAACATATTCTCCAAAAATACATTTGATAAAGGCTTAATATCCAAAATTTATAAAGAAATTATACAGCTCATTCCACTTCTAGGAATAGACCCTAATAAGCCTGAAACACCAATCAGAAAAGATATATGTACCCCCATGTTCATAGCAGCACTATTTACAATAGCTAAGATCTGGAAACAACCCAAAAGGCCATCAGTAGACAAATGGATAAAAAAGCTGTGGTACATATACACAATGGAGTACTATGCTGCTGTAAGAAAGAAAGATCTCTTATCCTTTGAAATGACATGGAGGAACCTGAAAAGTATTATCCTAAGTCTAACAAGCCAAACAGAGAAAGACAGATATCACATGATCTCACTTATTTGTAGACTATAACGAACATAACAGTCTGAGGAATAGGGTAGACCCAGAGACATGGAAGTAGAGTACAGATTGACAACCCTCAGAAGAGGTAGTGGTGGGGGAGAGCAGAGACAAACCACAAAACTTATATGCATGTACGCATAACAAATAGACATGGACAACAAAGCCTGGAACGAGGTGGGGGGATAGGGAGAGGGTGTCAATGGGATAAAAAAGGAGAAACATCTGTAACAAAAATAAAATAATAAAAATATTTGTGGAGTATAATGAACATAACAGTCTGAGGAATGGGGTAGTCCCAGAGACGTGGAGGTGGGGTACAGACTGACAATCCCCAGAAGAGGGGATGGTGGGGGAGAGAGAAACCACAGAACTTATATGCATGTATGCATGAACAATGGACATAGACAACAAAGCTGGGGACAGGGCGGTGAGGGGTGTGGGGGGAATCAGTGGGGGCAAAAGGAGAAACATCTGTAACAAAAATTAATAAAAAAGAAAAAATAAATAAAATAAAATAAAAAAGTTAACAAAAAGAACGTATACAGCTCAACACATACACACAAATTTCCAATGAAAAAATGGTCAAAGGACCTGAATAGACACATTTCCAAAGATGACATACAGATGGGCAATTGATATATGAAAAGCTGCTAAACATCACTAATCATCAGAGAAATGCAAATTAAAATCACAATGAGATATCACCTCACACCTGTCAGAATGGCTATCATCAATAAATCAACAAAAACAAGTGTTGGCAAAGATGTGGAAATAAGGGAACACTTATGCACTGTTGGCGGGAATACAGACTGATGCAGCCACTGTGGAAGCAGTATGGAGTTACCTCAAAATATTAAAAATGAAACTGCATTATGACCAAGTGATTCCACTTCTATGAACATATCTGAAGAAACCCAAAACACTAATTAAAAGAACATTTGCATTATTGCAGTGTTATTTACAATAACCAAGATTTGGAAGCAGCCTAAGTGTCTATCAGTCAATGAGTGGATATAAAAGCCATGGTATATTTATACAATGGAATACTAGTTGGCTGTAAAAAGAAAATTTCACTTTTAACAACAGCATGGATAGACCTGGAGAGCATTATGATAAGTAAAATAAGCCAGTCAAAGACAAACATCATATGATTTTACTTATGCATGGAATCTAATGAACAATGTAAACTGACAAATTAGAAACAGATTCATAGATACAGAGAACAGACTGACAGCTGCCGGGGGAAGGGGAGTTGTGGGGCTGGGTGAAAAGGTGAAGGGATTAAACAAACAAACAAAAAACACCTCATAGACATAACAGAATAGTGAGTACCGGTGAAAAATGGGTAAAAGAGATAAATGGTTATTGAAGGGGATTTGACTTGGGGTGGTGAATGCACAATACACTATACAGATGATGTATTATAAAATTGTCTATCTGAAACCTAGCAACTTTGTTAACCAGTCTCATGTCAATACATTCATTTTAAAAATAAATTAAAAAACATCTGGAAATGGAAATGTTTCTGCATAAATTTTGAGGTTTGTTTTTTTCTACAATATAGTATTTTATTATTTCAGCTTTCATAGTTTTATTATTATCATGTGATTAATGCATAATACGTAAATTATACACAGGAAATATTTGGTTCGGGGAGTTTGATTGAGGTTTCAAATGGAGAATAAAGAAAAATAAGCACAAATTCTGTGAGATTATTCCTTCTTCATACTGAGAGAGCATCAGAGTTCTCTCCATGGTTATGGTGGGATGAATAATATTGCTGCATACCTATATCCCATTAGCTCTAAGCCAGCTTCTACAGGTTTAGGTTAAAAAATTCTTAGAGATCTTGGTTTTCTCAGTTTTTGTCAAAACTCTTTCTGTGGCTATGTGCCTTTATTGTAGGCTAGTGCTTGTCTTAGCTACATTGATACAAATATAGAGTATACATCTTATACCACATCTAGGTTATTATGACCACTCTAGGTTGCTACATATTAAGAATAACAACACCAACAATACAACAACCATACTTAGAAATTATTGTTATATGTCATTTAGTTATTGACTATATGCCAGTCACTGTTATAAGTGATATACATCCATATCAGATCATTTAATTCTTACAACAGAGTCTGTATCTCTTTTAAGTATTTTTTCTTTATAATCTAGAATTAATTTTCTTACATAGTGTATATTATTCATTGTTTTATTTATTTTTTAAAAAATAAATTTTATTGATTTATTTTCAGAGAGAGAGATGTGGATCAGTGGCTTCCCCCATGTGCCCTGTTAGTGGGTGGGGGTAGGATGGTGAAGGGGGGAACATACCTGCAACCAGGATGTGTACACTGACCACAGTCAAAGCCTCTAACTCTTGGTGCAGGGGACCAACTTTCAACCAACTGAGTAACACATGCAAGTGCAGGGGCCCCACTTTTATTTATTTATTTTGTATTTAATTAGTTTATTTAATATTGTTACAGATGTTTCTCCTTTAACTCCCACTGATACTCCCTCTCCCACCCTGTCCCCAGCTTTGTTGTCCATGTACATTGTTCATACATACATGCATATAAATTCTGTGGTTTATCTCTCCCCCACCACTCCCTCTTCTGGGGATTATCAGTCTGTACCCCACTTCCATGTCTCTGGGACTATCCCGTTCCTCAGACTGTTATGTTCATTATATTCCACAAATCAGTGAGACCATGTGGTATTTGTCTTTCTCTGCTTGGCTTGTTTCCCTTAGAATAACACTCTCCAGGTCCCTCCATGTCATCTCAAAGGATAAGAGATTGTTCTTTCTTACAGCTGCATAGTACTCCATTGTATATATGTACCACAGTTTTTTATCCATTTATCTACTGATGGCTATTTGGGCTGTTTCCATATCTCAGCTATTGTAAATTGTGCTGATATGAACATGGGGTACATATATTTTTTCTGGTTGGTATTTCAGGCTTTTTAGAGTATATTCCTAGAAGTGGGATCACTGGATCAAATGGAAGTTCAATTTTTAATTTTTTGAGGTAACACCATATTTTTTCCATAGTGGGTGCACTAGTCTGCATTCCCACCAGCACTGTACTAGAGTCCCCTTTTCTCCACACCCTCCCCAATACCTGTTTGATTTGTTGATGGGGGCCATTCTGACAGATGTGAGGTGATACCTCATTGTTGTTTTAATTTGCATCTCTCTGATGATTAGTGATGTTGAGCATTTCTTCTTATGTCTCTTAGTCATTTGTATGTCATGTTTGGAGAGGTGTCTGTTTAGGTCCTCTGCCCATTTCTTAATATGGTTCTTTGTCTTCCTTTTGTTGAGTTGTATGTAAACTCTCTATATATTGGACATTAACCCCTTATCTAATATACCATTGGCAATTATGATCTCCCATACAATGGGTTGCCTTACCATTTGATGATTGTATTTTTTGCTTTGCGGAAGTTTTTGAGTATATGTAGTCCCATGTGTTCATTTTCTCCTTTGTTTCCGTAGGTGATGAATCAGTGAAAATTCTGTTGCATATGATGTCTGAAATTTTGTTTCCTATATTTTCTTCTAGAATTTTTATGGATTCATGAATCACATTAAAGTCTTGTATCCATTTTGAGTTTATTCTTCAGTATGGTGTAAGTAAGTAGTTTTATTTTTTTCCATGTAGCAGTACAATTTTCCTAACAGCATTTATTAAAGGGGCTGTTTTTACTCCACTGTATGCTCTCAACCCCTTTGTTAAATATTAATTGAGCATATTGTCTTGAGTATATTTCTGGATTCTCTATTCTGTTCTATTGATCTTTGTGCCTGTTCTTGTGCCAGTACCAGTCTTTTTTTATTACAGTGGCTTTGTAGTATAATCTAAAATCTGGTAATGTGATTACTTCAACCTTGTTCATTTTCAAGATTGGTGTGGCTATTCGTGGTCTTTTTTGGTTCCATATGATCTTTTGAAGTATTTGTTCTAGTTCTGTGAAGCATGTCGTTGGTATTTTGATAGAGATTGCATTGAATCTATAGATTGCTTTGGGTAGTATGGACATTTTAATGATGTTAATTCTTCCAATCCATGAAAAAGGTATGTGCTTTCACTTTTTTATATCTTTCTTTATTCCTTTTTTCAATGACCTGTAGTTTTCTGTGAATAGGACCTTTATTTCTTGGTTAAGTTTATTTCTAGGCATCTGAATTTTTTGCTTCGATGGTAAATGGGATTGTTTTTCTAGTTTCTCTTTCCGTGAGTTCATCATTGGTATATAAGAATGCCATTGATTTCTTGATGTTGATTTTGTATCCTGCAACTTTTCCAAATTCATTTACTAAGTTTAGTAATTTTTGATGGAATCTTTGGTATTTTCTACGTATAGTATCATGTCATCTGGGAATAATGACAGTTTCACTTCCTCCCGTCCAATTTGGATCTCTTTTATTTTTTCTTACTGTCTTATTGCTGTGGCTAAGAGTTCCAGTACTATGTTAAGCAAGAGTGGTGAAAGTGGGCATCTTTGTCTAGTTCCTGTTCTTATGGAAAATGCTTTTAGTTCTTTTTCATTGAGTATGATGTTGGCTGTGGGTCTTTCTTCTTTTTTTTTTTTTTTAGTAAATTTTGGAGTTTATTCTGTCACTGGTACATGTAAAATTACACCATTCTTTTAACTGCTGTATAGTATCTGTATTAATTATTTATTGCTGTGTAACAAATCCAATGGCTGAAAACAACTCATTTATTATCTCATAATTTCTGTAGCTCAGGAGGCCAAAGCATGGCTTTTCTGGGTCTGTAGCTTCAAGGGTCTCTCACAGGCTATAATCAAGGTGTCACCTGGAGCTGTGTTCTCATCTCAATGTTCTACTGGGGAAGGATGTATTTTCACACTCATATGATGGTTGGCAGAATTTGATTCTTAATGGGTTGTAGGTCTGAGGTCCTCAGTTTCTTGCTGACTGTTGGATATAGATCACCCTAAATTCCTTGTCATGTGGGCCTCTCCGTGGAATAACTCACAACATAGATCGAAGCCAGCAAGGAAGAGAGCTGGCTAGCAAGACAGATTTATAATGTATTCATGGAAGTCGCATCCTGTCACCTCTGCCACAGTTTATAAATTAGAAGGAAGTCACATATCCCACCAAGCTTAAGGGAAAGGGATTACTCTAGGCATGAGTACTGGTAGACAGAGATAATCGGGGGCCTTCTCAGAGTCTTTCTATTATAAATAACATCCATGTATAGATAAATCACAATTTATTTAACAAGTTTTCTCTTAATGGACATTTAAGTTTTTCCAGTATGTTTGCAAGAATGAATACTGCAATGAATGTCAATATTTCATTCTGCCACCATGCTAGGATTGCACATGTTGTAGGCTTAAATTTCTAGAGTGGAATTTCTAAGTTGGAGGCTATGTGCATTTATAATTTTGGTAGATGTTACCAAATTGTTCATAGAAGTTGCACCAGTTTATGTTCCCCAGGCAAGGTATGATACCTGTTTCCCCACTAACTTGCAACCTAGTGTGTCATTTGTATTTTAAATCTTTGCCAATGAGATCTCAGAGCAATTTTCATTTGTATTTCTCTTGTGAGAGATATGAGTCTTTTCCTATTTTTAAGAGCCATTGTACTTTCTCTTCTGAAAACTGTGTTTATATCCTTTGCCACTTTTTCAATTTTTCTTTTCAGTATTACGAAGTGTTATTTTTTTTTGTTTTTCTTTTTTTATATTTTATTTTTGTTACAGATGTTTCTCCTTTTTTACCCCATTGACACCCTCCTCCTCATCCATCCCACCTACTCCCCGGCTTTGTTGTCCATGTTCATTTGTTATGCGTACATGCATATAAGTTCTGTGGTTTATCTCTTCCCTACCACTACCACCTTCTCTTCTGAGGGTTGCCAGTCTGTACCCTACTTCCACATCTCTGGGCCTACCCTATTCCACAGACTGTTATGTTCAATATATTAAACAAATAAGTGAGATCTTGTGGTATTTTTCTTTTTCTGCTTGGCTTGTTTCACTTAGAATAATACTTTCCAGGTCCTTCTATGTCGTCTCAAAGGATAAGAGACCTTTCTTTCTTACAGCAGCATAGTAATCCATTATGTATATGTACCATGTATTTTTTTATCAGTTCGTCTAATGATGGACACATGGGCTGTTTCCAGATCTTAGCTATTGTAAATAGTGCTGCTATGAACATGGAGGTACATATATTCTTTCTGATTGGTGTTTCAGGTTTCTTAGGGTATATTCTTAGAAGTAGGGTCACTGGGTCAAATGGAAGTTCAATTTTTAATTTTTTGAGGTAGCACCATATTGTTTTCCATAGCGGCTGCACCAGTCTGCATTTCCACCAGCAGTGTACTAGAGTCCCCTTTTCTCCACACCCACATCAACACTTGTTGTTTGATGATTTGTTGATGGCGGCCATTCTGATAGATGTGAGGTGGTACCTAATTGTTGTTTTAATTTTCATCTCTCTGATGATTGGTGATGTTGAGCCTTTCTTCATTAGTCTCTTAGCCATTTGTATGTCCTGTTTGGGGAGGTGTCTATTTAGTACCTCTGCCCATTTTTTAATGGGGTCCTTTGTCTTCCCTTTGTTGACTTGTATGAGCACTCTATATATATTGAAAATGAACCTCTTATCTGATATTATTGGCAATTATGCTCTCCCATACAGTGGGTTGCCTTTCCATTTTGATGGTTGTTTCTTTTGCCGTGAAAAAGTTTTTTAGTTTGATGTACTCCCATGTGTTCATTTTTTTTTCTATGTTTTTCTTGCCTTAGGTAATGTATCAATGAAAATTCTGCTGCGTATGATATCAGAAATTTTGTTACAATATTTTTTTCTAAAATTTTTCTGGATTCACGGGTCACTTTTAAGTCTTTTATCCATTTTGAGTTTGTTTTTGTGTATGGTGTAAGTTGATGGTATAGTTTCATTTTTTTTGCATGTAGCTGTCCAATTTTCCCAACATCATTTATTAAAGAGGCTGTCTTTTTTCATTGTATGCTCTTGCCTCCTTTGTCAAATATTAATTGAGCATAATGTCTTGGGTCCATTTCTGCATTCTCTGTTCTGTTCCATCATACTATATTTCTGTTCTTGTGTCAGTACGAGGCTAATTTGATTACTGTGACTTTGTAGTATAACCTGAAATCTGGTAATGTGATCCCTCCTACTTTGTTCTTCTTTTTCAAGATTGGTGTGGCTATTTGAGGTCTTTTATGGTTCCATGTGAACTTTTGAAGTATTTGTTCTAATTCTGTGAATATATATCGTTGGTATTTTGGTGGAGATTGCATTGAATTTATAGATTGCTTTGGTAATATGGACATTTTAATGATGCTAATTCTGCCAATCTATAAACAAGGTATGTGCTTTCACTTTTTTATATCTTCCCCTATTTCTTTTTTCAATGTCTTGTACTTTTCTGCAAATCAGTCTGTTACTTCTTTGGTTAACTTTATTCCTAGGTATCTTAATTTTTTTGCGGCGATGGTAAATAAAATTATTTTTTCAATTTTTCTTTCTGTGATTTCATCATTGATAGATAAGAATGCTCTTGATTTATTGACATTAATTTTGTATCCTGCTACTTTGCCAAATTCATTTTTTAAGTCTAGTAAATTTTTTATGGAGTTTTTGGGGTTTTCTACATACAGTGTCATGTCATGTGTGAATAATGACAGTTTCACTTTCCTTTTTTCCAATTAGGATCCCTTTATTTTTTCTTCCTGTCTAATTGCTGTGGCTCAGACTTCCAGTACTATGTTAAATAAGAATGGCAAAAGTGAGCATCCCTGTCTTTTTCCTGATCTTAAGGAAAATGCTTTTAGTTCTTTTCCATTGAGTATGATGTTGGCTGTAGGTCTTTCTTATACAGCCATTATTATGTCTATTCCCACAATGGCTGAGCATTTTTATCTGAAATGCTGAATTTTGTCGAATGCTTTTTTAGCATGTGTTGATATGACCATATGATTTTATCTTTCATTTTGTTTATGTGGTGTATCACATTAATTGATTTGTGAATATTGTTCCAGCCTTGCATCCCTGGGATGAATCCCACTTCGTCATGGTGAATAATTTTTTTGATGTATTTCTGGATTCTATTTGCTAGTATTTTGTTCAGGATTTTGGCATCTATGTTCATCAGAGAAATTGGCCTGTAGTTTTTTTTTTTTTTTTTTTTTTATTTGTAGTGTCTTTTTATAGTTTTGGAAATAGAATTGTGCTGGCCTCATAAAACCAGTTTGGAAGTATTTCTTCTTCTTGAATTTTCTGAAATAGTTTGAGGAGAATGGGTCTTAGTTCTTATTTTAATGTTTAGTAACATTCCCTTGTGAAGCTATCCAGACCTGGGCTTTTGTTTGCTGGGAGAGTCTTGATTAAATATTCAATTTTTGGTTGTTGTTATTGGTCTGTTCAAGTTTTCTATCTCTTCCCAGTCCAGTTTTGGAAGACAATGTGTTTCTAGAATTTTGTCCACTTTGCTTAGATTGTTGAATTTGTTGCCGTATAATTGTTTATAATATGTGTTAATGATCCTTTGTATTTCTGTGGTGTCCATTATTATTTTTCCTCTTTCATTTCTGATTTTGTGGATTTGGGTTTCCCCTGTTTCTTGGTGAGTCTCGCTAGGGTCCATCAATCTTGTTTATCTTTTCAAAAAAGTAGATCTTTGTTTTCATTGATCTTGTGATTTTTTTTTCCCACGTCATTTATTTCTGCTCATATCACTACTATTTCCTTCCTTCTACTTGCTCTGGAGTTTTCTTTTTGTTTGCTTTCTAGTTCTATAGTTTGTGAGGTTAGATAGTCTATTAGAAAATTTTCTTGTTTCTTGAGGTAAGACTGTGGTACTATGAACTTCCATCTCAGAACTTCTTTAGCTGCATCCCATAGATTTTATGTTGTTGTGTGTTCAATTTCATTGGTTTCCAGAAACTTTTAAATTTCTCTCTTGATCTTCATGGTAACCCATTTATTGTTCAATAACATGCTATATCGCCTCCATGTTTTAAACAGTTTTTTTGTACTCTTGTTGCAATTGATTTCTAGTTTCATGTCATTGTGATCTAAGAAGATGCTTGATATAATTTCAATCTTCTTGAACTTGTAGACTTAGTCTGTGCCCTAACATGTGGTGTATCTTTGAGAATGTCCCATGTGCACTTGAGAAGAATGTGAATTCTGCCATTTTGGGGTGCAATTTTCTGTAGATATCTATGAAATCCATTTGATCTAGTGCTTCATTTGGAGTCTGTGTTTCCTTTTGAATTTTTTGTCGAGATGATCTATCCAGTGATGTGAGCAGAGTGTTGAAGTCCCATGCTATGATAGTGTTGCTGTTGATTTCTTCTTTGAAGTGCTCCAGAAGATTTTTAATATATGTTGGTGCTTCTATATTGGGTGCATATATGTTAACCAAGATTATATATTCCTGTTAGATAGATACTTCCTTTATTGTGTAGTGGCCTTCTTTGTCTCTAGTTATGGTCTTCATTTTGAAATCTACTTTATCAGATATGAGTATTGCTTCCCCAGATCCTTTTCTTTTCCATTTGCTTGAAAGACTTTTTTTATGCCTTCACTTTCAACCTATGTGAGTCTTTTGTTGTGAGGTGCGTCTCTTGTAAACTGCATATATGTGCATCATGCTATCTTATCTAATCAGCTACTCTGTGCTTTTTATTGTAGGATTCAAACTATTCACATTTAAAGTGATAATTGATATGTACTTATGTATTTCTATTTTTGTTTAGTTTGGTTCTATTTTTCTTCTTATTTTTTCTACTAATTACAGGAGTATTTTTAGCATAACTTGCAGTGCTGGTTTGGTGTTAATATCTTCTCTTGGCCTTTTTTTTTTTTTTTTTGTCCGGGAAGCTCTTTATTTGACCTTCTATTTTGAATGATAGCCTTGCTGGATAGAGTAGTCTTGGATTCAGATACTTGATTTTCATGACCTAGATTACTTCATGCCTCTCCCTTCTGGCTTGTAGTGTTTCTGATGAGAAATCAGCTGAGAGCCTTATTGGGTTTTCTTTGTAGGTAACCTGTGGCTTATTTTTTGCTGCCTTTAGGATTCTCTCTTTGTCTTTAATTTTTGGCATTTTATTTACTATGTGCCTAGGTGTAGGCCTGTTTGTGTTCTTCTTACTTGGAGTTTTCTATGCTTCTTGTTCTTGAATGCCTTCTTCCTTCACCTAGTTTGGGAAATTTTATGTCAGTATTTCTTTAAATATATTTTTCAACTCTTGCCAATTTTCTTTCTCTCTGGGGTCTCCAATGATGCAAATGTTATTACATTTTCAGTTATCCCACAGTTCTCTTAAGCTATCTTTCTGTTTTCTAATTTTTTTTTTTTTTTTTTTTGGTTTTCTAATTGTTTGATTTTTTTTTCACCCTGTCTTCTAATTCACTGATCCCGTCCTCAGCTTTCTCTACTCTGCTGGTTATTCCTTCCAATATGTTCTTAATTTCTGCTATGTCATTTTCATTTCCACTTGGTTGGTTTTTAACGTTTCTATATTTTTACTCATGGTGCTGATGTCCTCACTCATGCTGTTGAGCTTCCTCAAGATCATGGCTCTGAACTCTACCTCTGATAATTTGCTTAGCTGCATTTCCTTTATCTTGTCTTCAATAGAGTTTTCTTGTTCTTTCAGTTAAGCTTTGTTTCTTTGTTTCACTATTTTGGCTCTCTCAGTGGGTTTTGGAGCCTGCCAAATTTTTCCTCTGGGTGTTGGTGTCCTGCTATTTGTGGCTTCCTCTCCTGGGTTTGGATTGGCCAGCGCAGGCCCATGTTAAACACTAATGTCAAGTCTTACTTTCTTGGGTATATTTTCAAGCACAAGAAAGGTTTAGTTATCCTCTAGTTTTTTTCTGGAGGGCTGTAGTCTCACTTACTCAGTGCCTTGGAATGCATTTCTGATATTTTGCATAAGAGTATTTCCAGAGGGTGAAATAAATGCTGGTTGTTAATGAGCCTCAGTTTTCATTTCGTTGCCTCACCTGGGACAGGCTGAATCTCTGAAGGGGAGCGGATGCTGCTTTTCCCCACAGCTCTGGGAAGGACTATACTGGCCACTGTCCTTTGTGGCCACAACTCAGCAAAAACTCTGATTGCCCTCCAAATCCCAGTTGTCCCCACAGAGTTCCCACCCAGTCTGTCCTCCCTCTGCTTTAGCCTCCAGGTGAGTAGTGCTCTGTTCCAGTTCACTGTAGAGCAGGCTTGGTCTTTATTCCCCAAGGGCTCTGCTCACAGCTAAGACTGCTGCTGTCTGGTTTCCAAGCCCGCCACCCTCTGGCACCTCCACAGATCCTACTAATGTTCTTGTTTATAAGATCCTTTCCTGCTGCTTCTCTGTTGCTTTTCTTTGAGGATTTGTTTTTATTTTAGTAGTAATTCCCTTTTAGTCCTGAGAGACCTTCTGTGTAGCTTCCATTCACTCTTCCACCATTTTCACATCCTCTATGCCTATCTTGTTTACAGCTGGGTTGCACAGGTTTTTCTGGTGCCCCCAAACCCTGCAGGTCCCGCAGGTAACTAGATCACACAGTCCCTTTGGGGAACAGGCTCTAAGCCTATGTCATGGAATGCTGGGTTTCACAGGCCATTCTGGTGCTTCAGCATCCCACAGGTCCCATTGGTAATTTGATGGCACAGTCCCTGCTGTGTCACACAGACCTCTCTGGTGCTTCAGCACCCTGCAGGTTCTGTGGGTAACTAGATCGCACAGTCCCTGTTGGGTCTCACAGGTCTTTCTAGTGTTTCAGCACCCCGCAGGTCCCATGAGTTACTAGATGGCACAGTCCATGCTGGGTTGCACAGGTCTCTCTGGTGTCCCCGCAACCTTCACTTCCCACAGGAAGGCAGCTGGATTGCACCAGTTTCTCTGGCTTCCCACTGCTCTTGTGGGCTACTGGATCACACAGGCCTCTGTGGAGCTCCAGGTCCCACCATTGGAGGCTGTGGAGTGCTGCTGCTTGGTGGGGCTCAAGTCCTGCTCAGCTTTTTCTGTAGTTTTTGGGGATGGGTCTCAGCTGCTGGTCTCTGCTTATGTTGCCTGGGAATGGAGGTCTGTTCCCTAGCCTCTGTTCCTGGGGGTATATCTCAACACTGATCAGGCTGCTACTATGGAAGATGATGCTGGGCTTTTGGCTGTCTGAGGCTTTCATGACCAGCACTTTGGGAACTCCACTACTGTGCACCGGTCCGTGTTGACACAGAGTGTCCACTGGTTTGATAGTGCTAAGTGTGCTTGGTGGGCTCAGGTTGCTGGGCCCTAGCATCTCCCACTGCCTCCTCCAAGGGAAGACCCAGGATCTTCCAAAATGTTGGGACCTCCCTGTGGCACAGGGAGAATCATCCAGAAGGGCTACTTACTGTGGTAGCTGGCTGCTCCTGTCCACAGCACAGGAACTTTACACTCCGTGGCTCTGTACTGCTAGGGTTTGGGCATCCACCTTCACGTCCCAAGAAAAATAAATAAATACTGTTAGAATTGTGGTTCTGCAACTCTGTCCTCTTTGTTTCAGTGGTTAGAGCATCTGCCCTCAGACCAAATATTTTCTGGGTTGGTTTTCCTTAAGGGTACCTTGGTTGCAGTTTGTTTCTGGCCCCAGTTGTGTCATGTGGGTGGCAACCAGTCGATGTTTCTCTCTCACATAGATGTTTTTCTCTCTCTCTTCCCTCTCTCTCTCCCCCCTGCTCTATCTGAAGATAAATGCAAAAATGTCCTCGGGTGAGGATATAAAATAAGTTAAAAATAAAGAAGAATTCTGGTGCTGCAGAAAGTTTACTCTGGAAAAAATTGACCATGGGTTATTTAAATAGCCAAAAAGAGGCTATAAAATGGCCAGGATAAAATTTAACCTGGAGAGTCTGTAATATATTACTTCACAGTACACATCCCTAACAGATAGGACACATGTGTGAGGAGCAAGTGATTGGCACCCTGAGTATTCATTATCTTTAGATAATTGACCCCTTTGTCCTTCTCCCTCTTTGCCATCAATAAGCTCAAGAGGGTTTTAAATATGATATTGTAAAGTAGTTATTATTATTCTTGCTCAAAATTTAGTTTGAATAGCACCATGCTCAAGAATCCCGCTTACAATCTTCTTTTCCTGATAATGATTATGCAGAAAATGACCTCTCCCCCCCCCCAAAGCACATTTTATTTCTGGAAATGCAGGGAAACTTAATCCTAATATATATAGATTAGATTAAGAGTTTGGTCAGTAATCAGCAATTACCTGTCATGGCACATGCAAACATTGGCAGCTCAGGGTTAAAGGGTCAAATAAGTGAATGTTAAGGCCTTTTTCTCTTCTCTCTCTCTGGGTTTTCTAGGGAGTTCATACTTCTCCTGGGAGCACAGAGGAGGCTGGATGTCATGTTTTGATAGATAAGAAAAGCTTGTGGTTACTTATAAACTCCACTTGTATAAAATAGCTTCTGGAGTGCTTGGATGTGTGTATTTCCTGTGAGTTCTGCTTCTTCAGCTGCAGCTTAGCATAAAGGTGGAGAACTGAATAGCACACATGATGAATGTTTAGGTCAGTTAGCAATGATTATTCCTGCTTCTTCATGAAATCTTGCATACGAATGCAAGGGCCAAGGAGAGAAATGTCACTTCCAGCAATGATTAGGGACTACTTAATGGGGTGGGGACTGAATTTAAACAGAATCTTTCACAATGAGTGAATTGCAGTCTCTAGTTCTATCTTACACTTAATAGTTGAAAACACCTACAGCATTCTTTATTCAAAATCATATTCAATACTCATTGGCTGATATTCATTCTTTGAAGGCAAGTTTTCAGAAAAAAAACCGATATTATTAGAAGCTAAATCTGCTTTAAAAAACTGAATGATCAACCTAGGCAATATTTTTTTTAAGGCAAAAGCAACATATGATGAGAAAATAATAAAATTAGTTTATCTGCTCCTGTAAAAGTAACTAGGAAGATGATTTCAAAATAAAATTGTTCAAAATGGCTAGAAAAAGTGTATGGTCCTCAAAGAAATAAAGTTTGAAAGGTTTGCACAATTTGGGACAACATGACCAATTGTTATTCCCAAGTACAGAAACATATTTTGGTGTTTTATTGATCACTTATGAGCAAGGGAGCTGGACTCATAAAAGAAGAGGGATCTGGGAGTTTTGGCAGGCAAAGGAGGTTGAATGTAGATGCAGCATAGGCCTCGGGGAAAGACTCACACATTGGAGATGAAAGTCCAAAAAGATTTATGGAAAATTTAACACAGTTACAAGCTGAGAATGATGCTAGGTAAAAAAATCCAGAAATAATTGTATAGTGTATGATTTCCACTACAATAAATGTTACGTATGGAAAAATGTGTCTAAGTCTATCTGTCTGTCTGAAACAAAGACATTCTCACACGATTCCCAAATTTTACAGGTATGCCCACAGTTATGTAAAATGGAGGTGGTCTCAATCTGAAAAGATTGAGACAATAACAATTTAATGTTAACTGGATGAGATTCTGCAAAGGAAGAGAAGAAAATTGTACTCCAAATCTGGTCAAAAGAAGTTTATACAGAGGTGTTGCCATAAATGCCCATGGGTATCAATTTCCTGGGCCTTCTGTTGTAGAACAGTTAAAGGTCTTTCCAAATGCTTTCAGTGGTTATTAAAATGTTTCATCCTGTCTTTGCTGGATCCTGGTGATGAGGGAAGTAAAATAAAACAAGTTGTGAACACCTGTGATAGAGTAAGACAGAACATAAAATGATAGTTCTAGTTTTTAAATTAAAAAGTCTCATTATTGGATTGTCATATTGAGAAAAGAAATGCAAAATATTTGACTGAAGTTGCCTAGAGTTATACTCCAAACCATCAAGAAGAACTTAGAGATGACCAAAAATTTTGATGCTATTTTGGTTCATGTGTATTTTTGAGGGCTGTATCATAAATGCCTTATTTATCTATTTATTTATTTATTACTATTTTTTATCCATACGCAAGGACATTTTTAAATTTATCTTCAGATAGAGTGGGATAGAGAGATGGGGAAAGAGAGAGAAAAACATCGATGTGAGAGAGACATCGACTGGTTGCCACCCACACGATTCCAACCAGAGCTGGGGACAAACCAATCAAGGTATGTGCCCTTAGTGGGAACCAAACCCAGGACCCTCTGGTCCATAGGCCAATGCTCTAACTGCTGAGCCAAACTGACCAGGGCATAAATGCTTTATTTTTTAAATTTATTATATTTTTGAGAGTATTACAGATGTCCCCCGTTTTCTTCCCTTTGCCTCCCTCCACCTGGTTCCCACCCCACCCCAGGCCTTCACCTGTCTATGTCCATGGCCTATGCATATAAGCATATAAGTTCTGTGATTAATTTATTCCTGCCCTCCCTCCCACTTCCCTCTGAGATCTGTCAGTCTGTTACATGCTTCCATGTCTCTGGTTCTATTTTGATCATCAGTTTATGTTGTTCACTAGGATCCACATATAAGTGAGATCATGTGATATTTGTCTTTTTTTGGCTGTCATATTTTCACTTTGATATTTAATGTCTGAAGAAAGTCTCCAAATCAGAGTCTCTTGCTAGTTTTTCCTTTCTCCCTGGTTGCTGTGCTAAACAATGTGGGCTTTCTACCCAATACCATTACCTTTCCCTTCTTCTTTGGTAGCACAAGCCAGGTTTTGTTTAACCTCCTCTGAATTGCAATGTCCTTCCCATTACTGAGGTAATGAGATTTCAGTGGAATTTCTAAGTCAAGCATTTCTTAGAAAATGCTTGATTTGGTTTGGACAAAATTACGTATTACTGGAAAATGAGACTTTAGTGAAATCTAATGGAGGCTGCTGGGAAGGTTTTCTTAAATCTTAATAAAATAAATAAAAGAGCCAAGATGGTGGTGAAGTGAATGGAAGCTATATAGACCATCTTCCAGGACCAAACTGGAATTACAACTAAAATAAAGACAAATAGTCGGGAAAAAGCAACAAAAAGCAGCTTGTGAGGGCCATATAACCATAGGCACTGAATGGATCCTGGTAAGATTGTGGAGGTGTGAGAGGGGGGCTGGGAGCCCATGGAAAGCAGCAGTCTTAGCTGTGAGCAGCTTAGAGTCTTAAAATCACAAGCTGGCTCCATAGTACAGAAGGCTGGGACAGAGCACTAAATTGGCTACAGCCACTCACCTTGAGTTCTGGCAGAAGGAGGGAGGACTGGACTGGAACTGTGTGGGGATACAGAGGATTTGGAGTGCGCACAGAGTTTTTGCTGAGTTGCAGCTGCAAAGAATGGTGGCCATCTTATTTTTTCCCAGGATGCTGGGGAAAGGTAGTGGCCCCTCCCTTGGAGATTAAGCCCTACCCAGGTGGGCCAACAAAATGCAAATTGAGGCTCATTAACAACTAGCATCTGCCCCACCTTCAAAATTCCTCTTAGGCTCTACACCAGGGAGTATTTTATTCAACAGAGAACCCAAGGCTCTTTAAGTAACCACAACTAATAGCCTCCAGGCAAAAAGCTAGAGTATAACTGAACCATTCCTGGGCTTGAAAATCTAACCAGGAAAGTAAGACTTGACAGTGGTGTGTAATTGTGCCCTCCCATACCCATCGAAACCCAGTATCAGAGCCACAAACAGCAAAACACCAACACCCACAGGAAAAATTTGGCAGGCTCCAAAACCCTCTAAGATAGCCAAAATGGTGAAACAAAGAAACAAATCCAAATAAAAAACAAACAAACAACAACAACAACAACAACAAAAAACAAGAAAACGCTACTAAAGATGAGATAAATAAAATTCAGTTAAGCAAGTTTTCAGAGGTAGAGTTCAGAGCCATGATCTTGAGGAAGCTCAACAGCATGAGTAAGAACCTGACAAAGTAGAAAAAAATCAACCAATCAGAAAACCAAAAGGAAAAAAAAAAAAACAATTAAAAAACAGGAAGACAGCTTAAGAGAACTCTGGGACAATTGGAAACATAATAATATTTGCATCATGGGAGTCCCCGAAGAAGAAGAAAATGAGGAACTGTTAGAGAATATATTTGAAGAAACAGTGACAGAAAACTTCCCTAATTTGGTGAAGGAAGAAGGCATTCAAGTTCAAGAACCACAGAGAGCCCCAAGTAAAAAGAATCCAAACAGGCCTACATCAAAACATATAGTAATTAAAATGCCAAAAATTAAAGACAAAGCGAGAATCCTAATGGCAGCAAGAGACAAGCAATAGGTTATCTACAAAGAAACCCTATAAGGCTCTCACCTGACTTCTCAACAGAAACACTACAGGTCAAAAGGGAATGGCATGAAGTAGTCAAAGTCATGAAAAACAAGGATCTGAATTCTAGACTACTCTATTCAGCAAGGCTATCAATTCAAAATCGAAGATCAAATGAAGAGCCTTCTAGACCAAAAAAAGAAAAAAGAAAAAAAAGCTAAGGGAATACATTCGCACCAAACCAGCACTGCAAGAACTGTTAAAAGGACTGCTGTGATTAGCAGAAGATATAGGAAGAAAAATATAACCACATTAAACAAAAATTGCAATAAATAAGTACATATCAATAATCACCTTAGGAGGTGGGTCAAGATGGCAGCATAGGTAAATGCAGTATTGTGTCCTCCCACAACCCCATCAAAATTACAACAAAACCACAACACAACCATCATTTAAAACCACCTGAAATTGAGCTGAATGGAAGTTCTATAACTACAAAATTAAAGTAGCCACCACATGGATACTGGTAAGAAGGGCAGAGGCATTGATGAGCTGGTCTCACACCCACGTGTGTCAGATAAAAATCAAGATGGTCACTTCAGCTGGGAAGGCCCTTCCTGAGGAAAGTAGGGTCCCAATCCCACACCAGGCACCCAGCTCAGGGTTCCAATGCCAGGAAGAAAAGTCCCCATAACTTCTGGCTATAAAACCAGTGGGAACTGAGGCAGAGGGAGGCTGCAGCTTCGGAAGCTTCAGCAGTTTCTCTTAAAGGGCCCATGCACAGACTTGCTCAGACCTACTCCCTCTGAGTTCTGAGAGGAGGCAGCTTGAGGGGAACCAGAAAAAAAGGGGAGAACTGAGCTTTTTGGCCTCTGGACGAGGTCTGGAGGGGCAGCTTTTTCCTGGAGAGACGTGCTGGTGGAGGTCATTTTTTCTTTGGTGTGCCCTTCCCCTACAGGACAGGCACACAGCTGCCATTTCTGGGACTCTGGCAACCTGGCTCACACAGTTGGCCCCATCCTGATGATTCCCTGTGGCCCCGGCCCACCCAACTTTTGGGCCCACACAAACTGTTTCCAATGTCTTTACTATAGGATTGGCCTGTCTTGGATCCTGCTTTAGAGTGTCCTAAAATCTGTCAAACAATCAGCATCTGGTATGTGAGCCCACCAGTGCACCTGGCACCAACGGGCCAGTGGACATCCTGTGTCAACACAGACCAGTGCACAGTAGTGGAGCTGTCAAGGTGCTGGTCCCCAAAACTGCAAATGGCTGGGAGCCCAGCACCATCCTCCACAGTAGCAGCTTGATCAGAGTTGAGATATAGACCCAGAAACAAAGGCTGGGAAGCAGACATCCATCCCCAGGCAACAGAAGCACAGATGAGCAGCAGAGATCTATCCTCCCCATCCCCCCACCCCCACCCCCCAAAAAAACTACAGCAAAGGCTGAACAGGAGCTGAGCTCCACTGGCAGCAGTATTCCCCATTCACCAGTGGTGGGACTGGTGCTCCATAGGCCCTGTGTGACCCAGCGGCCCACAAGACCTGTGTATAGCTGGGATTCCGGATGGACCTGTGTGACCCAGTGGCACACAAGAGTGGTGTGGAGCTGGGGCTCAAGAGGAGCCAGTCTCAGTGAGCCCCATACCTCTCATTAAGTGGACCCAGGACTGGCACTGGAAGCAGCTAGCTTTGGTTCACAACTTGGCTTTTCCTGGACTCCTCCAAGCCCAGCACAAGAAGCAACCATCTGCAGTTCACTTTGTAGCTTAGGCCGCATGGCCCTGAATAGAGCTCAGGCAGTGGCTGACCTTGCCCCAGAGCTAGCACACCTGGTGGACAGCTTCAGACCACATTGAAACACCACCACTCAACCACGTTTACAAGTGACACACTAAATGAGTGGTCTCAGTGGGTACCAGAGCCCGGCTGAAGCAAGCCTTGCTCTGTGTGGTGGGCTGCTACACAGCTAATCCTCCAAGGTAGTGGCTAATGGGTACAGGCAGTCCTTGCAGCTCACCAGCCTGAGTAAACCCCTTTCACTGATGTGCTAACAGCAATCAAGACTCAATTACAAGAGAAGGATGTACAGTCCACACTAGGGCTGCACCACGAAGGCCCAGCTAGGGTGATCAGGGAGACTGTGCCACTGGATTCTATAGGACACCTACAACAATAGGCCACCCTACAAAGTTTAGGAGGCATAGCAACACTGCCTAATACACAGAAACATTCACAGGGAAGCAGCCAAAATAAGGAGACAAAAAAACATGTCCCAAATTAAAGAAAAAAACAAAACTTCAGGAAAAGAACTACATAAAATGGAGATAAGCAATCTAACCGATGCAGAGTTTAGAACACATGTTATAAGGTTGCTCAGGAAATTTGGTGAGACATCCAAAGGACATAGTGAGACCTTCAAGGAACCTAAGGAGACCTCTGAGGAACGTAGTGAGAACATCAACAACATAAAAAAGGGCCAGTCAGAAATTAAGGATGCACTAACTAAAATAAAGAATAATTTAAAGCAAAACAATAGTAGAGTAAGTAAAGCCAAGAAGTAAACCATTGATTTGGATTATAAGGAAGTAGAAAACACCCAATCAGAATAGAAAAAAAAAAAAAAAGAATCCAAAAAAATAAGGATAGTGTAAACAGCCTCTGGGCAACTTTAATCATGCCAACATTCACATCATAGGTGAGCCTGAAGGAGAAGACAGAGAGCAAGATCAATACAAACTATTTGAAACAATAATGACAGAAAACTTCCCTAACTTGGTGAATGAAACAGACATACAAGTCTAGGAAGCACAGAGGGTCCCAAACAAGTTGAACCCAAAGAGGTCCACACCAAGACACATCATCATCAAAATGCCAAAGGTTAAATACAAAAGAGAATATTAAAAGCAGTGAGAGAAAAGCAGTCTGTTACCTACAAAGGAGCTCTGATAATACTGTCAGCTGATTTCTCAAAAGAAACTTTGCAGGCCAGAAAGGAGTGGCAAGAGGTGATGAAAAGCAATGACCTACAACCAAGATTACTCTATCCTGCAAAGCTAACATTTAGAATCAATGACCATATCAAGAGTTTCCCAGACAAGAAAATGCTAAAGAGATTCATCACCACCAAACCAGTATTATATAAAATGTTGACTGGTCCTCTTGAAGGCAAAGAAAACCAAAAATATGAACAATAAAATGGAAATTAATACATATCTATCAATACATGAATACACAAGCAAAATGAGAAAGCAGAACAGAAACAGAATCATCGATACAGAGAACTTTTTGTTGCTTCTCAGATGGGTGGGTGCTGGAGGGATGGGTGAAATATGAAAAAAATTAAAAGCACAAATTGGTTGTTAGACTGATGAACCACAAAGAAAAAGGGGGAAGTTGAAATGAGATGGACCAGGAAACTTCTATGCATATATGCAAAACCAACTGACACTGGCATTAGTGTGAAGAAGGCAGGAGGGGGTGGTAGTGGGCAGGAGGGGGTCAATGGGGAAAAAAGGGAGAAACATCTGTAATACATTCAACAATAAAGATGAGTTTTAAAAAATTATAATAGGGGATTCCAAAACGGCGGTGGAGTGAATAGAAGCTACACAGACCATCGCCCAGGACCAAACGGGAATTATAACAAAAATAAAGAAAAACCCTCAGGGAAAAGCAGCTTGAAGGACCATATAACCAAGTACACTGATCGACCCTGGTAGGATTGCGGAGGCTCGAGTGGGGGGCTGGGAGCCCACAGACTGCTGTGGACTGAGCTGTGAGCAGCACCCTCGGGTTAAATTCCCAAGTGCCTCCAAAATGCAGAGACAGGACATGTGCTAAAATAGACAGGACACTCACCTTAAGCTCTGGCAGAGGAAGGGTACGTTGGACTGGAACTATGTGGGGACACTCGGGATTTGGAGGGCACTCAGAGCTGTTGTTGAGTTGTGGCCATGAAGGACAGTGGTCATCTTACTTCTTCCCAGGACTCTGGGGAGAGGCGGTAACCTTCCCTTGGAGATTTAACCCCACCAGGTGGCCATTGAAATGCAAATTGAGGCTCATTAACAACCAGCATCTGCACCACCCTTGGGAAATCCCCTTGTGCTGAACATCTGAAGGAGTTTTTCATTCAACTGAAAAGCCAAAGCTCTTCAAGTAACTGTGATTAATAGCCATACAGCAAAAAGGTAGAGAAAAACCGAACCATTTCTGGGCTTGCAACTTCCCAGAAAGGAAAGACATGACAGTGGTGTTTAACATGGGTCCTCCCACGCTCATCAAAACCCAGTAGAGGGTGCCACAAACAGCAGGACACCAACACCCATAGGAAAATTTGGCAGGCTCCAAAGCCCACTGAGATAGCCAAAAGGTTAAAAAAAGAAACAAATGCCAAATGAAAATACAAGAGACCTCTACTGAAGAAGAGATAAATGAGATGCAGTTAAGCAAGTTAATAGAAATAGAATTCAGAACCATGATCTTAAAGTAGCTCAACAGCATGTGTAAGGACATGATCACCATGAGTAAAGACATAGAAATCTTGAAAATAAACCAGTTGGAAATTAAAAACCATGAAGGAGAAATGAAGAATGGCATATCAAAAATAAAGAACACATTGGAAGGTCTAAACAGCAGAGTAGAGAAAGCAGAGGACCAGATCAGTGAATTATAAAGAAATGGTATAAAAAATTAACCAATCAGAAAAACAAAAGGAAAAAAATTAAAAAAACAAGAAGATAGCTTAAGAGAACTCTGGGACAATTGGAAACATAATAATATTCGCATAATAGGAGTCATCAAAGAAGAAGAAAATGAATAAGGGTTAGAGAATATATTAGAATAAATAGTGACAGAAAACTTTCCTAACTTGGTGAAGTAAGAAGGCATTCAAGATCAAGAAGAACAGAGAGCGCCAAGTACGAAGAACCCAAACATGACCACAACAAGACACAGTAATTAAATACCAAAAATTAAAGACAAAGAGAGAATAATAAAAACAGCAAGAAATATGCAAGAGGTTACCTACAAAGGCTCTCAGCTGACTTCTCAACAGAAACACTACAGGCCAGAAGAAAATGGCATGAGGTAAAGAAGGTCCTGAAAAAGAAGTATCTGAATCCAAAACTACTCTACCCAGCAAGGCTATCATTCAAAATAGAAGGTCAAATAAAGAGCTCCCAAGACCAAAAAAAATAAAAGGCTAAGGGAATACATTAGCACCAAACCATGTTAAAAAGATTGCTATAATTAGCAGAAGAAATAGAAAGAAAAATATAACCACACAAAACAAATATGGCAATAAATAAGTACATATCAATAACCACCTTCAATGTAAATGCATTGAATGCTCTGATAAAAAGAAACACAGTAGATGATTGGGTACAAAAGCATGACTCATATATATACTGTTTACAAGAAACCTACCTTACAACAAAAACTCACATAGGTTGAAAGTGAAGGGATGGAAAAAAATCTTTCAGGCACACAGAAAAAAAAAAAAAAAAAAGCTGGCATAGCAATACTCATATCTGATAAAATAGATTTCAAAATAAAGACCATATTTGACCATAAATCGAAAAGAAGCCACTATATAATATCGAAAGGATCTATCCAGCAGAAAGATATAACCTTGATAAACATATATACACCCAATATAGGAGCACCAAAATATATTAATAATCTTCTGGAATACTTCAAAGGAAAAATCAATAGCAATACAATCATAGCAGAAGACTTCAACACCCCGCTGACATCACTGGATAGATCTTCTAGACAAAAAAATTAGCAAGAAAACGGAGACTCTAAATGAAGCACTAGAACAAATGGATTTAATAGATATCCAAGAGAATTACACCCCAAAACTACAGAATTCACATTCTTCTCAAGAGCACATGGGACATTCTCAAAGACAGACCACATGTTAGGGCACAAACTAAGTGTCTACAAGTTCAAGAAGACTGAAATTATATCAAGCATCGTCTCACATCACAGTGGCATGAAACCAGAAATCACTTGCAGCAAGAACATGCAAAGACATTTTGACACATGGAAGTTAAATAGCATGTTATTAAACAATGAATGGATTACCAAGGAGATCAAGGAAGAAATTTAAAAACTTCCTGGAAACCAATGAAAATGAACACACAACAACAAAATATCTAGGGGTTGGAGTGAAAACAGTTCTGAGAGGGAAGTTCATAGCCTGACAGGCCTACCTCAAGAAACAAGAAAAATCTCTAATAAACTATTTAACCTCACAACTTAAAGAACTAAAAAGCAAACAAAAAGAAAACCCCAGAGCAAGTAGAAGAAAGGATAGATCATAGCAGAAATAAATGACATATAGACCAAAAAAATAATGTAAAGGATCAATTAAACAAAGAGTTGGTTTTTCAAAAAAAATAAATAAACAAGATTGATGGACCCTTAGCTAGACTCACCAAGAAACAAACAGAGAGAACCCAAATACACGAGATCAGAAATGAAAGAGGGGAAGTGACAGCTGACACCACAGAAATACAAAAGATTGTTAACAACTACTATGAACAATTATATGGCAACAAATTCGACAATCCAAGTGAAATGGACAAATTTCTAGAAACACATAGTCTCCCAAAAGTGGACAGGGATGATATAGAAAACTTGAATAGACCAATAATAACAAAGAAAATTGAAGATGTAATCAAGACTCTCCCTGTAAACAAAAGCCCAGGCCATGATGGCTTCACAGGGGAGTTTTACCGAACATTTAAAAAAGAACCAACACCCATTCTCCTCAAACTATTTCAAAAAATTCAAGAAGTAGGAAGACTTCGAAACTCATTTCATGAGGCCAGCATAATTTTAATTCCAAAACAAAACAAAACAAAAAATACAAAGAAAGAAAACCTCAGGCCCATATCCCTGATGAACATAGATGCCATATCCTGAAAAATACTAGCAAATCAAATCCAGCAATATATAAAAAAAAATTATTCACCATGACCAAGTGGGATTCATCCCAGGGATTCAAGGCTGGTACAATATTTGCAAATCAATAAACATGATACACCACATAAATAAAATGAAGAATAAAAACTACATTATCATATCAACAGATGTCGAAAAAGCATTGGACAAAATCCAGCATCCATTTCTGATAAAAACGCTCAGAAATGTCCGAATAGAAGGAACAAATCTCAATATAATAAAGGCCATACATGAAAAACCTACAGCCAAAATTATACTCAATGGGCAAACATTAAAAGCATTTTCTTAAGAACAGGAACAAGACAAGGATGCACACTTTCACCACTCTTATTTAATATAGTATTGGAAGTCTTAGCCACAGGAATCAGACAGGAAGAAAAAAAATAAAAGGGATCCAAATTGAAAAGGAGGAAGTGAAACTGTCATTATTCTCATATGACATGATACTATACTTAGAAAATCCCAAAGATTCCATCAAAAATTTAATAGACTTGAATGAATTTGGAAACTTGCAGCATACACAATAAACATCAAGAAATCGATGGGATTTTTATACACCAATGATGAACTCACAGAAAGAGAAACTAAGAAAACAATCCCATGTACCATTGCGGCAAAAAATTTAAGACACCTAGGAATAAACATAACCAAAGAAATAAAGAACCTATTCACAAAAAACTACACATCATTGAAAAATGAAATAAAGATATAAAAAAGTGGAAGCACATACCTTGTTCATGGGTTAGAAGAATTAACATCATTAAAATGTTCATACTACCCAAAGCAATCTATAGATTCAATGCAATCGCCATCAAAATACCAACGACATACTTCACAGAACTAGACCAATACTTCAAAAGTTCATATGGAACCATAAAAGACCTCGAATAACCACAGCAGTCTTGAAAAAGAAGAAGAAAGTTGGAGGGATCACATTACCAGAATTCAGGTTATACTACAAAGCCACTATAATCAAAATAGCCTGTAATTGGCACTAGAAAAAGCTCATAGTCAAATGGAACAGAACAGAGAATCCAGACATAGCCCCAAGGCAATATGCTCAATTAATGTTTCACAGTGGGGTCAATAGCATACAGTGGAGTAAAGACAACCTCTTTAATAAATTATGTTTGGAAAATTGGACAGCTACATGCAAAAAAAAAAATTATAACTAAACCATCAACATACACCACACACAAGAATAAACTCAAAATAGATAAAAGAATTAAATGTCACTCATGAATCCATAAAAATCTTAGAAGAAAATATAGGCAACAAAATTTTAGACATCATACGCAGCAGAATTTTCACTGATACATTACCTAAGGCAACAAAAATAAAGAAGAAAATAAACACATGGGACTACATCAAATTGAAAAGCTTCTGCACAGTAAAAGATACATTCATCACTATGGACAGGCAACCCACTGTATGGGAGATCATAATTGCCAATGATATATCAGATAACGGGTTAACTCCTATATATATATATATATATATATATATATATATATAGAGAGAGAGAGAGAGAGAGAGAGAGAGAGAGAGAGAGAGAGAGCGCTCATACAACTCAACAATGGGAACACAAAGAACCCAATTAAAAAAACCAGCAGAGGGAATAGACATCTCTCCAAACATGACATACAAATAGCTATGAGACATATGAAGAAATGTTCAAAATCACTAATCATCTGAGAAATGCAAATTAAAAACAAAAAGGTATCACCTCACCCCTGTCACAATGGCCACCATCAACAAAGCCTCAAACAACATGTGTTGGCGAGGTTGTGGCAAAAAGGTGACTCTAGTACACTGCTGGTGGGAATGCAGACTGGTGCAGCCACTATGGAAAACAATATGGTGTTACCTCAAAAATTTAAAAATTGAACTACCATTTGACCCAGTGATCCCACTTCTAGGAATATAACCTAAGAAGACTTGAACATAATCAGAAAGAATATATGTACCCCCATGTTCATAGCAGCAGTATTTACAATAGCTAAAATCTGGAAACAGCCCTATTGTCCATCAGTAGACGATTGGTTAAAAAAGCTGTGTTACATAGTACGTATACAAAATGGAGTTTTATGCAGCTGTAAGGAAAAAGATCTATTTTTTGAGACAACATGAAGGAACCTGGAAAGTATTATACAAAGCTATATAAACCAAACAAAGAAAGGCAGGTATCATATAATCTCACTTATTTCTGGAATATAATGAACATAACAGTCTGTGGAATGGATTGGTCCCAGAGACATGGGGGTGGGTTACAGACTGACAGCCCCCAGAAGAGGGGGTGTTGGGGGAGAGATAAACCACAGAACTTATATGCATGTGTGCATGAACAATGGACATGGACAACAAAGTTGGAGACTGGGTGAGGAGGGTGGGGGAGGTGAGAATCAGTGGATGAGAAAGGAGAAACATCTGTAACAAAAATAAATAAATAAAATAAAATAAATTACAAAGAAACTGAATATTGAAAAAATAATATAATAAGTTCTTTGTACATTAAAAAAAATAAAAATTAATAATATTCAACCTAAATGTAAATAGATTAAATGTTCTGATAAGAAGATAGAGTACTTGATTGGACAAGAAACCATGATTATATATATATGTTGTTTACAAAAAAATCCCCTCACAAGAAAGACTCACCTCCAAATAAAAGTCTCCCATAGATTTCAAGTGAAGGGATGGAACAAAATCTTCCAAGCGAATGGAAAGGGAAAAAAAGTTGGGGTAGCAATACTCATATCTGATAAATTAGACTTCAAAGTAAAGGCCATAACTAGAGATAAAGAGTGTCACTACATAATATTGAAAGGAACTATCCAAGAGGAAGATAAACTTTGGTATACATATAAACACTCAATATAGAACCACCAAAATATACTAAAAATCTTCTGGAGGACTACAAGGAAGAAATTGACTGCAATACAATCATTGCAGGTGACTTCAACACCCCACTGACATCACTGGATAGATTCTCTAGACATAAAATTAATAAAGAAACAGAGACTCTAAATTAAACATTAGACTAAATGGATTTAATAGATTTCTACAGAGAACTAAACCCCCAAACTTCAGAATTCACATTCTTCTCAAGTGCACATGAAACATTCTTAAAGATAGACATTATGTTAGGGCACAAATTAAATTTCTACAAGTTCAAGAAGATTGAAATCATATCAAGCACCTTCTCAGATCACAATGGCATGAAATTAGAAATCAATTACAAGAACATGCAAAGACATTTGAAAACATGGAGGCTAAATAGCATGTTATTAAACAATGAGTGGGTTACTGAGGAGATCAAGAAAGAAATTAAAAACTTTCTGGAAAAAAATGAAAATGAACACACAACAACACAAAACCTATGGGATGCAGTGAAAGCAGTTCTGAGAGGGAAGCTCATAGCACTAGGCCTACTTCAAGAAAAAAAATTCTAATTAACTTTCTAACCTTACAACTTATAGAACTAGAAAACAAACAAAGAAACAAACCAGAAGACCCCCCATCAAGTAGAAAAAAACAAAGTAGTAAAAATCGGAGAAGAAATAAATGACATGGAGACCAAAGGAAAAATCAAAATCAAAGGATCAATAAAATAAAGAGCTCTTTATTCAGAAAGATAAACAAGATTGATGGATCCTTAGCTACAATCACCAAGAAACAAAAAGAGAGAACCCAAATGCACAAAATCAGAAATAAAAGAGAGTAACAACTGACATCACAGAAATACAAAAGATCTTTAACAAATACTATGAACAATTATACAGAAAAAAATTGACAATCTAAGCAGAACAGACAAATTTCTACAAACTCATAGTCTCCCAAACTAGACTGGGAGGAGATAGAAAACTTGAACAGACCAAGAACAACAAAGAAAATGGAAGATGTCATCAAGAATCTTCCATCACACAAAAGCCCAGGCCCAGATGGCTTAACCTGGCAGTTTTACCAAACATTCCAAGAAGAACTAACAACCATTCTCCTCAAACTATTTCAAAAATTCAAGAGGAAGGAAGACTTTAAAAATTGATTTATAAGGCCAGCTTAATTTTAATTATAAAACCAGAAAAAGACTCTACAAAGAAAAAAAACTATAGGCCAATACCCCTGATTAACATAGATGCCAAAATCCTGAACAAAATACTAGCAAATCGGATCCACCAATATATTAAACACATTAATCACCATGACCAAGTGGGATTCAAACAAGGAATGCAAGGCTGATACAGTACTTGAAAATAAATAAATGTGATACACTATGTAAACAAAGTGAAAGATAAAAACCACATGATTATATCAACAAATGCTGAATAAGCATTTGACAAAATCCAGCTCCCATTTCTAATACAAATATTCAGCAATGTGAAAATAGAGGAATAAAATCTCTACTTAATAAAGGTAATATATGAAAGACCTACAGCCAACATTATGATCAATGGAAAAAAACTGAAAGCATTTCTTTTGAGAATAGGAACAAGACAAGAATGCTAACATTCACCACTCTTATTTGACAAAGTACTGGAAGCCTTAGCCACAGCAATCAGACATGAAGAAAAAATAAGAGATTCAAATTGGAAAGGAGGAAGTGAAACTGTCATTATTCGCAGATGGCATGATATTATACATAGAAAACTCTAAAGACTCTATCAGAAATATACTAAAGTTAATAAATGCATTTGGCAAAGTAGCAGGATAAAAAATTAACATCAAGATATCGATGACATTCTTATACACCAATGATAAACTCAAAGAAAGAAAAACTAAAAAAATAATTTTATTTATCATCGTATCAAAAAAAAAAATTAAGATACCTAGAAATAAACTTAACCAAAAAAGTTATTTGCGGAACACTACAAGACATTGGAAAAAAAAATACAGGACGATATAAAACAGTGGACAAACATATTTTGTTCATGAATTGAAAGAATTAACATCATTAAAATGTCCATATTATCCAAAGCAATCTATAGATTTAATGCAATCCCCATCAAAATACCAATGATATATTTCACAGAACTAGAACAAATACTTCAACAGTTTATATGAAACCTAAAAAGACCCTGATTAGCCATAGCAATCTTAAAATAGAAGACAAAGTAGGTGAGATCACAATACCAGATGTCAGGTTACAGTACAAAGTTACAGTAATCAAAACACCCTGGTACTGGCACAAGAACAGGCATATAGACCTGTGGAACATAACAGAAAACCAGAAATTGGCCCAAGACATTATGCTCAGTTAATATTTGACAAAGCGATCAAGAGCATACAGTGGATTAAAGACAGCCTCTTTAATATAAGGTGTTCGGAAAATTGGACAGCTACATGCAATAAAGTGAAAATAGACCATGAAATTACAACATACACAAGAATAAACTTAAAATGAATAAAAAACTTAAATGTGACTCATGAATCCAAAAAATTCTAGAAGGCAACAACATTTCGGACATCACACGCAGCAAAATTTTCACTGATACATCACCTAAGGCAACAGAAAAAATGAACACATGGAAATACATCAAACTCAAAAGCTTCTGTACAACAAAAGAAACAACCATCAAAATTGAAATGAAACCCACTGTTTGGAAGAGCATAATTGCCAATGATATATCAGATAAAGAGTTAATTTTTAAAATATATGGTAGTCATACAACTCAACAAAAGAAAGACAAAGACTCCAATTAAAAAATGGGCATAGAAGTTAAATAGACACCTCTTCAAATAGGACATACCAATGGCCAAGACACATATGAAGTAATGCTCAACATCACTAAGTATCAGAAAGATGCAAATTAAAGAAAGAGCAAGGTATCACCTCACACTTGTCAGAATGATTGCCATCAACAAATCATCAAACAACAAGTGTTTGCGAGGGTGTGGAGAAAAGAGGACTCTACTACACTGCTGGTGGTAATGCAGACTGGTGTAACCAGTATAAAAAACACTATGGTTTTACCTCAAAAAATTAAAAATTGAATTGCCATTTGACCCAATGATCCCTCTTCTAGGAATATACCCTAAGAAGCCTGAAACACCAATCAGAAAGAATATATGTACTCCCATGTTCATAGCAGCACTATTTACAATAGCTAAGATCTGGAAACAGCCCAAGTGTTCATCAGTAGATGAATGGTAATAAAGTTGTGGTACATATACACAATGAAGTACTATGCAGCTGAAAAAAAGAAAGACCTTTTTCTTTTGAGACAATGTGGAGGGACTTGGAGAGCAATATTTAAGTAAAACAAGCCAAGCAGAAAAGGACAAGTATCACATGATATCAATTATTTGTGAAATATAATGAACATAAAAGTCTGAGGAACAGGGTTGACCCAGAGACTTGGATGTGGGGTACAGACTGACAACCTTCAGAAGAGAGGGTTGGTGGGGAGGGAAGAGATAAACCACAGAAATTATATGCATGTACACATTACTGGTGGACATAGACAACAAATCTGGGCATGGGGTGGTTGGAATGGAGAGGAGGGTGTCAATGGGGAAAGTATAAGAAACATCTGTAAAAAAGTAAATTTATTTTAAGAAAGGAAATAAATAAATAGACATGAGGAAAATGGCCCCAGGCAGGACCAGAGGGAGCGTGAGTTTGTGAGAGAGTGATCTATTGTGTGAGAGAGTGAGAGTGTGCCTGAAGGTGGACTATCATACTCATGACTCGGAGAAGAAGGTTCCTGTACTGTGGATGGAAGCAGCCAGCTATTACAGTAAGGGGATTTTCAGGGAAGTCTCACCATTTTGGAAGATACCAGCTCTTCCCTAGGAGGAGGCAGTGGGAGGGTCTAGGGCCCAGCAACTTGAGCCCACCAGTGCACCTGGCACCAAAGGACCAATGGGCACTCTGTGTCAACACAGACCAGTGCACAGTAATGGAGTTCCCAATGTGCCAGTGGCAGAAGCTGTGGGCAGCCAGGAGCCCAGCATTATTCCCCATAGTAGCAGCCTGATCGGAGTGGAGATATACCTCCAGCAACAGAGGCTGGGGAACAGACATTCAACCCCAGGCAACAGAAGCATAGACCAGCAGCTAAGACCCATCACCAAAAACTACAGCAAAAGCTGAGCAGGAGTTGAGAAAGACAGGGCAAAAGCACTCCCCAGCCATCAGGGCCAGGATGTGGGGCTCCACAGAGGCCTGTGCTATCCAGGAGCTCACAAGAGCAGTGGGAAGCCCAAACCCAAGAGAGACTGGTGCTATTCAGCTGCCGGTCCATTAAACCTGCATGGTGCTGGGGCACAAGAGACCCCTGGGCTACACAGCAGGGACTGTACGATCCAGTTACCCCCGTAACCTGTGGGATACTGAAGCACCAGAGAAGGAAGAAGCCATTTAAATTTAAAAAGCACAGAGAGCCCCAAGTAAGAACCCAAACAGGCCCACACCAAGACACACAGTAATTAAAATGGCAACAATTAAAGACAAAGAGAGAATCCTAAAGGTAGCAAGAGATAGGCTACAGGTTACCTCCAAAGGAAACCCCATAAGGCACTCAGCTGACTTCTCAACAGAAACACTACAAGACAAAAGAGAGTGACATAAAGTAAACAAGCTCATGAAAAACAAGAATCTGAATTCAAAACTACTCTATCAAACAAAGCTATCATTCAAAACAGAAGGTCAAATAAAGAGCTGCCCAGACAAAAAAAAAAGAAAGGCTAAGGGAATATATTAACACCAAACGAGCAGTGTAAGATATGTTAAAAGGACTTCTGTAACTAGTAGAAGAAATAGGAAGAAAAATAGAACCACACTAAACACAAATGTCAATAAATAAGTATATATCATTTATCACCTGAAATGTGAATGGTTTTAATGCTTTGATTAAAAGACACAGAGTAGAAATTGAAGAGGTAATCAAGACTCTCCCAGCAAACAAAAGCCCAGGCCCAGATGGCTTCACAGGGGAGTTTTACCGAACATTCAAAAAAGAACTAACACCCATTCTCCTCAAACTATTTCAAATTATTGAAGAAGAAGGAAGACTTCCAAATACGTTCTATGAGGCCAGCATAATTCTAATTCCAAAACCAGAAAAAGACACTACAAAGAAAGAAAACTACAGGCCAATATCCCTGATGAACATAGACGCCAAAATCCTGAACAAAATATTAGCAAATCGGATCCAGAAATACATCAAAAAAATTATTCACCATGACCAAGTGGGATTCATTCCAGGGATGCAAGGCTGGTACAATATTCGGAAATCAATAAGTGTGATACACCACATAAACAAAATGAAGAATAAAAACCACATGATCATATCAATAGATGCTGAAAAAGCATTCGACAAAATCCAGCATCCATTTCTGATAAAAACGCTCAGCAATTTAGGAATAGAGCTATCATATCTCAACATAATAAAGGCCATATATGAAAGACCTACAGCCAACATCATACTCAATGGACAGAAACTAAAAACATTTCCATTAAGAACAGGAACAAGACAGGGATGCCCACTTTCGCCACTCTTATTTAACATTGTACTGGAAGTCTTAGCCATAGCAATCAGACATGAAGAAAAAATAAAAGGGATCCAAATTGGAAAGGAGGAAGTGAAACTGTCATTATTTGCAGATGACATGATATTATACATAGAAAACCCTAAAGACTCCATCAAAAATCTAATAGACTTAATAAATGAATTTGGCAAAGTAGCAGGATACAAAATTAACGTCAAGAAATCGATAGCATTCTTGTACACCAATGATGAACTCACAGAAAGAGAAACTGAAAAAACAATCCCATTTACCATCGCGCCAAAAAAATTATGATACCTAGGAATAAACTTAACCAAAGAAGTAAAGGACCTATTTGCAGAAAACTACAGGTCTTTGAAAAAAGAAATAGAGGAAGATATAAAAAAGTGGAAGCACATACCCTGTTCATGGATTGGAAGAATTAACATCATTAAAATGTCCATACTACCCCAAGCAATCTATAGATTCAATGCAATCCCCATCAAAATACCAACGACATATTTCATAGAACTAGAACAAATACTTCAAAAGTTCATATGGAACCAAAATGACCCAAAATTGCCACAGCAATCTTGAAAAAAAAAAGAACAAAGTAGGTGGGATCACAATACCAGATATCAGGTTATACTACAAAGCGACTGTAACCAAAACAGTCTGGTACTGGCACAAGAACAGTCATATACACCAGTGGAACAAAACAGAGAAACCAGAAGTGGACCCAAGGCAATAAGCTCAATATTTGACAAAGTTGGCAAGAGCATACAGTGGAGTAAGGACACTCTTTAATAAATGGTGTTGGGAAAATTGGACAGCTACATGCAAAAAAATGAAACTAGATCATCAACTTACACCATACACAAAAATAAACTCAAAATGGATAAAAGACTTAAATGTGACCCGTGAATCCATAAAAATTCTAGAAGAAAATGTAGGCAACAAAATTTCGGACATCATAAGGAGCAGAATTTTCACTGATACATCACCTAAAGCAACAGAAATAAAGGAGAAAATGAGCACATGGGACTACATCAAACTAAAAAGCTTCTGCACAGCAAAAGAAACAATCATCAAAATGGAAAGGCAACCCACTGTATGGGAGAACATCATTGCCAATGATGTATCAGATAAGGGGTTAATTTCCAATATATATAGAGTGCTCATACAACTCCACAAAAGGAAGACAAAGAACCCAATTAAAAAATGGGCAGAGGAGCTGAATAGACACCTCTCCAAACAGGACAGACAAATGGCCACGAGACATATGAAGAAATGCTTAACATCACTAATCATCAGAGAGATGCAAATTAAAACAACAATGAGGTATCACCTCACACCTGTCAGAATGGCCACCATCAACAAATCATCAAACAACAAGTGTTGTCGAGGGTGTGGAGAAAAGGGGACTCTAATACACTGCTGGTGGGAATGCAGACTGGTGCAGCCGCTATGGAAAACAATATGGTGCTACCTCAAAAAATTAAAAATTGAACTTCCATTTGACCCAGTGATCCCACTGCTGGGAATATACCCTAAGAAGCCTGAAACACCAATCAGGAAGAATATATGTACCCCCATGTTCATAGGAGCACTATTTACAATAGCTAAGATCTGGAAATAGCCCAAATGTCCACCAGTAGACGAATGGATAAAAAAAGCTGTGGTACATAAACACAATGGAGTACTATGCAGCGGTAAGAAAGAAAGATCTCTTATCCTTTGAGACGACATGGAGGGACCTGGAAAGTATTATCCTAAGTGAAAGAAGCCAAGCAGAAAAAGACAAATACCACATGATCTCACTTATATATGGAATATAATGAACATAACAGTCTGAGGAATACAGTAAACCCAAACACATGGAAGTAGGGCACAGACTGACATCCCTCAGAAGAGGGGATGGGGGGTGGGGGGGTGGGAAGAGATAAACCACAGAACTTATATGCATGTATGCATGACCAATGGACATGGACAACTAAGCCGGGGACAGGGTGGAGGGGGGGTGGAGTGGGGGGTGCCAATGGGGTAAAAAGCTAAAATATCTGTAACAAAAAAATAAATAAAAATTCATAAAAAAAATAAAATAAAATAAAAACATGGAGGCTAAATAGCATGTTATTGATCAATGAATGGGTTACCATGGAGATTAAGGAGGAAATTAAAAACTTTCTGGAAACCAATGAAAATGAACACACAATACAAAATCTATGGGATGCAGCAAAAGCAGTTCTGAGAGGGATGCTCAAGTGTTCTATCTTTTCCTGGTTCAGTTTTCGGAGACTATGTGTTTCTAGAAATTGGTGTATTTTGCTTAGATTGTCGAATTTGTTGCCCTATAATTGTTCATAATATTGGTTAATAATCTTTTGTATTTCTGTGGTGTTCGTTATTATTTCTCCTCTTTCATTTCTGATTTTATGTATTTGGGTTCTCGCTCTTTGTTTCTTGCTGAGTCTAGTTAAGGTTCCATCAATCTTGTATCTTTTCAAATAACCAGCTCTTTGTTTTATTGATTATTTAAATTTTTTTTGGTCTCTATGTCACTTATTTCTGCTTTGATCTATACTATTTCCTTGCTTCTACTCGATCTGGCATATTCTTTTTGTTTGCTTTCTATTTCTTTAAGTTATGAGGTTAGATATTCTGTTAGAAATTGTTCTTGCTTCTTGAGGTATTCCTAGGTATCTTAATTTTTTTCCCACGATGGTAAATGGAATTTATTTTTTAGTTTCTCTTTCTGTGAGTTCATCACTGTTATATAATAATGCCATCGGTTTCTTAATGTGAATTTTGTATCTGGCTACTTTGCCAAATTCATTTCTTAAGTCTAGTAAATTTTTGATGGAGTCTTTGGGGTTTTTAACGTATAGTTTCCTGTCAGCTGCAAATAATGACAATTTCACTTCCTCCTTTCCAATTTGGATCCCTATTTTTTTTTATTCCTATCTGATTGTTGTGGCTAAGACATCCAATATTATGTTAAATAAAAGTGGCAAAAGTGGGCATTCTTGCCTTGTTCCTGTTCTTAAGGAAAATGCTTTTAATTTTTGCCCCTTGAGTATGATGTTGGCTGTAGGTCTTTCATATATGGCCTTTATTATGTTGGAATATTATCCTTCTATTCCAAGATTGCTGAGCTTTATTATGAGAAATGGGTGCTAGCGTTTGTCAAATGCTTTTTGAGAGTATATTGTTATGAACATATGATTTTTATCTTTCATTTTGTTTATGCCGTGTATCTCATTTATTGATTTGCAAATATTGTAACAACCTTGCATCCCTGAGATAAATTTCAGTTAGTCATGTTGAATAATTTTTTTGATGCAATGCTGAATTTGATTTGCTAGAATTTTGATCAGCATTTTGGCATCTATATTCATCAGGGCTTTGGTCTGTAGTTTTCTTTCTTTATTGTGTCTTTTTCTGGTTTTGGAATTAGAATTATGCTGGCCACATAAAACAAGTTTAAAGTTTTTCTTCTTCTTGAATGTTCTGAAATAGTTTTTGAAGAATTGGTATTAGTTCTTTAGAAGTTCGGTAAAATTTGTGCATGAAGCCGTTTGGACCTGTGCTTTTGTTTGCTGGAAGAGTCCTGATTACTTCTTCAATTTATATTGTTGCTATTGGCCTGTTCAAGTTTTCTATCTCTTCCTGGTTCAGTTTTGAGAGACTATGTGTTTCTAGAAATTGGTCCATTTTACTTATGTGGTCAAATTTGTTGCCTAATAATTGTTCATATTTGTTAACAATCTGTTGTATTGCTGTGATGTCAATTATCATTTCTCCTCTTTCATTTCTGATTTTGTGCATTTGGGTCCTCTCTCTTTCTTTCTTGGTGAGTCTGGCTAAGGGTTATCAATCTTGTTTATCTTTTCAAAAAAAGAGCTATTTGTTTCATTTATCCTTTGGCTTGTCTTTTTGGTCTCCATGTCATTTATTTCTGCTCTGATCTTTACCATTTTTTTTTTCTAGTTACTCTGGGGTATTCTTTTTGTTTGCTTTCTAGTTCTTTAAGTTGTGAGGTAAGATATTCTGTTAGAAATTTTTCTTGCTTCTTGAGGTAGACCTGTAGTGCTATGAACTTCCCTCTTAGAACTTCTTTTCCTGCATCCCATAATTTTTGTGTTGTTGTGTGTTCATTTTCATTGGTTTCCAGGAAGTTTTAAATTTCTCTTTTGATGTCCATGGTAACCAATTCATTGTTCAATAACATGGTATTTAGCCTCCATGTTTTCAATTGTCTTTGCATTTTCTTGTTGCAGTTGATTTCTAGTTGCATGCCCTTATGATATGAGAAGATGCTTGATATGATTTCACTCTTCTTAAACTTGTAGAGACTTAGTTTGTGTCCTATCATGTAGTCTATCTTTGAGAATGTCCCATGTGCACTTGAGAACATTGTGAATTCTGCAGTTTTGGGGTGTAATTCTCTGTAGATATCTATTAAATACATTTGATCTAGCACTTCATTTGGAGTCTGTGTTTTTCTTGTTAATTTTTTGTTCAGTAGATCTATCCAGTGATGTCAGCAGGGTTTTAAAGTTCACTGTTATAATTGTATTGCTGTCAATTACTCATTTGAAGTCCTCCAAAAGATTTTTAACATACGTTGGTGCTCCTACATTGCGTGCATCTATCTTTTCCAAGGTTATATCTCCCTGTTGGATAGATCATTTCAATATTATGTAGTGACTTTGTTTGTCTCTATTTATAGTCTTCATTTTGCAATCTTCTTTATCAGATATGAGTATTGCTACCCCAGCTTTTTTTTTTTTTTTTTTTTTACTTTTCGTTTGCTTGAAAGATTTTTTTCCATCCCTTCACTTTTAACCTATTTGAGTCTTTTGTTGTAATATGGGTCTCTTGTAGACAACATATAAGCGAGTCATGTTTTCTTGTCCAGCCAGCTACTCTGTGTGTTTTTATCAAAGTATTTAAACCATTGACATTTAAGGTGATAATTGATATGTTCTCATTTATTGTCATTTTGTTTAGTGTGGTTCTATTTTTCTTCCCATGTGGTCTACTAATTACAGCAGTCCTTTTAGCATATCTTGCAGTGCTGGTTTGGCGTTAATATATTTCATTGGCCTTTTTTTATGTGTGTGTGTCTGGAAAGCTTTTTATTTGACCTTCTATTTTGAATAATACACTTGCTGGATAGAGCATTTTTCGATGCAGATTCTTGTTTTTCATGACCTTGATTACCTCATGCCATTCCTTTCTGGCCTGTAATGTTTCTGTTGAGAATTCAACTGAGAGCCTTATGGGTTTTCCTTTGTAGGTAACCTGTTGCATATCTCTTGCCACTTTCAGAATTCTCTCTTTGTCTTTAATTTTTGGCATTTTAATTACTATGTGTCTTGGTGTAGGCCTGTTTGGTTTCTTCCTATTTGGGGATCTCTGTGCTTTTTGAACTTGACTGCCTCCTTCTTTGACCAAGTTAGAAAAGTGTTCTGTCAATATTTCTTTAAATACATTTTCTAACCCTTGCCCATTTTCTTCTTCTTTGGGGACTCCTATGATGCGGATGTTATTATATTTCAAGTTGTCCCTCAGTTCTCTTAAGCTATCTTCCTGTTTTTTAGTTGCTTTTTTCTTTTTGTTTTTTTTGATTGGTTGATTTTTTTCTAACCTATCTTCTAATTCACTGATCCAGTCCTCAGCTTTGTTTATTCTGCTGATTAGTCTTTCCAATATGTCTTAATTTTTGCTATGTCATTCTTTATTTCCACTTAGTTGGTTTTCAATGTTTCTATATCTTTACTCATTCTTTTGATGTCCTTACTCATGCTGTTGAGCTTCCTCAAGATCATGGCTCTGAACTCTACCTTTGATAATTTGCTTAGCTGCATTTCATTTATCTCATCTTTGATAGAGTTCTCTTGTTTTTTTTTCTTTTTTTATTTTTTTATTTGGGATTTGTTTCTTTGTTTCACCATTTTGACTATCTCAGTGAGCTTTGGAGTCTGCCAAATTTTCCCTGTGGGTTGTTAGTGTTCTGCTGTTTGTGGCTCTCTCTACTGGGTATGGATGAGCCTGGGTGGGCCCACATTAAACACCACTGTGAAGTCTTACTTTGCTGGGTAAATTTGCAAGCCTAGGAATGGTTCAGTTATCCTCTAGCTTCTTCCTGGTGGCTAGTAGTCTCAGTTACTCAGTGCCTTAGAATGTAGCCCTGGGGTTCTGCCTAAGAGGCTTTCCAGAGGGTGAGATAGATGCTGGTTGTTAATGAGCCTGAATTTTAATTTCTTTGCCTCATCTGGGAAAGGCTGAATCTCCGAGTGGTGGGAACTGCTGCTTTTCCCCACATCTCTTGGAAGAAGCACACTGGCTACAGTCTTTTGTGGCTGCAACTCAGCAACAACTCTGACTGTTTTCCAAATCCTAGATATCCCCATGGAGTTCATGCCCAGTCTTCCTTCCCTTTGCTGTAGCCCCCAGTTGAGTGGCTGTGGCTATTTTAGTGCTGTGTCCTGGTTCTCTGGGCTGTGGAGCGGGCTTGGTGTTTATTTCCCAAGGATAGTGCTCACAGCTAAGACTGCTGCTGTCCATGGCTTCCCAGCCAGCCACCCTCTCGCACCTCTGCAGATCCTACCAGTGTCCCTAGTTATATGGTCCTGTCCTGCTGCTTTTCTGTTGATTTTTCCAATGATTTGCCTTTATTTTAGTTATAATTCCCATTTGGTCCTGAGAGATCTTATTTGTGGCTTCTATTCACTCTGCCGCTTTTTTCACATACTCTATATTTATCTTGTGTGCACCTAGATAGCACAGGCTTTTCTGTTCCTCCTACCCCATGCAGGTCCAGCTAGTAACTGGATGCCACAGTCCCTCTTTGTACCTGGCTCTATGCCTGTGTTATGGGCTGCTAGGTGGCACAGGCCTCTCTGTTGCTTCAGAACCCCACAGGTCTTGTGGGTCACTGGATGGCACAGTTAGTGCTAGGTTGCACAGGCCTCTTTGGTACTTCAGCACCCAGCAGATTCTGCTGGTTATTGGATGGCACAGTCCCTGCTGGGTCGCATGTGTAATTGGATGGCACCATCCCTGCTGGTTCACTGGGGCCTCTCTGGTGCTTCAGCACCTCGCAGGATCTGTGGGTAACTGGGTCGCACAGTCCCTGCTCAGTGGCACAGGCTTCTCTGGTGCTTCAACACTTCACAGGTCTTGCAGGTAACTGGATTACACAGTCCCTGCTGGGTCGCACAGGCCTCTCTTTTGCTCCCAAACCCTGCAGTTCCCGTGGCTGGGCAGCTGGATCGCATAATTTTCTTTTGGGCTAGGTCTTTCCACTGCTCTTGTGAGCTACTGGACCGCACAGGCCTCTGTGGAGCCCCAGGTCCTGCTGCTGCTGCTGGCTGGGGTGTGCTGCTGCCCTGTGGGGCTCAACTCCTACTCAGCTTTTTGCTGTAGATTTTAGGGATGGGTCTCATCTGCTGGCCTGTGCTTCCATTGCCTGGGAATGTAGGTTTGCTCCCCAGCCTCTGTTGCTGGGGGTATATCTTGACTTTATTCAGGCTGCTACTATGGGGGATGGTGCTGGGCTTCAGGTTGTCTGCAGCTTCCACAACTGGCACCTTGGGAGCTCCACTACTGTGCATCGGTCTGTGTTGACACAGAGGGTCCACTTGTCCACTTGTCTGATGGTGCCAGGTACACTGGTTGGCTCAGGTTGCTGGGCCCTAGCTGCTTCCAATGCCTCCTCTCAGGGAAGACACTGGATCTTTCAAAATGATGGGACTTTTCCGTGGGGCAGGGAGAAGTGCCCTGAAGGCCTGCTTACCAAGGTAGTTAGCTGCTCTAGTCCACCGCACAGGAACTTTCTGCTCCGAGTTTCTGCACTGCATGGGTTTGGTTGTCCACCTTCATGTCCACTCACACTCTCTCACACAGTTGCTCACTCTCTCACACACTCACCCTCCCTCAGGTCCTGCCCACCACCATCTTATCCACCTAATGTTTTTGATATATTGCTGGATTCAATTTGCTAGTATTTTGTTCAGGATTTTGGCATCTATGGTCATCAGGGATATTGGCTTGTAGTTTTCTTTCTTTGTAGTGTCTTTGGGTTTTTTAAAATGGTTTCTATTTTATTGCTGAACTTCTTGTTTAGTTTGTGCATTGTTTGTCAAATTTCATTTAATTGTCTGTCTGTATTTTCTTGTACTTCACTAATTTTTTTTTTGCTTATCTATTTATTTATTTTTATTTATTATTTTGGTTACAGATGTTTCTCCCCCTGTGACACATGCCTCTCTATACCACCCCTGACCACAAGCATTGTTTTCTATGTCCAATGGTTATGCATACACGCATATAAGTATTTTGGTTTATCTCATTCCTCTCCCCTGACCCCCTCCTATGAAGTTTGTCAGCCCTGAACTGTAAGCCTTTCTATGTCTCTAGATCTATTTTGTTCATCATCTTTTTTTTTGTTCATTATATTCCACAAATAATTTTGATCATGTGGGTATTTGTCTTTCTCTGATTGGCTTACTTCACTAAGCACAATACTCTCCAAGTACTTCCATGTCATCTCAAAGGATAAGAGATCTTTCTTACAGTTGCATAGTGTCCTATTGTGTATATATAACACAGCTTTTTTATTCACTCATCTACTGATGGACACTTGGACTGTTTCCAGATCTTAGTGATTATAAATGCTGCTGTTATGAATATAGGGGTACATATATTCTTTCTGATGGGTGTTTTAGGCTTATTAAGATACATTCCTGAAAGTGGGATTACTGGGTCAAATGGTAGTTCAATTCTTAATTTTTGAGGAAACATCATATTGTTTTTCATAGTGGCTGCACCAGTCTGCATTTCCACCAGCAGTGTACTAGTATTCTTTTGCCACACCCTTGCCAGCATTTGTTGTTGGATGATTTGTTGATGGCAGCCTTTTGGCAGGTGTGAGGTGATACGTCACAGTCACTTAAATTTGCATCTCTCTGATGATTAGTGACATTGACCATTTTTTCATATGCCTGTTGGCCACTTGTATGTCCTTTCTGGAGAAGTGTCTATTTAGGTCCTCTGCCCATTTTTAATTGGATTCTTTGTCATCCTTTTGTTGAGTTGTATGAGTACTCTATATATTTTAAAATTAACCCTTTATCTGATGTATCATTGGCAATTATGCATTTCCGTATAGTGGGTTTCCTTTCCATTTTGATGCTTGTTTCTTTTGCTGTGCAGAAGCTTTTTAGTTTAATACAGTCCCACATCTTCATTTTTTCTTTTGTTTCTCTTACCTTAGGCATTGTATCAGTGGAAATGCTGCTGTGTGTGATGTCTGAAATTTTGTTGTCTAGGTATTTCTTGTAGAAATTTTATGAATTCACAATTCACATTTCATCTTTTATACATTTTGAGTTTATTCATGCATATGGTATAAGTTAGTGGTCTCATTTGCATGTAGCTGTCCAATTTTTCCAACACCATTTATTAAAGAGGCTACTTACTACATTGTATGTTTTTGACACCTTTGTCAAATATTTGTTGAGCATAATATCTTGGGTCAATTTCTGGATTCTTTGTTCTGTTCCATTGATCTATATAGCTGTTCATATGCTAGTTTTTTTATTACCATCGCTTTGTAGTATAACATGATATCCAGTATTGTGATCCTTCCTACTTTGTTCTTTGTTTTTAGGATTGCTGTGGTTATTTGGGATCTTTTTTGGTTCCATACAAACTTTTTGAATGTTTGTTCTCATTCTGTGAAATATGGCATTGGTATTTTAATGGGGATTGCTTTGAATCTATAGATTGCCTTAGGTAGTATGAAAATTTTAATGATGTTAATTCTTCCAATTCATGAACAAGGTACAGTTGTTTCTTGCCACTTCACACTTTGACTTTTGCGGCTTCACTTTACTGTGGTTTTTTCAAATATATTTATTAAAAAGTTGATCAAGACAGTGAAAATGACACAGTGCACACTCGGTTGTTTGAGTCAATTAGACACCCTGTATTAAAATTAAAATTACTGTACATATGTCCTGTAAGCCTATGTATACGATCAGCCCCACAAATCCTTCAATGCCAGGTGTGACTGCTCGACCATTCCTTGTGTGTGGGAAATAACATTTTTTCCCAAAAATCAGGTGTGGTGAAACCAAGATAATCAGTGCATTCTGTTCACTGATTGGCTATTCTATCCTCTTAATGCCCTGGCCATTGATTGGCTCAGCCTCATGCAAGTTTGTTTTTCTCATACACACTTCTACATTGCTACACATCAAAAGCATCTTTGCTCTTGTATTTGTGACTTCTAAGAACTTTTATCTAATCCCCATGATGGTTTCTAAACATGCTGCTTCTTCTAAGCCTACTGACAATGAAACTAAGTGCTGGGAGAAGATGCTTACTGTTCAGGATAAGGTGAAACTCTTGGATATGATCAAAGATGGCAAGAAAATTGTGGAAGTTGCTTGTTATTACAACTTGAATAAGGCTACCTTTCACTTCATCTGTAAAGATGAAAAGAGCATCCATGCAACAGCTACTGTCTTTTTCAACAAGGAAGCAAAGCTCATCGTGACAAGTAGTAATAATTTAATAGTGAAAATAGTGTATTCCCTAGCCATTTGGATCAGCGACAGCCACAAGAAAAACATTCTGTTGGATTTGCACAAGGAAAGGCAGCTCTGTCAGAGCTTTATGGTAGACAAACCTCAACCAGGACCCTATTCTGTAACATTCATGGATTTCAAAGCAAGCAAGAGATTGTTCAAGAAATTCCAGAAAAGGTATCATCTGAAGAGTGATGTTCTCCACGGAGAAGCTGCCTCTGCTTACCAGCCTGCAGCAGAGAACTATGTAAACAACACATTCTAGATGATCTTTGAGGAGGGTGAGTATAATCCAGAACAGGTGTTCAATATGGATGAAACAAGACTGTTCTGGAAAAGAATGCCTTCCTGAACATTAATTTTCAAGAATGAAGCCAAGGTCCATGGCTTCAAGGTGTATAAGGATCATGTGACTATCATTGTGTGTGGAAATGCTGAGGAATTTTTGCTCAAGCTTGCCTTTATCTACAAGGCTAAGAACCCTAGGGCCCTGAAGAATAAAAACAAGAACCTGCTGCCAGCACATTAAATGCACAACGACAAGGGCTGGATCATAAAACAGCTGTCATCAGACTGGTTCCATGAGTGGTTCATCCCTCAAGTCAAGCTGTATCTCCCAGAGAAGAGACTCGAGTTTAATGTCCTTCTCCTCATGGACAATGCTGGAGGTCATACACAAGACCTATCCTATGACGAATCAAGTTCCTTCCTCCCAACACCACCTTGCTGATCTGGCCCATGGATCAAGGTGTTATTGGCATGTTAAAGGCCCTCTACACATGAAACACCCCGCATCACCTCATCAAAGGCATGGACCTTGAGGAGAACTTCTTGCTGAAGGAGCACTGGCAGCACTATACCATCGTGACCTGTCTGAAGAACATCTAGGCCTCATTGAAGGACATAAAGACAGAGACTATAAAGGACAGTTAGAAGATGTTGTGGCATAAAATTGTCCACAGCTACAGAGGATATAAGCAATTCAGCAGTGAATGCTGGGAGGAGAAGGTTTTGCAGATATGACCTGTGATGACGTGGATGAATTTCTGGAGACATATTCAGATCCCTTAACTGACAAGAATCTGGTGGAGATGACTAAGTCTGTGAGTGAGTAGGAGGAAAAGCAGCCGGAGATTCCTTGGGGTCAGGAGGAAGAAGTTGGCCTTACACTTAGTAGTTTTCATTCTTTGAAGTGTCTTTATTTGATTTTGGGATTAGAATTGACATGAAGTAATCAAGGTGAAAAAAAACAAGGAACTTAGTCTAAGACTACTCAATCAAGCAAGGCTATTATTCAAAATAGAAGGTTAAATAAAGAGCTTCCCAGACCAAAAAAAAAAAAAAATGGCTAAGGAAATATATTAGCATCAAGCCAACACTGCCAGAAATGTTAAAAAAGACTGCTTTAATTAGAAGAGATAGGAAGAAAAATCTAACCACACTAAACAAAAATGTCAATAAATAAGTACATATCAATAATCACCTTAATGTAAATGGATGAAAAGCTCTGATCAAAAGACACAGAGTAGCTAATTTAATAAGAAAGTATGACTCATATATATGTTGCTTACAAAAGACCAGAATCACAACAAAAGATTCACATAGGTTGAAAGTGAAGGGATGAAAAAAATTTTCCAAGCAAATGGAAAGGAATAAAGAGCTAGTATAGCAGTACTCACATTTGATAAAATAGACTCCAACAAGAAGGCTATAACTAGAGACAAAGAAGGCTGCTACATAATATTGAAAGAATCTATCCAACAGGAAGATATAACCTTGGTAAGCATATAAGCACCTAGTAGAGAATCACCAAAATATATTAATAACTTCTGGAAGACTACAAAGAAGAAATCAACAGCAATATAATCATAGCAGGGGACTTCAACACCCCCACTGACATCACTGGATATATCCTCTAAACAAAAATTGAATAAAGAGACTTTAAATGATGCACTAGATCAAATGGATTTAATAGATATCTACAGAGAATTACACCCCAAAACTGAAGAACACACTGAAGTGCACGTGGGACATTCTCAAAGATAGACCACATATTAGGACACACACTAAGTCTCTACAAGTTCTAGAAGGTTGAAATTATATCAAGCATTTTGTCAGATCACAATGGCATGAAACTAGATATCAATTAAAGCAAACACATTTAAGCACATGGAGGCTAAATAGCATGTTTATAAACAATGAATAGATTACCAAGGAGATCAAAGGAATTAAAAACTTTCTGGAATTCAATGAAAATTAACACACAACAACACACAGTCTGAGGGACACAGTGAAAGCAATTCTGAGAGGGAAGTTTAAAAGAATACATGCCTACCTCAGGAAACAACAACAACAACAAATTCTAATTGACTACCTAACCTCACAACTTAAATAACTAGAAAGTAAACAAAAAGAAAAACCCAAAACAAGTAGAGAAAAAAATAGTAAAGATCAGAGCAGAAATAAATGACATAGAGACTTAAAAAAGCATTCAAAACATCAATGAAAAAAAGAGCTGGTTCTTTGAAAAGATAAACAAGATTGATGGACCCCTAGCTAGACTCATCGAGAAACAAAGAGAGAGGACCCATATAAACAAAATCAGATATGAAAGAGAAGAAGTAACAACTGACACCACAGAAATACAAAATATTGTTGACAAGAACTATAAACAATTATACACCAACAAATTGGACAATCTAGGCAAAATAGACAATTTTATAGAAATAAAGTCTCCCAAAATTGAACCAGGAAGAGATAGAAAACTTGAGCAGACCAATAACAACTAAGGAAATTGAAGATGTAATCAAGAAATTACCAGCAAACAAATGCCGAGGACCAGAAGGCTTCACAGGAGAGTTTTACTGAACGTTCAAAGAAGAGTTACCACCTATTCTCCTCAAACTATTCTAAAAATTTCAAAAAGAAGGCAGACTTCTAAACTCATTTTATGAGGCTTGCATAATTCTAATTCCAAAGCCAGATAAAGTCACCAAATTTCTTTAAGAGGATTATTCTGAATTCTTTGTAAGATACTTCATAGATCTCTATTTCTTCAGGGTCAGTAATTGGAGTTTTATTAGTCTCCTATAGTAGTGTCATGTTTCCTCAATTATTCATGATCATTGTAGCCTTTCATCTGTATCTAACCATTTAAGGAAATAGGCACCTTTTCTAGTCTTTACAGAGTTGCTTGTGCTGGCCCTTTACTGGTTAGCTTGTTCAGATATTCTAAGTGGGCCATCAGGTAATGTTTGTTGTCCAGTTTGTTGCTAGAGTCATTGAGGAGGCATGTCTGGTGATGTTTACCTTCTGTATGTCCAAGTAATGTTGAGGTGCTACTGTGATCATGTTAAGTAATGTTTTTTTGCTCTCTGCTTCCTGAACTTACACTTTTTAAAGTCTTTTCCTGGCTTCAGAGTTTGACAATGGCTTGATGAGGCATACCAGAACCTCACAGTCTTTCTTAAACCCTTGAGTCCTAATAGAGCACCAGTCAGAAACCTATTCTCAACCTGCAAAGTACCCCCTTTCTGTGCTTTCATGATATATTGTCAACACTAGAATAAATTTCAGAGATAAATTTTTAGACTTCTCTCCTTGGTAAAATTGGGATATTAAGGGATATAATGTACTGGGCCAGCAACTCTGTCATATTTTGTGGCCAAATTAAAGGATTTGTTACATTTTACTTTCTATTTTTATAAATATAAACTAAAGATAACTATTCAGAAGCGAACAATATAGTAAAATAATTTGTGTATGGAGCTGACACCTCATAAAATTGATTTAGGAAATAAGAAGAAAAACTTGAGAAAGTCTTAGAACACAGAGAAAAAGAGATGAAAGTTGTAATAATAAATATGGTGGAGAGTTCTAACACAGAGGAATTAAAAGACACATGAGAACATATGTTCTCATATGAAACAGAAGCAATATTGAAGAACTACAATGGGAAAAATATTTCTGATCTCAAAAAAAGCCATTAAATCTAGAAAATAAGGGCGTTCATTGGCTTCTACAAAAAATTAATAGAAACAGATTTACATCAGGTTAAAATATGGAATGTCACAAAGAATCCTATTTGTCAAAACTCTATAGCCCACCAGAAAAAGAAAAAGCATATTAACTTAAAAATAGTTATCCACAAAAGAACAAGATTAGACTATTCTTAGTCTTCTCCAAAAACACAGATCACCAACAGCAGATCTGGGGGGAAAACGTGTGAGTTAAGAATTCTAAATTAAAGGATTTTTATGCATATATGCATAACCAATGGACATAAACAATACTGGGGGAGTAGAATTGGGAGGAGAGTGTCAATGGGAGAAAAAGGAAAACATCTGTAACAAATATAAATTAATAAAAAATGTTAAAAATTTTCTAAATTAAACCAAGTTATCAAATTTTTATTGGTCTTATACATATCGTATCTATCTATATATCTATCTGTCTGTTTATTCTAAACATGTATAGATCCAGGATTTGTGGAGCCAGAATCTTTTACAATTTAGGGGACCCAAAAGGAAAATAAATACAAATTTATGTATGAATGTGAATATTTATTTAGGTTTAGAAAGCACAACAAATCACAAAGCTGATAAATACTGCGAACATAATTGAATTTTTAGCAATGTGTTGACAATTTGCCATCACAGAATACATTAATAAAGATCATAAAGGGAAGTCAAACATATTATTTTGTTAATGACATTATTTGTGAGATCCAACGATCACTTCATTATCTTACTTTTTTAATGAATTTATTTTTATTACAGATGTTTCTCCTTTTATTCCTCATTAACATCCTCCTCCCCATCCCCCACATCCCATTTCTGGCTTTGTTGTCCGTGCCCATTGGTTATGCGTACATGCCTTTAAGTTGTGTGGTTTATTTCTTCCCTCCCCCCACCACCCCCATTTTGAGGGCTGTCAGTCTGTACCCTACTTCCACATCTCTGGCTCTACCCTATTCCTCAAAGTGTTGTGTTTATGATATTCCACAAACAAGTGAGATCATGTGTTATTTGTCTTTCTCTTCTTGGCTTGTTTCAGTTAGGATAATACTTTCCAGGTCCCTCCATGTCGTCTCAAAAGATAAGAGATCTTTCTTTCTCACAGATCCACAGTACACCATTGTGCATATATACCTGAGCTTTTTAATCAGTTTGCCTACTGATGGACAATTGGACTGTTTCCAGATCTTTGCTATTGTAAATAGTGCTGCTAAGAACATGGGGGTACATATATTCTTTCTGATTGGTGGTTCAGGCTTCTTAGGGTATATTCCTAGAAGTGGGATCAATGAGTCAAATGGCAATTTAATTTTTAATTTTTGAGATAACACCATAGTGGTCCATAGTGGAGGCACCAGTCTGCATTCCCACCAGCAGTGTACTAGAGTCCCCTTTTCTTTACACCCTTGCCAACACTTATTGTTTGATGATTTGTTAATGGCAGCCATTCTGACAGGTGTGAGGTGATATCTCATTGTTGTTTTAATTTGCATCTCTCTGCTGATTAGTGATGTTGAGCATTTCTTCATATGTCTCTTAGCCATTTGTATGTCCTGTTTGGAGAGGTGTCTCTTTAGGTCCTCTGCCAATTTTTTAATGGGTCTCTTTGTCTTCCTTTTGTTGGGTTGTATGAGCACTCTATATATATATATTGGAAATTAACCCCTATCGGATGTATGATTGTCAATGATACTCTCCCATACAGTAAGTTGAGTTTCCATTTTAATGGTTGTTTTTTTGTTTGTTTGTTTTTGTTTTGTTTTGTTTTGTTTTGCTGTGCAGAAGCTTTTGAGTTTAATGTAGTCCCATGCGTTCATTTTCTCCTTTGTTTCTGTTGTCTTAGGTGATGTATCAATGAAAATTCTGCTGCATTTGATGTCTGAAATTTTGTTGCCTACATTTTCTTCTAGAATTTTTATGGATTCATGGGTCACATTTAAGTCTTTTTATGCATTTTGAGTTTATTTTTGTATATGGTGTACATTGATTGTCTAGTTTAATTTTTTTGCATGTAGTTGTCCAATTTTTCCAACACCATTTATTAAAGAGGCTGTCTTTACTCCATTGTAGGTTCTTGCCTCTTTTGTCAAATATCAATTGAGCATATTGTCTTGGGTCCATTTCTGGGTTCTCTGTTCTGTTCCACTGGTCTATATGCCTGTTCTTGTGCCAGTACCAGGCTGTTTTGATTACAGTGGCTTTGTAGTATAACCTGATATCTGGTATTGTGATCCCACCTACTTTGTTATTTTTTTTCAAGATTCATGTGGCTATTCATGGTATTTTTTGGTTCCATATAAACTTTTGAAGTATTTATTCTAGTTCTGTGAAATATATTGTTGGTATTTTTATGAAGATTGCATTGAATCTATAGATTGCTTTGGGTACTATGGACATTTTAATAATGTTAATTCTTCCAATCCACGAACAAGGTATCATTAGATTACTCTTAATTGCTCAGCAACATTGACATAGTTGACAGCTTCCTACACATTGAAACACTTTTTTCTACCTGTTTCTATGTCATCACAAATTTATGTTGTTTTCTTATACTTCACTGATTGATCTTTTTCAGTCTCTTTTCTTGGCTCTTCCTCTTTTATTGGAATGCTAGAAAATGGACTGTCTCAAGAATTTAATCCTGGGATACATTTCTGTTCTTATTCTACTTAATTTCTAAGTGATTTTATTTTGCTCCATGCTTTTAAATAACAAACATATTTTAAGGACCCCAAAGTTGTATCCAGCCCTGACAGCTCTGCTGAGTTTCTGACTCAGTATATATACAAGTCCTACACAATATCTCTACTTGGATGCCAAATATTCATCTCTAGTCTATTACATGAAAACAAGACCTTCTGATTTTCCTCTAAATCTCTAGTTCGCCTAGTTTTCTTAAATCTCAGCAAATAGTACCTCAATTAATCTAGTTGCTTAAGCCCAAACGTAAGAATAATCTTTGATTTCACTTATTTTCTCAACTCCCTGAATTCAATTCATCAACATAGTCTTTCAACTCTGCTTCCAAAATAACTTCTGAATATGTCCACTTTCTCCTGTTTCTTCCACCAACAGCCCAGTGTACATCAACATCATATTCTGCTTAGACTTCTCTAATGCTTTCTTAACTGATCTCTGTGCTCTCATTCCACAATGTCTCACTTACCCACTGTAGTCAGAATTATATTTTAAAAATATAATTCTTATAATGTAATTGCCATGCTTAAATTTTCCCAGTGGCTTGCTATTTTGTTTTGAATATAATCTAAATTGTTTACCCTGGCTTACAAATAAGGCCCTACGTGACCTGGATTCTCTGCCTCTCCAACAACAATTACCAATAGTCTCTTCTTAGCTTACTGTGTTCCAGCCACACTGGCTTTCTTTCTTTCCATAAAACAAGCAAATCAAATGTTTCCTTTTTCTCCCATTAGTTCTTATCTTTGCTAACAATACTCTTCATCAACATTATATATGATTGTCTACTTTTCATCATTCAGCTCTCAACTCACATCTTATCTCCTCAGTGTGACAACCCTTGAAACTCTTCTTTTATTTTCTTTCTATTGTATAGTTTATTTTTTATTTCCTTTATTTTTAAATTTATTTTTGTTACAGATATTTCTTTCTTTTCTCCCACTGACACCCTCCTCCCCACTCTCACTCCCCTTTCACAATATTGTTGTCTATGTCCATTGGTTATGCATATATGCATATAAATTTTTGGTTACTCTATTTCCTCCCTCCCCCCTCCTCTGAGGTTTTTTAGTCTGATCCCTACTTCTATGTCTGTGGGTCTATTTTGTTTATCAGCTTATTTTATTCATTATATTACACAAAAGTGAGATCATGTGATAATCGTCTTTCTCTGACTGGCTTATTTCACTTAGCGTAATACTCTCCAAGTCCATTTATGTCATCTCAAAGGATAAGAGATCTTTCTTTCTTACGACTGCATAGTATTCCATTGTGAAAATACATCACAGCTTTTTATCTACTCATCTATTGATGGACACTTGGGCTGTTTCCAGAGCTGAGCAATTATAAAGTGTGCTGTTATGAACATAGGGGTGAATATATTCTTTCTGATTGGTGTTTCAGGCTTCTTAGGATATATTCCTAGAAGAGGAATCACCGGGTCAAATGGCAGTTCAATTCTTTATTTTGAGGAAACACCATATTGTTTTCCATAGTGGCTGCACCAGTCTGCATTCCCACCAGCAGTATCCTACATTCACTTTTCTCCACACCCTCACCAGCACTTGTTGTTTGATGATTTGTTGATGACAGCCATACTGGCAGGTATGAGGTGATACTTCATAGTCATTTTAATTTGCATCTTTCTAATAATTAGTGACATTGAGCATTTTTTCATATGTCTCTTGGTCATTTGTATGTTCTGTTTGGAAAGATGTCTATTTAGGTCCTCTACCAATTTTTAATTGAATTCTTTGTCTTCCTTTTGTTGAGTTGTATTCATACTCTATGTATCATGGAAATTAACTCCTTATCTGGTATATCATTGGCAATTATGTTCTCCCATGCAATATATTCTATTTCCATGTTGATTCTTTTTTTTTTTTTTTTTTTTTTTATATGCAGAAGCTCTTTAGTTAGATGTGGTCTCATTTGTTATTTTTTTTCTTTTTTTCTCTTGCCCTAAGGGTTGTATTAGTGAAAATTCAGCTGCATGTGATGTCTGAGATTTTGCTGCCTACATTTTCTTGTAGGATTTTTATGGATTCACGAGTCACATTTAAGTTTTTTATACATTTTGAATTTATTCTTGTGCATGGTGTAATTTGGTGGTCCTGTTTCTTTTTCTTTTCTTTCATATAGCTGTCCAATTTTTCCAATACCATTTATCTAACTCAAGAACTTAAAGATTTAGAAAGAGAACAAAACGAAAAACTCAGAGTCAGTACAAGGAAAGAAATAATAAAGATCATAGTAGAAATAAATGACAGAAATGTTAAAAAACAACAATATAAAAGATTAATGAAACCAAGAGCTGGTTATTTGAAAAGATAAGCAAGATTGATCAAACTTTAACTAGACTCACCAATAAACAATGAGAGAGAGCCCAAATTAATAAAATCAGAAACAAAGGGGGTGAAGTAACAATGGACACCACAGAAATACAAACAATTGTAAGAAAATATTATGAACAATTTTATACCAACAAATTTGACAACCGAGGCAATATGGACAAATTCTAGAATTATATCATATTCCAAAATTCAACTGGGAAGAGTCAGAAAACCTGAACATACCAATAACATTTAAGGACATAGAAAAAGTAATCAATAAAATCCCAGCAAACAAAAGCCTTGTTCTAGAAGGCTACACAGGGGAGCTTTACCAAACATTCAAAGAAGAAGTATCACATATTCTCCTCAAAATATTCCAAAAAATTCAAGAGAAAGAAGGACTTTCATGCTCTTTTTATGAGGCCAGTATAATCCTAATCCAAAAACCAGATAAAGACAGTACAAAGAAAGAAACTCTTATTTAAGTAGCAATCCCCACTAGTTATTTTCACATTCCATTATTTTAATCCTCTTCAGTACAATTATATTTATTTGATGTTTTATTTTTTATTTATATTTTAAGTCACTTTTGTTTCTCCACACCAGAGTGTAATCTCCCTCTGGGCATGGAATGTTGTTATTTTTATTCACTGCAATGTCCTCAATACCTAGAAAACAATCTGGCACATAGTAGTTACTCAATACACATTTTGAAAAAAGAATAAATGTTTAAGTGTGCAGTACTAATAAAAAGTAGGTGCCTACCATTCAAATCATAGTAGAAGATAAAAGCTATTGTATGAAGTACATTGAACTGAGAGTACTTGTAAAGTGTGATAAAACCTTTTTTTCTTTTCTTTTTCTTTTTTTTTTACTATTTCTTTAAATCCATCTTCTGGAATAATTTTTTGAGCCCATGAATGACATTTCACACCCATATCAGTGGATAGTTCTCATAGCTTATCCACTCAACCTTAGTTGGTGGAATGTCCTCAGTTGATTACATTTGTAAAGTTTCATTTTAGTAATGGCCATGTGCAGTCCAGAGTAATAATAAAAACTTTGAATTCAAAAGTTAAAGTTTCTATCTTCCATGTGCATGTCTCTCCCTCACACATCTCCTTATTTCTCCACTCTCCATCTTCCTCATGAACATGTGGTTACTTTCTGGCCTCTCCAGAATAAAAGACAGGTAGAAGGGGAGTACAAAGTCAGGAATGGTCTATATTGACCAGAAATGAATGTAAATGGTATTGGTGCTTCTGGTCCTGGAAGATGTTTAAAGGTGCCTCTCCTTGGGCTCCACGGATGATAAAATCTGACTCACTTCCTTAGGAATACATGTGTATTTGGGAGATCCCCCAATGACAATAATCACTCAACACTACTTACTTTTCTTTTATCCTGAGAATTCAACATTCTTATCTTCTACTGAGGTCACTTTATCCTGCTAAGCAATCTGCTTGAATAGGAATTTAAAAGGCTTCAGTTAATATGCTTTCTCTACCATGTGGTTCATAGCTCATATTTGGTCTATGAGAAGTGATTACATAGCTAGGACCCAATACTGCTTGTTTCTTCTGCAATGCTACCTCAGGCCAAGAGTCATGACCTCTCTTGATGAGTCCTCAGGTATATAGGTCTGCCCCACAATCCCAATTTCTAGCTCTAGTTTATAACTGAACAAAGATGTGAAAGACACAACACATATTATTAATATTAATATACAATAGAGTAATGAACATTATATAATATATAATTATTTAACATCATAATTTATGTAGTATATTAATATTATATTAATATAATAATTCATATATTATTATATTATTTTTAATGTATAATAAAATTTAATTTATGAAAAAATTTTCTATTTACAATTAAAATAATAAACTATAGTTAATATTAACATTAATACTAAACCCAAATGATAGACCTATGAACATGTTGGATAATTCTTTACAACCTTACACCTTTCTCTTTAAAGTTAGTGCAAAAGTAGTCTACCAAAGACTTCTCTGGTAGTCCTTAAATAATGTTTGTGTCTATGTCCCCAGTTCATCATGTTCTTGTGCAGTGGAAAGCCTATAATAGAAAGAGGATAACAGGAAGAGTAAACATTTTGGAGTAAGTCAGATCTAGGCTCAAATTTCAGCTATCATATTATCTCTTTGATTGTGGCCAATTTATCCAACCTCTCTGAATTACATGTGTAAAATGGTGGTAAGATTAGGGTTGCCATGAACATTAAATGAAATAATATATGTAAAGCATGTAGCGTATAGAAGATGCTGAGTAAATGTTAATAGTCTTTTTCTCTCCCACACCTGTCTGTGCATTTTGAAAGTAGCTCAACATTCATTATTAACATGCTCATTTGGACAGTTGTTAAAATTACTTGCTCCATAAACTGAGGGAGTTAGTTGGTTATCACTGAATTAAAATGTTTAAGATGAAATTTTTATTTTCTTCATAATATAGTACAGAACATTCTGGAAAACACAGGCTCAACTAGTAGTTAATCCCTGAAAGCAAAGCAAATTTCTTTCATATATATATATATATATATATATATATATATATATATATATAATATCAGTCAGCTTTTGCTAAATTAGCCTATGGTAACAAATAGCCTCAAAATCTCAGTAGTTTCCAACATTAAAAGTTTAATTTTCACTCACCTCTTACAACCTTTACAGGTCAAGTGCAGTTCTACTCTATATTTTCTTCATTCTGAGAACAAAGCTGAAGGAGCAGGTCATTTCTGAGATATGCCAGTTTCAGGACAGAGGGAAAAGTGAAAAAGAAGAGCCACATGCTACATGACAGCTCTGAAAGCTTCTGCTCAGAAGTGGCACAAGACACTTTAGCTTATATTTCGTTGGCTAAATAAAATGACATGCCTGAATCTGATATCAGTGAGATGAGAAGTATAATTTTCCTGCAGGGATAACCCCATAATAAGGTTAGAGGCAAGATTGCAGGCAGCAAATATAACAATACAATTTAGCACATGCGGTCTCAAGTACAAGGCATTCATTGGAGACAACTGCAGAATGTCTGAAGATGAGGTAAGACAGCTATAACTTGAATGAAATTGCATAACTGGTATGCAATTTAGTAATTTCTGAATTCTCTTAGGTTTATCAGTGTAGTATGTTACCAAAATCTCTTTTTGTGCCTTAGTATCTTGGACTCTTTTCTAATCTGCAGAGATGCCTCTCTTTAGCTATGATGGAATGTTATAGCCTTCAGCTCTTTAAAGGGTCTAGACAAGAATGGCCTATTTGTGAACAGTGCTTCTGTGTCTTTTGTAGAGTTACAGTCCACTGTGAGTTATTGTCCACTGTGCTTCTTGGTGCTTCTTACACAGGGACCCACATGACATCATCTGATTTTTTTTTTTCTGCAGAAACAAAGCTTGATTCTGTAAAATAATGTATGTGCTTTCTTCGGACAATGACAAAAGGAAAGATCCACCATGCTTCTCTTTTTGGACTTTCATTGCAAGGAATCTTGGTGTCCAATTCAGTGCTAAACTGTGGTCATTGACTTGACTCAGCTGTCTGGTAGAATTTTCTCTTTCTGCTAACTAAATAGTTCCTGTTTCAGTTAATCCTGTGATTGTCTGGATTTGATTTTTTAAACACTTCTAACCTGTCTCAAATGTTTTGGGAAATAGTCCAAATACTGAATTCTAAAAGAATAAAAATATGAACCATAATAATAAACTAAGAAGAAAATGTTCCACTTCTTACTACCATATATCTACAGAGAAATAGAACATACTATGGTCAAACTTTTTTTATTTATTTGTTTCATACTACTTTAATTAGGGGGGGAGGGTCCATTTTCACTCCTCAAGAGATTTTGTGTGTTTCTCATATGCTTCTTCACTCATTATTTCATCTAGTTCTGAAGGCTTACTTACTCTGGTTCTGAAGATTGGCAAACTATCTTCATAACAAGGTTTGTTGACAATCCTGGATTTTCTGAAGTGATTCATTAATTTCAGTTACTTCTGCTAGATAAGAATAGAGTGTTTAGCCCTGGCCAGTTTGGCTCAGCGGTTAGAGCGTCGGCCTGCGGTCCGTAGAGACCCGGGTTCAGTTCCCGCTAAGGGCACGTACTTCCGTTGTAGTTTGTCCCCGGCCCTGGTTGGTCGTGCGGGTGGCAGCCACTCGATGTGTCCCTTCACGTCAATGTTTTTCTCTCTCTCTCCCTTACTCTCTCTCCCTCCCACTCTATCTGTACAAAAAATGGAAAAATATCCTCGGGTGAGGATAAAAAAAAAAAAAAAAAAAGAATAGAGTGTTTAAGCTGATTTAACACATTCTAAAACTCCAAACTCATATTTTTTGTTCAATTTTGTCCCAATTTCATGCAGACTGCAATAAACATCTCCCAAAGCTTCCTGTGCAAAATTGCTCATTTTCACTGTTCCAATATCATTTTTTGTTGTGATCTTTTCATGTTTCTCTGTTAATTTACCCACTGAGACCAGATTGGGACTAATGCACGGCAATTGGATGAAGCCAGCCTTCAGGCACCAGGGCCTCAGAATAGCAGGGCACAAACCTCCCTTTGGTGAGCAGGCTGCCATGTGCTCTGTGTAATTATGAGTGATGTGTGTGTGCACATATGTCTTTAATTCACTGTAAAAACTCCGATCTCTTTGGCCCCAAAATGCAAAAAAAAAAAAAAGTAAAGAATTCTTATGTATCACAGAGGGCTGTATGTAAATGTTTTGCTGTGTTGAATTCCTCAGCTAGAATGTGAACCTGATGAAGACAGGATTCACATCATATTTGCATTCCCAGCATCTGCCACATAGCCCCCAAAACTAAAGAAGCATTTCCTGCATGTAGGGCACCTTGCTATGTGGTGGAACTCAGGAGGTTAAGTAACTTTCCTCAGGTTACAGAGCCAGGAAGTGGCAGAGGTTGAATTAGACCCAAGTGCTGTATGATTTCAGAGTCTGTGCCCATTGCATTATACTAGGATTTCCCAAAGTGAAGTAATATGTGTAAAACTGAAAAGCCATGAAATGTTTTTGGGTGGTAATGTAGGAACCTTTTAAATGTGAAATGTATTCATTTATTTTTCTGCATGTCAAAATATAATTAGTATATAACACCCTGATTTTATGGACATTATGAACTAAGATGAAGCATAATTTATTTAAATAAAACTATGGGTCAATTACAAAAACAATGTTAAGTAAACAATTAAATGGGTTGTTTAAGGAATATGTTAAGAAGCCTGAAGACATCTTAGGAATAACTGATGTCCTGTTGCTGAACTGCTATCTCATTCCAATGGACACATTTATAATAAAACATTTATTTTATAATACAACATATTTCTTTTCTTTTTCACTGAACAAAAATATATGTTATTCTATCACACAAAAAAAACTAGGAAAAATTTGATGTTTCTTTTTTAAATAGTCAATTATGATGATAAATAATTTGTATTTTTTTAATTAATTAAATTATTTTTGTTACAGATGTTTCTCCTTTTTCCCCCACTGATTCCCCCCTCCCCCTCCCTCTCCGCAGCTTTGTTGTCCATGTCCGTTGTTCATACATACATGCATATAAGTTTTGTGGTTTATCTCTCCCCACCAACCCCTCTTCTTGGGATTGTCAGACTGTACCCCACTTCCACATCTCTGGGACTACCCCATCCTCAGACTGTTATGTTCATTATATTCCACAAATAAGTGAGATCATATGATACTTGTCTTTCTCTGTTTGGCTTGTTTTGCTTAGGATAATACTTTCCAGGTCCCTCCATGTAGTCTCAAAGGATAAGAAATCTTCTCTTGACTCCCACGTGAAGCCATCCGGGCCTGGGCTTTTGTTTGCTGGGAGAGTCTTGATTACCTCTCCAATTTCTTCTGTTGTTATTGGTCTCTTCAAGTTTCTATCTTTTCCCGGTCCAGTTTTGGGAGATTATGTGTTTCTAAAAATTTGTCCATTTCACTTAGATTGTCGAATTTGTTGCCATATAATTTTTCATAGTAGTTGCCAACGATCTTCTGTATTTCTGTGGTGTCAGTTGTTACTTCTTCTCTTTCATTTCTGATTTTGTGTATTTGGGTTCTCTCTCTTTGTTTCTTAGTGAGTCTAGCTAAGGGTCCATCAATCTTATTTATCTTCTCGAAAAAACATCTCTTTGATTAATTGATCCTTTGAATTGTTTTTGTGGTCTCTATGTCATTTATTTCTGCTCTGACCTTTACTATTTCCTTCCTTCTACTTGTTATAGGGTTTTATTTTGGTTTGCTTTCTAGTTATTTAAGTTGTGAGGTTAGGTAGTCTGTTAAAGGTTTTTCTTGCTTCTTGCGGTAGGCCTGTAGTGCTATGAACTTCCCTCTCAGAACTGCTTTTGTTGTATCCCATAGGTTTTGAGTTGTTGTGTGTTCATTTTCATTGGATTCCAGGAAGTTTTTAATTTCTTCCTTGATCTTCTCATTGACCCATTTGTTGATAATTACATGCTATATAGCTTCCATGTGTTCAAATGTCTTTGCATGTTCTTGTTGCAATTGATTTCTCGTTTTATGCCATTGTGATCTGAGAAGATGCTGGATATGATTTCAATCATCTTGAACTTGTGGAGACTTAGTCTGTGTCCTTACATGTGGTCTTTCTTTGAGAATGTCCCATATGCACTTGAGAAGAATGTAAATTCTGTAGTTTGGCTGTAATTCTCTGTAGATACATATATTAAATCCATTTGGTGTAGTGCTTCATTTAGTGTTTCTGTTTCCTTGCTAAATTTTTGTCTAGAGGGTCAATCCAGTGATGTCAGTGGGGTGTTAATGTCCCCTGCTATGACTGTATTGCTATTGATTTCTCCTTTGAAGTCCTCCAGAAGATTTTTAATATATTTTGGTGCCCCTGTATTGGGTGCATATATGTTTCTCAAGGTTATACATTCCTGTTGGATAGATCCTTTCAATATTATGTAGTGGCCTTCTTTTTCTCTAGTTATGGTCTTTATTTTGAAATCTTTTTATCAGATACGAATATTGCTACCCCAGGTTTTTTTTCCTTTTCATTTTGGAAGATTTTTTTCATCCCTTCACTTTCAACCTATGTGAGTCTTTTGTTGTGAGGTGGATCTCTTGTAAACAACATATAGATGAGTCATGCTTTCTTATCCAATCAGCTACTCTGTGTTCTTTTATCGGAGCATTCAGTCCATTTACATTTAAGGTGATTATTGATATGTATTTATTCATTGCCATTTATGTTTAATGTGGTTGTATTTTTCTTCCTATTTCTGCTGCTAATTACAACCGTCCTTTTAACATTTCTTGCAGTGCTGGTTTGGTGCTAATATATTCCCTTAGACTTTTTTTTTTTTTTTTTTTTTTGTCTGGGAAGCTCTTTATTTGACCTTCTATTTTGAATGATAGCCTTGCTGGGTAGAGTAGTCTTGGATTCAGATTCTTGTTGTTCATGGCCTTGATTACATCATGCCATTCCTTTCTGGCCTGTAGTGTTTCTGTTGAGAAGTCAGCTGAGGGCCTTATGGGTTTTCCTTTGTAGGTAACCTGTTGCATATCTCTTGCCGCTTTTAGAATTCTCTCTTTTTGTTTAATTTTGGGCATTTTGATTACTATGTGTCTTGGTGTGGGCCTGTTTAGTTTCTTTCTACTTGGAGCTCTCTGCTTTTTGAACTTGAATGCCTTCTTCCTGCACCAAATTAGGGAAGTTTTCTGTCACTATTTCTTCAAATATAATCTCTAACACTTGCTCATTTTCTTCGGGGACTCCTATGATGCAAATGTTATTCCGTTTCCAGTTGTCCCACAGTTCTCTTAAGCTGTCTTCCTGTTTTTTAATTGTTTTTTTTTTTTTTTTCCTGCTGGTTTTGTGATTGGTTGATTTTTTCTACCTTATCTTCTAATTCACTGATCCTGTCCTCAGCTTCCTCTACTCTGCTATTTAGACCTTCAAACGTGTTCTTTATTTCTGATATGTCATTCTTCACTTCTTCTTGGTGGTTTTTAATTTCCAACTGGTTGGTTTTCAACATTTCAATGTCTTTACTCATGGTACACATGTCCTTACACATGCTGTTGAACTTCCTCAAGATGATGGCTCTGAATTCTAGTTCTGTTTACTTGCTTAACTGCACCTCATTTATTTCTTTGGTAGAGGACTCTTGTTCTTTCATTTGTCTTTTGTTTCTGTGTTTCATCATTTTGCCTATCACTGTGGGCTTTGGAGCCTGCCAAGTTTTCCCAGTGGGTGTTGGTGTTCTGCTGTTTGTGGCTCCCTCTCCTGGGTTGGGATGAGGCAGGGAGGACCCACGTTACACACCACTGTCAAGTCTTACTTTCTTGGTTAGAGTTACTAGGCCAGGGAATGGTACAGTTATCCTCTAGCTTTTTGCCTGGAGGTTATCAGTAGTGGTTATCTTAAGAACCTTGGCTTCTCAGTTAAATAAAAAAAAACCTCAGGTGCTCAGCATAAGAGGATTTTGGGATGGTGGGGCAGATGCTATTTGTTAATGGGCCTCAATTAGCATGTCAATGGCCACCAGGTGGGGTTGAATTTCTGAGGGAGGGGCTGCCATTTTTCCCCAGATCCCTGGAAAGGAATAAGTTGACCACATTCCTGCATGTCTGCAACTCAGCAAATGCTCTAAGTGCCCTCCAAATCCTGATGTCCCCACACTGTTCCAGTCCAATCTGCCCTCCCTCTGCTGGGGCCCAAGGTATGTGATTGCTACTATTTTAGCCTCTGTCCTGGCTCTGTGCTGGGGAGCCACTTGGGAGTTTAACCTGAGGGTGCCACTCACAGCCAAGGCTGCTGTTCACAGCTAAGATGGACCATGGGCTCCCAGCCCCCTCTCGAGTCTCCGCAAGCCTACAAGGATCGAGTCAGTGTCCCTGGTTATGTGGTTTTTGAAGCTGCTTTTCTGTTGCCTTTTCCTAACTATTTGTCTTTATTTTTGTTATAATTCCCATTTGGTCCTGGGAGATTGTCTGTGTAGCTTCCATTCACTCCACTGCGATTATGAAATCCTAATTTAGCATATTTAATCTAAGATATATTGAGACTCTCCTACATGTCAGGCACTTAGCTGAGTACTTAAAGTACAAAGATTAATAGACATGTTGTCTCCCTTCATTAACCTTGTAGTAAATACTTGAAAGGCACCAGCAGTGTACTAGAGTCTCCTTTTCTCCATACCCTCACCAACACTTGTTGTGTGAAGATTTGCTGATGGCGGCCATTCTGACAGGTGTGAGGTGACACCTCAATGTTGTTTTAATTGGCATCTCTCTGATAATTAGGGATGTTGAGCATTTCTTCTTATATCTCTTAGCCATTTGTATGTCCTATTTGGAGAGTTGTCCCTTTAGGTCCTCTGCCCATTTTTGAATTGGGTTCTTTGTCTTCCTTTTGCTGAGTTGTATGAACACTCTATATATTGGAAATTAAGCCCTTATCTAATATATCATTGGCAGTTATTCTCTCTCCTACAGTGGGTTGCCTTTCCATTTTGATGATTGTATCTTTTGCTGTGCAGAAGCTTTTGAGTTTTATGTAGTCCCACGTGTTTATTTTCTCCTTTGTTTCTGTTGCCTTAGGTAATGTGTCAGTGAACATTCTGCTGCGTATGATGTCTGAAATGTTGTTGCCTACAGTTTCTTCTAGGATTTTTATGTATTCGTGAGTCACATTTAAGTCTTTTATCTATTTTGAGTTTGTTCTTGAGTATGGTGTAAACTGATGCTCTAGTTTCATTTTTTTGCATGTTGCTCTCCAATTATTCCAAAATCATTTATTAAAGAGGCTGTGTTTACTCAACTGTATGCTCTTGACACCTTTGTCAAATATTAATTGAACATATTGTCTTGGGTCCATTTCTGGGTTCTCTGTTCTATTTCACGGGTCTTTATGCCTGTTTTTGTGCCAGTACCAGGCTGTTTTGATTACAGTGGCTTTGTAGTATAACCTGAAATGTGGTAATGTGATCCCTCCCACTTTGTTCTACTTTTTCAATATTGCTGTGGCTATTCGAGGTCTTTTTTGGTTCCATATGAACATTTGAAGTATTTCTTCCTGTTCTGTGAAGTATGTTTTTGGTATTTTGATGGGGATTGAATGAATTCTATAGATTGCTTTAGGTTGTATGGACAATTTAATGATGTTATTTCTTCCAATCAATGGACGAGGTATGTGCTTCCACTTTTTTATATCTGTCTTTATTTTTTTTTTCAATAACCTGTAGTTTTCTGCAAATAGGTCCTTTATTTCTTTGGTTAAGTTTATTCTAAGGTATCATAATTTTTTTTTGCTGTGATGGTAAATGGGATTATTTTTTAAATTTTCTTTCAGTGAGTTCATCATTGAAGTATATGAATGTCATCGATTTCTTGACATTAATTTTATATCCTGCTATGTTGCCAAATTCATTTATTAAGTCATTTATTAATTTTTTGATGTAGTCTTTGGGGTTTTCTACGTATAGTATTATGTCATCTGTGAATAATGGCAGTTTTACTTCCTCCTTTCCAATTTAAATCCCTTTCATTTTTTCTTCCTGTCTGATTGCTGTGGCTAAGTCTTCCATTACTATATTAAATAAGAGTGGTGAAAGTCATCATCCTTGCCCTGGCCGGTTTGGCTCAGCGGTTAGAGTGCCCGCCTGCGGTCCGGAGAGACCCGGGTTCGGTTCCCGCTAAGGGCATGTACCTTGGTTGCAGTTTGTCCCCGGCCCTGGTAGGTCGTGCGGGTGGCAGCCACTCGATGTGTCCCTTTCACATCGATGTTTCTCACTCTCTCTCTTCCTCTCTCTCCCTCCCACTCTGTCTGTACAAAAAATGAAAAAATGTCCTCGGGTGAGGATAAAAAAAAGAAAGTCATCATCCTTGTCTTGTTCCTGTTCTTAAGGGAAATGCTTTTAATTTTTGCCCATTGAGTATGATGTTGGTTGTAGGTCTTTCATATATGGCCTTCATTATGTTGAGATGTGATCCCTCTATTCCCAGAAAGATGAGCATTTTTCTCAGAAATGGGTGCTGGATTTTGTTGAATGCTCTTTTAGCATCTATTGATATGATCATGTGGTTTGTATTCTTCCTATTATTTATGTGGTGTATCACATTTATTAATTTTTGTATATTGTACCAGCCTTGCTTCCCTGAGATGAATCCCACTTGGTCATGGTAAATAATTTTTTTGATGTATTGCTGGATTTTATTTTCTTGTATTTTGTTCAGGGTTTTGGCATGTATGTTCACCAGGGATATTGGCCTGTAGTTTCTTTGTAGTGTCTTCTTCTACTTTTGGAATTAGAATTATGCTGGCCTCATAAAACAAGTTTGGAAGTCTTCTTTCTTCTTTAATTTTTTGAAATAGTTTGAGAAAAATGGGTATTAGTTCTTCTTTGAATATTCGGTAACAGTCCCCTGTGAAGCCCTCTGGGCCTGGGCTCTTGTTTGCTGGGAGAGTCTTGATTACATCTTCAATTTCTTCTGTTGTTATTGGTCTGTTCAAGTTTTCTATCTCTTGTCGGTCCAGTGTTGGGAGACTATGTGTTTCTAGATATATGTCCATTTTACTTAGATTGTCAAATTTGTAGCCGTATAATTGTTCATTATATTTGTTCACAGTCCATTATATTTCTATGGCATCATTTATTATTTCTTCTCTTTCATTTCAGATTTTGTGTATTTAGGTTCTCTCTCTTTGTTTCTTGGTGTGTCTAGCTAAGTGTCCATCAATCTTGTTTATCTTTTCAAAGAACCAACTTTTTGTTTCATTGATCCTTTGAAATTTTTTTTTTTTGGTCTCCATGTCATTTATTTCTGCTCTGATCCTTACTATTCCTTTCCTTCTGTTTGTTCTGGGGTTTTCCATTTGTTTGTTTTCTAGTTCTTTAAGTTGTGATGTTAGATAGTCTATTGTAAATTTTTCTTGTTTCTTTAGGTAGGACTGTAGTGCTATGAAATTCCCTCTCAGAAATGCTTTCTCTGTATCCCATAGATTTTGTATTGTTGTGTGTTCATTTTCATTGGTTTCCAGGAAGTTATTAATTTCTTCCTTGATCTCGATGATATCCCATTCACTGTTCAATAACATGCTATTTAGCCTCCATGTGTTCAAATGTCTTTGCATGTTTTTGTTGAGATTGATTTCTACTTGCATGCCATTTTTATCTGAGAAGATGCTTGATATGATTTCAGTCTTCTTGAACTTGTAGAGATTTAGTTTGTGCCCTAACATGTGGTCTATCTTTGAGAATGTCTCATGTGCACTTGAGAAGAATGTGAATTCTGCAGTTTTGTTGTGTAGTTCTCTGTAGATATCTTTAAAATCCATTTGATTTAGCTCTATATTTAGAGTCTGTGTTTCCTTGTTAATTTTTTGTCTAATAGATCTATCCAGTGATGTCAGCAGGGTATTGAATTCCCCTGGTAAGATTTTATTGCTGTCGATTTCTTTTTGAAGACCTCCAAAAGATTTTAATATATGTTGGTGGTCCTATATTGGGTGCATATATGTTTTTCAAGGTTATATCTTCCTGCTGGAGAGATCCTTTCAATATTATGTAGTGATCTTGTTTGTCTCTATTTATGGCCTTCATTTTGAAATCTACTTTATCAGTTATGAGTATTGCTACCCGAGCTTGTTTTTTGTTTTAATTTTAATTTATTTATATATTTTTTTTTGCTTTCCGTTTGCTTGAAAGATTTTTTTCCATCCCTTCACTTTCAACCTATGTGAGTCTTTTTTTGGTGAGGTGGGTCTCTTGTAAACAACATATATGTGAGTCATACTATCTTATCCAATCAGCTACTCTGTGTCTTTTTATTGTAGCACTGAAACCATTCACATTTAAAGTGATAATTGATATGTACTGATTTATGGCAATTTTTGTTTAGTATAGTTCTATTTTTCTTTCTATTTCTTCTAATAATTACAGCAGTCCTTTTAACATATCTTGCAGTGCTGGTTTGGTGTTAATATATTCCCTTAGCCTTTATTTTGTCTGGAAAGCTCTGTAGTTGACCTTCTATTTTGAATGATAGCCTTACTGCATAGGGTAGTCTTGGATTCAGATCCTTGCTTTTCATGACCTTGATTACTTCATACCACTCCCTTGTAGTCTGTAGTGTTTCTGTTGAGAAGTCAGCTGAGAGCCTTATAAAGTTTTGTTGTTGTTGTTTTTAGGTAACCTGTTGCTTATCTCTTGTTGTTAGGATTTTCTCTTTGTCTTTAATTTTTGGCATTTTAATTACTATGTGTCATGGTGTGGGCCTGTTTGGGTTCTTTTTACTTGTGTCTCTCTGTGCTTTTTGAAATTGAATGCGTTCTTCCTTCACCAAGTTAAGAAAGTTTTCTGTCACTACTTCTTCAAATATATTCTCTAACCCTTGCCAATTTTCTTTTTCTTTTTCCAGAGACTCCTATGATGCGAATGTTATTACGTTTCCAGTTATTACGTTGTCCCACAGTTCTCTTAAGCTGTTTTCCTGTTTTTAATTGTTTCTATCTTTTGGTTTTCTGATTGGTTGATTTTTCTACCCTATCTTCTAATTCACTGATCCAGTCCTCAGCTTCCTATACTCTGCTGGTTAGTTCTTCTAATGTGTTCTTAATTTCTGCTATGTCATTCTTCATTTCACTTAGTTGGTTTTCAATGTTTCTATATCGTTACTCATGGTGCTGATGTCCTTATTCATGCTGTTGACCTTCCTCAAGATCATGGCTCTGTCTTTATCTCTGATAATTTACTTAGCTGTATTTTATTGAACTCGTTTTGATAGAGTTCTCTTGTTGTTTCATTTGGAATTTGTTTCCTTGTTTCACCATCTTGGCTATCTTAGTGGGTTTTGGAGCCTGTAAATGTCCTCTGTGGGTTTTGGTGTCCTGCTCCCTCTACTGTGTTAGAATGAGCCTGGATGGGCCCACGTTAAACTTCATTGTCAAGTCTTACTTTTCTGGGTAGATTTGCAAGCCCAGGACTGGTTCAGTTATCCTTCAGCTTTTTCCTGGTGGCTAGTAGTCTCAGTTACTCAGTGCCTTGGAATGTAGCCCTGTTGCTCTACATAAGAGGATTTCCACAGAGTCGGATAGATGCTGATTTTTAATGAGCCTCAGTTTGCATCATTTTTTGCCTCACCTGAGAAAGGCTGAATATTCATAGGAGGCGGGGCTCCTGCTTTTGCCACAGCTCAATGAAGGAGCACACTGGCCACTGTCCTTTATGGGTGCAACTCAGCAAAACTCTAAGTGCCCTCCAAATCCTAGATGTCTCAACAGTGTTACAGTCTTCCCTCCCTCCGCCATAGCCCCCAGTTGAGTGGCTGTGGAGAGGGTTTGGTCTTTATACCCCAAGGGTGCTTCTCACAGCTAAGACTGCTGCTTTCCATGGGCTCCCAGGCCACCACCCTATCGCACCTCTGCAGATTGTACCAGTGTGCCTGGTTATAAGATCCTGTCCTGCTGCTTTTCTGTCGCTTTTTTTCTGAGGATTTGTCTTTATTTTAGTTGTAATTTTCTTTTGGTACTGGCAGATCCTCTTTGTAGCTTCTATTCACTCTTCCTCCATTTTTACATCCTCTATGCCTATCTTGTGTGCAGCTGGGTTGCACAGGCCTTTCTGGTGCCCCCACACCCTGCATTTCCTGGGGGTAACCGGATTACACAGTTCCTCTGGGAACCTAGCTTTATGCCTATGTAATGTTTTGCTGGGTCTCGCAGGCCTCTCTGGTGCTTCAGCACCCTACATGTCCCGTGGGTAACTGCATAGCACAGTCCCTGCTGTGTTACGCAGGCCTCTCTGGTCATTCCATACCCCACAGGCCCTGTGGGTAAGTAGTTAGTGCAGTCCCAGCTGAGTCGCACAGTCCTCTCTGGTGCTTGAGCACCCAGCAGGTCCCATGGGTAACTAGATCACACAGTCTCTGCTGGGTCACACAGGCCTCTCTGGTGTTTCAGCACCCCACAGGTCCTGTGGGTAACTGGATTGCACAATCCCTGTTAGGTTGTACACGCCTCTCTGGTGCCCCCGTACCTTTCAGTTCCCAAGGGTGGGCAGCTGAGTTGCACCAATCTCTATAGGGCTCTGGCTTCCCATTGCACTTGTGAGCTACTGGACTGCACAGGCCACTGTGGAGCCCCAGGTCCCACCGCTGGAGCCCGGAGAGTGCTGCTGCTCTGTGGGGCTCAACTCCTGCTCAGCTTTAGCTGTATTTTGGGGGGATGGGTCTCAGCTACTGGTCTGTGCTCCTGTTGCCTGGAGATAGATGTCTGCTCCCCAGACTCTGTTGTTGGGGGTATATCTTGACTCTGTTTGGGATGCTACTATGGGAGATGGTGCTGGGATCTGGGCTGTCTGTGGCTTCAGTGAGCAGCACCTTGGGAGGTCCACTACTGTGCACTAGTCTGTGTTGGCACATAGTGTCCACTGGTCTGCTGGTGCCATGTGTGCTGGTGGGCTCAGGTTGCTGGGCCCTAGCTGCTCTCACTACCTCTTCCCAGGGAAGACCTGAGATCTTCCAAAATGGTAGGACCTCCCTCAGGTGCAGAGAGAAGTGCCCTGAAGGGCCGCTTACCTTGGTAGCAGGCTGCTCCTGTCCACTGCACAGGAACTCTCTGCTCCATGGCTCTGCACTGCTAGGGTTTGGTCATCCACCTTTATCTCCACTCCCATTCTCACACACCTGTTCACTCTCTCACACACTCACCCTCCCTCTGGTCCTGCCTGCCCCCATCTTCTATATTGCATATATTGTTTTAGGTAGTTTACCTCTATCGTTTATTTAATGCTCTCACAACATTTTGAGCATAAGGCTGGTAATAGTTCATATTATAAGTGCAGAAGCCAGTTTAGAGAGGTTAAACAACTTACTCTGTCAGCTAGACCGGGGCAAGGTTAAGTCTCGTGATTTTTATACCACCTCATACTTGTCTCTCATATATATTCCTGTAACACAGATCACAGATCCTTTTGAAAAATGTAATTTTAAAACCTTGGCATTCACAGATCTTCATAATCTAACCTTATTTTACTTCTTAATCTTTATCTCTTATCAAATCATCCCTGAGAATCAATGCTCCAAGTTAATCAGATGACTGCTTTCCTCCCAATATTTTAGGTATGATGATGCCTCTATAATGTTCTGTGTGCTTTTTTTCTGCCTGGAGTCCACATTCCTCCTTCTTGGTCTATCAAAATCTTATAATTTTCCAGGCTCAAGTTAATTGTTACTTCCTTCATAAAACCTCCCCGAATGCCTCTTGGGCAGTATTCATGGCATTTTTCTCTATGTTCCCATAGCCCTCTGTATTTTTTTTTCTAATATGGTATTTTTAAAACTTTGCTTTCTATTACAGTTGTTCATATATTTGTCCCCTACCCCCAGAGCTAATGTTTGTTTTGGGCAGGAACCATGTTTGATTTATCACTAAAAATTATCACAGTGCTTGGTACATACATTTTTATTTTTAGTTTTAGTGTTGTTTTGTTGTTGTTGTTGTTTTTAAACTAGAATTTATTGGTATACAATAAATTTTTCATAGATAAATTGGCACATCTTTGTAGCTTCTATCACACCAAGTGTTCTATCACACATAAAAGAAACATTTGGTTTTCAAAACACTGCAAATAGCCAAGTACAGTATTTTGGTAAATAAAAGAACTTAAAAGTTTAGGATTAACACAATGTGTGCAAATAAACCACCTAGAAAAATGGACTGTAGGCATCAGACAGAGGCTGCATTTACCCTGCTGTGCTACAGGCTTGTTCCCTCTGCAGGTCATGGCCCCATAGAGGTCTTACACTTATCTCCAGACTGAAGCTAGAACAATATAGTGCAAGTAGAAAAAAAGAGAAGGTTCCTGAGTCTGTGAAGAGCAATGTTCTCCACAGACACATATACCCACCTTCACAAAGGGGCTGACGCCCACCAGCATGTCTATGTCAGCAACAGGAACATGAAGGCTGGCGTCCTGGCTCTTCTCACTGAGCTCAGTGCTAGTGGAAGATGCTGGCAGGGTAGCTGGGGAGGCCAAAGGCTCTTCCCACCAGGGGAAATGAACAAGGAGAGTGGGAAGATGTGAGGAGCCCCACACCAGCATCCCTCAAATTTGGGTTGAGGAACCCTTAAGGGGATTGAATTGCAAGTGAGGTCTGTGACTCTCAAATGCTTGCCATAGACAATGGGAACAGCGACCTGTTGGATGCTGAGAGCAAAGGCTTGGGGCAGACCAGAGGTTCTGTCCAGTGATCTTCACCTTCCATGGTCACCAGCACAGTGAGCAAACAAGTTCTGCATCCTGGGTGTGCCCTGCTTAAAATAAAGTCACCGTGCAGGAGTCTTCCTTTTACAGAAATGGGTTCTTTATGTTTTTATAAGAAAGGTCTCTTGAATGTGAAATAAACATTGGACTTCTCTAAGGTGGTAATAGCTCTGAGTTACCAAACTAATCCCCACCTATTGTAATTAGAATATGCAGCCAGGCTACTCTAGTCAAGGTTAGAAACCTCTCCTTCAGGATCTCAAGATAGGTTGTGTACTTTGAACATTGTATCTTACTTATCTGCTTATGTATCTGCCTTCCCTGCTAAACTGCCTAAAATACAGAAAATATGTGTGAAGTTCAATTACTATCATGCAGTGAGTAGGTTTTGCATGAAGAAATAAAGACATACTGGACCTACACAGTATCTGCTATTCTCACTGATGGCCTTCTGATGATAAACCATTTGAGTAAGCCCAAATAAATCATAGTATAATTGGCAGAAAAATGGACAAGTCAATTGTTCTCTAGGGAAAATAGACAACTATGGAACAGTTGGACCATAATGGTGATCTTTGTTGCTGCTGTTTTCCATATGGACCGAGCCTAAAATAAATGAACTGTATATTTTCTCCAGATAAGAACATCCATGGTCAAGGTAATAGTAAAAATGAATATCTACTCCTCATCTTATGTTAAGACAGATTTTTATCTATTTGTCTAATTTTCCATCGAAAGAATATAAAATTCTGATAGTCAATTTCAACAAAATTCAACAGGAGATTTGATATTTTACAATAATAAGTAAATGTGAAAAAGACCCAGTAGAACTGAACAATGTCATGAAGGATGGCCTGTGACATTATCAGCATAATGTCTTGACCTTATTCAATCTCTTGTTTGAAAAACACAAAATATTCGCATGCATAGATCTTTCAATAATCATTTTTTCTTTTCTGATATCAACCCACCTGTCCTGATATTTTGCAAACCAGGTGACTGTTTGATTCTCACAAACATGACATTTTTGTGAACATAATAACAAAAAAATATGTATCAGTGCCAAGGTATCTTAAATATTTTCTATCAAACTGTGAAATTTTCTATTCAAATAAATATCTGAATCTTTTTTCCCTGTGTTCACAAAACGTGCTGAGAAATTAAAATGATATAATCTGAAATGTAAAGGTATGTTTAGTAAAATTGTTTAAATCCAGATGTTTATTCAGTGATGCAACAGCTATATATAGCTGGTGATTGGAAATGGAGCTTCAGGATCCTAGGTTAGTTTGTCTGAATCACCTTCTAGATGAGTGAGGCTATAGGACCGATCAAATATGTTTGTAAAGAAGAATATCAAAAGGAGTCCCTTGAGTGGCTAGATTGTAGTTCACAGGCTATTTATAGGATATTTTCCCCCTCTCCTGGGAGTGGGCAGAAGTGTTAAAAGTTCTTGGGTAGTATGCAGATGGTTTGTGAAGGTATTCTCAGAACATCCACTTTATCTTGTTCTCTAAGCCCTTTGAAAGGTCTGAGTATATCTAAGTCAAGATCCTTAGCCCCCTTACATTATCTCAAACTGTGGCACAAGTAACTAGGCAAACCACCACAAAATAGGAATGCTGTATCAGGAAAGGTGTATCTTTCCCTTTTCCTCACTGCAGAACCTACAAGTCTGACCTAAAGGGTCAGAGAGATTCTATTATAATAAACAACTCAGGAAAAATGCCCAAGGGGTAAAGGTAAACAATTTATTTTTTTTAAACAGGATAATTGCTATTTTCTTTCCTTCTTGGAAAAGTCCTTCTATTAGAACCAAGCCTAAATAGTCTCCACAGAGAAAGCCTTGCTAACTTCTCTAGTCGTAACCATACACTCCTCTAGGGTGCCTTCTTTTGCCAGACTCTCTGTGAAGTACAGATGGAAAGACAAGACCTTTACTCTCAAAGATCTTACAGTGAAGAAAGGAATATAGACACATGAACTTAAAACCCAAAATATTACAGTAAGATGCTACTCTAATGGAAATATCTATAGAATGTGATAATAAAAAAAAGTGCTTTAGTCTGCCTAGAAAAATTACAGAAGACTTTTCTGGGGTGATAAAACTAACTCTTGATCTTACTTAAGCAAACAAAAATAATTTATTAAAAGACTTAAAAATGTGTCTTAAGTATTTCAAGAACAACAATTGGAATACTATAAGGATTCCTGTTTTATGCTTCTCATCTCTACTACTTTTGAAGAGTTGACTTTCATCTCTGTCTTTGTCCCTCTCCCTCCCTTTCTCCCTACTTCCATCCTTCCTTCTTATTCTCAATCAGCTAGTAAAATATGAATATTTGATTATATAGACTCACTTAGGAGTGCCTCCTGAGAAAAAAAAATCTGACTGACCCTACTAAGGTCAATATGTACCCCTAATACAGTACTGTGCTGTAACTAGGTTTCAAGGTCATGAACAGAAACATAAATGCTTGGTCACAAACCCCGGAATAGTTAGAAGAATTGTCAGTGCAAAATGTCTGGGCTGGCACCAATAGGTATTTGTTACATATACCATACATAAAGAAATTCAATCAGTTCTATATAACAGAAATATATGTATGATGTGAGATAGGAGGAGAAGAGATACAATGCTGGAGAGGGGCAAAATTTTTAAAGACTTTAAATTTGGACTTTGTCTTTTAAAATCATATGACAGGTTTTGAAAGGGGACAATACTATATGGCATTACTGGTTGAAATAGATAAAATTGGAGAATTCAAATGAAAAATATTATTGTATATTGCTATATATAACTATATTGATATACTATTATATACAATAATAAAAACATATTATACAATAATATCATATATAATTTATGCATGAATATTGAATACACTATTGTCTGTTATATGTTATTATATATTATGAATACTATTGTTGACCTTGAGGTACTTATATTGAAGTGGAGCTGCTGCAGAAGATATAAGATTTATTCAGCACTCACTGTGTAGCAGGTTCACCACTTTACATGGATTATCTTATTTAACTCACACAAGTTCTCAACCAGGTAGGTATTATTTTTTGTTTTTATTTTTAAAATGGGAACACTGAGGCACATAGAGATAAACTAGCTCAAAATAACATATATAGTAGAGCCAAGATTTGTATAAACAAAGTGTGATTCTAGTCTGTACACTTACCTCCTATTGTGTATGACTTAGTACAGATATGTATATATTCTGGTTTGAAGCTCAGGGACAGAAGTTATTTTTATTATTATACTTATTACTTTATACTACCTGTCTATTTTCTCCCTTAGACTTATGAGCTCCTTAAGATTAGAGATATAGGTAGAAAACAACACACTTAGGAAAATGGCGGCGGGCAGGACCAGAGTGAGGGTGAGTGTATGAGACACAGAGCTGGTGCGTGAGAGAGTGTGAGTAGACGTGAAGGTGGATGATCAAACTCCTGTAGTGCAGAGATGTGGAACAGAAGTTTCCTGTGCTGTGGACTGTATCAACTAACTACCATGGTAAGCGGCTCTTCAGGGTACTTCTCCCTGTGACACGGGAGATCCTGGGTCTTCCCTGGTAGGAGGCACCTGGTACCATCAAACCAATGGACACTCTGTGTCAACACAGACCAGTACATGGTAGTGGAGCTCCCAAGGTGCCAGTCATGGAAGTTGTGGAAAGCTGGGAGTCGAGCACCATCAGCCACAGTAGAAGACCGATTAGAGTTGAGATATACACCCAGCAACAGAGGATGGGGAGTAGACATCCATCCCTAGGCAACACAGACCAGCAGCTGAGACCCATCCCCAAAAACTACAGCAAAAGCTGAGCAGGAGTTGAGCCCCACAGAGCAGCAGCACTGCCCAGCCACCAGAGCAGGACCTGGGACTCCACAGAGGCCTGTACTCCAGCAGCTCAAAAGAGCACTGGGAAGCCAGAGCCTGAGAGGGACTGGTGCAACCCAGCTGCTGGTGGGTCCTGCGGGATGCTAGGGCACCAGAGAAGCCTGTGTGACTCAGCAGCCCACAAAAGCGGTGGGAAGCCAGAGCCCTAGAGAAACTGGTGTGATCCACCTGCAAGACTGCGAAACCTGCAGGGTGCAGAGGCACCAGAGAGGCCTGTGCAACACAGCTGCACACAAGACAGACATAGAGAATATGAAAGTAGAGGCAGAGTGAATAGAAGCTACACAGATGATCACTAAGTACCAAAAGGGAATTACAACTAAAATAAAGAAAAATCCTCAGAAAAAAAGCAACAGAAAAGAAGCAGGACAGGACCATATAATCATGGACACTGGTAGGATCTGCAGAAATGTGAGAGGGTGGCGGGCTGGAAGCCCATGGACAGCAGCAGTTTTAGCTGTGAGCAGTGCCCTAGGGGAAAAAAAACAATTAAAAAACAGCAACACAGCTTAAGAGAATGTAATAACATTCGCATCATAGGAGTCCCCGAAGATGAAGAAAATGGCCAAGAGTTAGAGAATATATTTGAAGAAATAGTGACAGAAAATTTTCCTAATGTGGTGAAGGAAGAAGGCATTCAAGTTCAAGAACCACAGAGTGCCCCAAGTAAGAAGAACCCAAACAGGCCCACACCAAGACACATAGTAATTAAAATGCCAAAAATTAAAGACAAAGAGAGAATCCTAAAGACAGAAAGAGATAAGCAATAGATTACAAACAAAGGAAACCCCATAAGGCTCTCAGATGACTTCTCAAAAGAAACGCTACAGGCCAGAAGGGAGTGGCATAAAGTAATCAAGGTCATGAAAAACAAGGATCTGAATTCAAGACTACTCTACTCAGTAAGGATATCATTCAAAACAGAAAGTCAACTAAAGAGCTTTCCTGATATAACAAGGCTAAAGGAATATATTATCAAGAAACCAGCACTAAAATATATGCTAAAAGGACTGCTGTAATTAGTAGAAGAAATAGGAAGAAAAATATAACCACACTAAACAAAAATGGAAATACATAAGTACATATCAATTATCACCTTAAATGTGAATGGGTTGAATGCTCCAATAAAAAGACACAGAGTACCTCACTGGATAAGCATGACTCACATATATGTTGTCTACAAGAGACCCACCTTACAACAAAAGACTCACATAGGATGAAAGTGAAGGGATAAAAAAAACTTTCAAGCAAACAGAAAAAAATGTTGGGATAGCAATACTCATATCTGATAAAGTAGATTTTAAAATGAAGGCCATATCTAAAAACAGGGAAGGCCACTACGTAATATTGAAAGGATTTATCCAACAGGAAGATATAACCTTGGTAAACATATATGCACCCAACATAGGAGCACCAATATATATTAAAAATCTGGAGGATGTCAAAAGAGAAATCAACAGCAATACAATCATAGAAAGAGACTTTAACACCCTGCTCACATCACAGGATAGATCATCTAGACTAAAAATTAACAAAGAAACACAGACTGTAAATGAAGTGCTAGATCAAATGGATTTCATAGATATTGACAGAGAATTACACCCCAAATATTCATAATACACATTTTTCTCAAGTGCACATAGGACATTCTCAAAGACAGACCACATGTTAGGGCAAAAACTAAGTCTCTACAAGTTCAAGAAGATTGAAATTATATCAAGCATCTTCTCAGGTCACAATGGCATGCAACCAATAATCAAATGCAACAAGAACATGCAAAGAAATTTGAAAATATGGAGGCTAAATAGCATGTTATTGAACAATGAATGGGTTACCATGGAGATCAATGAATAAATTAAAAACTTCCTGGAAACCAATGAAAATGAACACACAACACCGCAAAAACTATGGGATGTAGCAACAGCAAGTCTGAGCAAAAAGTTCATAGCACTACAGTCCTACCTCAAGAAGCAAGAAACATTTTAATAGAATATCTAACCTCACAACTTAAAGAACTAGAAAGCAAAGAGAAAGAAACCCCCAGAGCAAGTAGAAGGAAGGAAATAGCAAAGATCAGAGTAGAAAAAAGTCACATGGAGACAAACAAAAAAAACAATTCAAAGGATCAAGGAAACAAAGAGCTGTTTCTTTGAAAAGATAAAAAAAGATTGATGGACCCTTAGCTAGACTCACCAAGAAACAAAGAGAGAGAACCCAAATACACAAAATAAAAAATGAAAGAGGAGAAATGATAACTGACACCAAAGAAATACAAAAGAATGTGAACAAATATTATGAACAATTATACGGCAACAAATTCAACATTTTCTAAGAATTCTAAAATTCAACAAAATTCTAAGCGAAATGAAACAATTCATAGAAATACATAGTGTCCCAAAACTGAACCGGAAAAAAATAGAAAACTTGAACAGACCAATAACAAAAAAGAAATTGAAGATGTGATCAAGACTCTACCAGCAAACAAAAGGCCAGGCACAGACGACTTCACGGGGGAATTTTACCAAACATTCAAATAATAACAAAGAACCATTCTCCTCAAACTATTTCAAAAAATTTAAAAACAAAGGAAGACTTCCAAATTCATTTTATGAGGCCAGCATAATTCTAATTCCTAAACCAGAAAACAACACTACAAAGAAAGAAAACTACAGACCAATATCCCTGATGAACATAGATGCCAAAATCCTGAACAAAATTCTACCAAATCGGATCCAGCAATACACACAAAAAAATATTCGCCATGACCAAGTCGGATTAATCCCAGGGATGCAAGGCTGGTACAATATTCACAAATCAATAAATGTGATGCAACACATAAACAAAATGAAAGATAAAAATCATACAATCATATCAAGAGATGCAAAAAAAGCATTCGACAAAATCCAGCACCCATTTCTGATAAAAACGCCCAGCAATGTGGGAATAGAGGGATCATATCTCGACATAATAAATGCCATATATGGAAGACTTACAGCCAACATCATACTCAATGGGCAAAAATAAAAAGCATTTGCCTTAAGAACAGGAACAAGACAAGGATGCCCATTTTCGCCACTCTTATTTCACACAGTAATGGAAGTTTTAGCCACAGCAATAAGAAAGGAAGAAAAAATTAAAGGGATCCAAATTGGAAGGGAGGAAGTGAAAAAGTCATTATTCGCAGATGACATGATACTGTATGTAGAAAAACCCAAAGATTTCATCAAATATTTACTAGATTTAAAGGAATTTGGCAAAGTAGCAGGATACAAAATTAATGTCAAGAAACTGATGGCATTCTTATATACCAATGAGGAACTCACAGAAAGAGAAACTAAAAAAGAAAAACAAAAAACAAAAAAATCTATTTACCTTTGCAGAAAAAAAATTAAGATACCTAGGAATAAACTTAACCAAAGAAATAAAGGACCTATTCACAGAAAACTACAGGTCATTGAAAAAGAAATAGAGGAAGATAGAAAAAAGTGGAAGCACATACCCTGTTCGTGGATTGGAAGAATTAGCATCAATAAAATGTACATACTACCAAAAGCAATCTATAGATTCAATACAATCCCCATCAAAATACCAACGGCATACTTCAAAGAAGTAGAACAAATACTTCAAAATTTCATATGAAACCAAAAAAGACCTTGAATAGATACAGCAATCTTGAAAAACAAAAACAAACTAGGAGGGATCACATTATCAGATTTCAGGTTATACTACAAAGCCACTGTAATCAAAACAGCCTGGTACTGGCACAAGAACAGGCATATAGACCAGTGGAATAGAACAGAGAACCCAGAAATGGGACCCAAGACAATATGCTCAATTAATATTTAAGAAAAGTGGCAAGAGCATACAGTAGAGTAAAGACAGCCTCTTTAGTAAATAGTGTTGGGAAAATTGGACAGCTACATGCAAAAAATAAAACTAGACCATCAACTTACACCATACACAAGAATAAATTCAAAATGGATAAAAGACTTAAATGTGACTCATGAATCCATAAAAATCTTAGAAGAAAATGTAGGCAACAAAATTTCAGATATCATACACAGCAGAATTTTCACTGATACATCACCTAAGGCAACAGAAACAAAGTTGAAAATGAACATATGGGACTACATCAAACTATAAAGCTTCTGCACAACACCACCACCACCAACAACAACAAAAAAAACACCACCAAAATGGAAAGGCAACCCACTCTATAGGAGAGCATCATTGCCAACAATACATCAGATAAGTGGTTAATTTTCAAAATATATAAAGTGCTTATACACCTCAACAAAAGGACAACAAAGAACCCCATTTAAAAATGGGCAGAGGAACTAAATAGACACCTCTCCAAACAAGACATATAAATGGCTAAGAGACATATACAGAAATGCTCAATGTCACTAATCATCAGAGAGATGCAAATTAAAACAACAATGATATATCACCCCACACCTGTGAGAATGGCTGCCATCAACAAATCATCAAACATCAAGTGTTGGCGAGGGTGTGGAGAAAAGGGGACTCTAGTACACTGCTGGTGAGAATACAGACTGGTACAGCCACTATGGAAAACAATATGGTATTACCTCAAAAATTTTAAAATTGAACTGCCATGTTACCCTGTGATCCCACTTCTGGGAATATACCCTAAGTAGTCTGAAGCACCAATCAGAAATAATATATGTACCCCCATGTTTGTAGCAGCACTATTTACAATAGCTAAAATCTGGAAACAGCCCAAATGTCCGTCGGTAGCTGAATGGATAAAAAAGCAGTGGTACATATACACAATGGTGTACTATGCAGCTGTAAGAAAGAACGATCTCTTATCCTTTGAGACGACATGGAGGGATATCCTAAGTGAAACAAGCCAAATAGAAAAGACAAGTATCATTATTTTGGAATATAGTTAACATAACAGTTTGAGGAATGGGGTAGTCTCAGAGACGTGGAAGTGAGGTACAGACTGACAATCTCCAGAAGAGGGGCTGAGGAGTAGAGATAAACTACAGAATTTATATGCATGTATGCATGAAGAATGGAAATGGACAACAAAGCTGGGGACAGGGTGGGAAGGGAGTGGGAGGAGGGGACCAGTAGGGGAAAAAAGGAGAAACATCTGTAAATAATTAATTAATTAATTAATAAAATATTAGGTATAGAGTGTTTCTCATTTCTATACGTAATGCCTAGCACAGGATTTGACACAGAGTTGGGATGGTGCATTTTGTTGGTGTGCTAGTCTTTCTAAGATTCAGGTTATAATCTCTTCCATACCTACTTGAATTTAGCCATTGCCATGTGACTTTCTTAGGCCAATGAAAAGTAAGCAGAAGTGATATGTTTCACTTCTTTGTAGATACAATTTATAGCCTCAGGGTGATTATCTATGCTCTCTTCTTTGCTGTGGTATAAAGAATATTAAGATGGCAGATCCTCTGTTAGCTTGGTTCCCTGTGTGACTGCATGGAGCAGAGATATAGTCTTTCACTCCTGCCAAAATATAATGGACATATAGCTTGAAGGAGAAATTGACATTTGTATGTTGAATCCAGATTTTGGAGATTGTTTGTGGCTGTAGCACAACCTAGACCATTCTGTCTGGTACAGAGAGCAATTGTTATTGGTTAATTAATAATTAAATATCTCTCCATCATTTTTACCTTTTATTTCTCATTTCAACATGTCAGCACAATTATCAGAATTTCTTTTGGATCTGTCATAAGCAGTGGTGATAAGATGAAAGCAGTCTGCGAAGTCTATTATTTATCTATCATCTGAGGAAGCAGGACTATATTTTCCCTTTACAAATTTTTCTAATAATGATTTCAGTAGTCTCAATTTGTGAAATTCCTCATATCTCAGTCCAATATTTGTGTGCCAGGAACTATCTTAGGTGCTTGGGTTACATCAGTGGACAAAACAAATATCTTCTGTTTTGGAGCTTATATTCCAGATAGGAAGACAAAATGAGTATATTAGAAGGTGTTAAGTGCCATGGAGAAAAGTAAAGGAGGAAATGGAGATAGCAAGACTGAAGGGTTACAATTTTAAATATAATGATCAAGGAAGGTTCCACTGAAAAGAATACTGAGACAGAGCTATAAGAATATCTGAAGAAATGTTCCAGGCAAAAAAAGCAACTGAGAAGTGTCTGAGGCTGAAACATGTTTGGTATATTTGAGGTACAGTGTAAAGGCTTGTGGTCAGAGAGTCAAAAAGGGGGAACAATTCATGAAGAGACTTGTAGGCCATTGGAAATACTTTGTCTTTTATCATAAATAAGATGGAAAGCTATCAAATGGTACTTGTTAAATTAAAATTTACTCGTTTATGTGTTCAGTTGTTCACATTTATTAGAGCTTCAAACAGTAAAGCGTGTGCATTTGTGAATAAACAGAATTTGAGGAACACAATAAAAGTATTCCTGCCTTAGCTAGATATGCAATCACTTCCCAATCTCTTGTGTTTTTACTTAACATGTCCTTGCTTTGTAGTAGTAGTTAATGGTTGTCTATCACCACTCTGGTAAATGCCCTCCTTATCTCTTTTACACTATTGAAATGATCTCATAGTCTTTTAGCCTGCTTCTTCTACAACTCAAGCATCTATTTCTCAGGACTGGAAGAATGGATTTTCTCAACTAATGTGCAAAGCCACTCACACCAGTTCCAAGTCATATCATCAGCTATAATTGTACTTCCACTGAACCATAAAATGCATTCATCTTTGCCTGATGCCTAAGAAGGGGTACCTTCCAAACTTTCTCTTTTAAAAATATGTACCTGCATCTTGGTAGCAACACTATTTACAATTGCTAAGATCTGGAAACAGCCCAAGTGCCCATCAGTAGACGAATGGATCAAAAAGCTGTGGTACATATACACAATGGAGTACTACACAGCGGTAAGAAAGAAAGATCTCTTATCCTTTGAGACTACATGGAGGGACCTGGAAAGTATCATCCTAAGTGAAACAAGCCAAACAGAGAAAGACAAATTTTCATATGATCTCACTTATTTGTGGAATATAATGAACATAACAATTTGAGGAATGGGGTAGTCCCAGAGACGCGGAAGCGGGGTACAGACTGACAATCCCCTAACGAGTGGGGAGATGGGGGAGGGATGAACCACAGAACTTATATGCATGTATGCATGAACAGTGGACATGGACAACAATCTGGGGAAGGGGCGGGAGGGGAGGGGAAGGGGGGAATCAGTGGGGGAAAAAAGAATCATCTGTAACAAAAATTAACCAATAAAAAATAAAAAATAAATAAATAAATAAAAACAAATATATATATATATATATATATATATATATATATATATATATTCATATTCTCGGGTAAGGATAAAAAAATATATATATATGTACCTGGAATCTATTATCTTAATTCTTCATAAAAACACCTTTGCTATACTTTAATGTTAATTTTTAAATGTTTTTTTTTTTTTTTTTATCCTCACCCGAGGACAATTTTCCATTTTTTGTTCAGGTAGAGTGGGAGGGATAGAAAAGAACAGAGAGAGAAACATTGACTTAAAAGGGACATATCGAGTGGCTGCCACCCACATGAACAACCAGGGTTGGGGACAAACTGCAACCGAGGTACGTGCCCTTAGCGAGAACCAAACCCGGGTCTCTCAGGACCGCAGGTCGATGCTCTAACCACTGAGCAAAAACTAGACAGGGCTTTAAATATTTTTAGAGAAGTCTGACTAAGAAAAATCTATGTGAAGAAAACCCTGGTGTGTTTTTTGTTTTTTTTTGTTTTTAAATCAAAGTGAATTCACAATGTTTGTCTAAAATAGTTCTCAGTATCCTTTATAGAAAGAGCTATGCAATAAATCCATCTTAATATATTTTTTTTCTGACGGCCCACCATATATCTCAGTTTGAAGAGTTAAGACGTTGGCACAGTGGTTCTCAAAGAGTGGTGCCTGGACTGGTATCATGAGTATCATGTGGGAACTTGTTAAGAATACATATTCTCAGATTCCAACCCAGATCTATAGAAACAGAAACCCTGGGGTTAGAACACAGCCATATGTATTTTGACAAGTCCTCTAGAGGATTCTGATGTATGCTCAAGTTTAAGAACAATTGCTTGAGCAGATTCCTCAGGTCCTATGAAAAATTATGGGAGTAGACATGTCAGCAATTTCTCCTGTGTCCATTCCTTTTCCAACTGTCTGGTGCTCTTGTGTTTATCTTCTCTCATCTCATCCCCAATACCTCATACCGCATTCTCCTTTACCCAACCAGTCTCCTTTCCTTTCCTAGAACACATCAAGCTCCTTCCTGTCTCAGAGCCTTGACTTTAGCTGTTCCCTCTCCTTGCGGCACTCTTCACCATAACTTTCAGGTGATTGACACCATCTTGTCATTCAGGTTTCAGTGTATGTGAGAGCTGTTCATAGATATCACCTACAAACTGTTAATTTAAAGCAACCAATCTGTCGTTCAATAATGTTTCTTTATTTCTCTCCACAGCACTTATAACAATCTTCCACACCACACATTTATTTACTTATTGTTTGTCTCCCCCACTAGAATGAAAGTTCCCTGTGAATAAGGATTTTTGTCTGTTTTATTTACATTTGTATCCCCTAAACCCACAAAATTGTCTGGCACATAATAGTAGCTCAGCAAATGTTTGGTAAATAAATTACATGATTAGTTAAAAATATAACAAGGAGTAAGGAGAACTGGAATTGATAAGGAGAAAATAAATAAATTGTTCGAGCAGTTGTTCCAACAATTTCTTCTAAAGGGGTTTGTGTCTAGAAGGGATTGTGAACTGAGAGTCTAGACCCATAATTGGTCTCAATTCCCATTTGCTGCAGATGGATTGAGGATATGGCCATGTTGCATGTGATTTTTAGACAATATACCTCTTACATTGAAGTCAAACTACTTATTCTGGTGCTCAACTAAAACAAACAAACAAACAAAATATAGTTATGGGAGCTACTGAAAATGACAGTGGTGTGAATGGAAGCTACACAGACCATTCCCCAGGACCAAACTGGAATTACAACAAGAACAGACAAATCATCAAAAAAAGGAAACTGAAAAGCAGCTTGGAGGACCACATAACCAGGGACACTGACTCAATTCTGGTAGGCTTGCTAAAATGCGAGAGGGGGCTGGGAACCCATGATCCGCAGCGGTCTGGGCTGGGACCTGCAGTGACCTCGGTTGGGACCTGGACCCTCGGCTGGGACATGCAGCCTCGGCTGGGAGCTGCAAACTCAGCTAGGTTGTGCTACACCCTTGGCTGGGAGCTGCCAAAGCCTTGGCCTGGAGCGAAGGCCTTAGCTGGGAGCTGCACCCACGGGTTAAAGTCCCAAGTGGCTACACAGCACAGAGCTGGGACAGAGGCTAAATTAGCAATAGCCATTCAACTTAGGCTCCAGCAGAGGGAGGACAGACTGGACTGGAACTGTGTGGGGACACTTAGGATTTGGAGGGTGCCCAGAGCTTTTGCTGAGTTGCAGCCTCACAGGACTGTGGTCATCTTACTCTTCCCAGTGCCCTGGGGAGAGGTGGTGACCCCTCCCTCTGAGATTCAACCTCACCTGGTGGCCATTGAAATGCTAATTGAGGCTCATTAACAACCAGCATCTGCCTCACCCTGAGCACCTGAGAGAGGTTTTCATTCAACTCAGAAACCAAGATTTTTTAGGTGACCACTACTAAAAGCCTCCAGGCAAAAAAGCTAGAGGATAACTAGCAATCCCTGGAATAGCAACTCTAACAAAGAAAGTAAGACTTGACAGTGGTGTTTAACATGTGCCCTCCCTGCCTCATCCAAACCCAGGAGAGGGAGACAAAAACAGCAGAACACCAACACACACAGGGAAAATTTGGCAGGCTAAAAGCCCACTGTGATAGCCAAAATGGTGAAACACAGAAACAAAGCCAAATGAAACAAGAGACCTCGACCAAAGATGAAATAAATGAAGTGCAGTTGGGCAAGTTAATAGAACTAGAATTCAGAGCCATGATCTTGAGAAAGCTGAACATCATGTGTAAGGACATGAGCACCATGAGTAAAGACATAGAAATTTTGAAAATCAACCAGTTGGAAATTAAAAACCACCAAGAAGAAATGAAGAATGACATATCAGAAATAAAAAACACATTGGAACGTCTAAATAGCAGAATAGAGGCAGCTGAGGACTGGATCAGTGAATTAGAAGATAGGAATTAAAAATGAACCAATCAGGAAAACAAAAGGAAAAAAATAATTAAAAACAGGAAAACAACTTAAGAGAACTCTGGGACAATCGGAAACGTAATAACATTCGCATCATAAGAGTCCACGAAGAAGAAGAAAATGAGCAAGGGATAGAGAATATATTTGAAGAAATAGTGACGGAAAACTTGCTTAATTTGGTGAAGGAAGAAGACATTCAAGTTCAAGAAGCACAGAGAGTCCCAAGTAAGAAGAACCCAAACAGGCCCACACCAAGACACATAGTGATCAAAGTGCCAAAAATTAAAGACAAAGAGAGAATCCGAAAAGCAGCAAGAGAGAAGCAACAAGTTACCTACAAAGGAAATGCCATAAGGCTCTCAGCTGACTTCTCAACAGAAAAACTACAGGCCAGAAGGGAATGGCATGAAGTAATCAAGGTCATGAAAAACAACGATCTGAATACATCACTATTCCATCCAGTAAGGCTATCATTCAAAATAGAAGGTCAAATAAAGAGCTTCCCAGACAAAAAAAAGGCTAAGAGAATATATTAGCACCAATCCAGTACTGCAAGAAATGTTTAAAAAGGACTGCTGTAATTAGCAGGAGAAATAGGAAGAAAAATATAACCACACTAAACAAAAATGGCAATAAATAAGTACCTATCAACAATCACCTTAAATGTAAATGGATTGAATGCTCCCATACAAAGACACAGGGTAGCTGATTGTATAAGAAAGCATGACTCATCTATATGTTGTTTACAAGAGACCCACCTCACAACAAAAGACTCACATAGGTTGAAAGTGAAGGGATGGATAAAATCTTCCATGCAAACAGAAAGGAAGAAAAAAAGCTGGGGTAGCGATACTCATGTCTGATAAAATAGACTTCAAAATGAAAGCCATAACTAGAGACAAAGAAGGCCACTACATAATATTGAAAGGAACTATCCAACAGGAAGATATAACCTTGATAAACATATATCTACACAATATAGGAGCACCAACATATATTAAAAATCTTCTGGAGGACTTCAAAGGGGAAATCAATAGCAATACAATCATAGCAGGAGACTTCAACACCCCGCTGACATCACTGGATAGATCCTCTAGACAAAAAATTAGCATGGAAACAGACACTGTAAATGAAGCACTAGATCAAATGGATTTAATAGATATCTACAGAGAATTACACCCGAAAACTACAGAATTCACATTCTTCTCAAGAGCACATGGGACATTCTCAAAGACAGACCACATGTTAGGGCACAAACTAAGTGTCTACAAGTTCAAGAAGACTGAAATTATATCAAGCATCGTCTCACATCACAGTGGCATGAAACCAGAAATCACTTGCAGCAAGAACATGCAAAGACATTTTGACACATGGAAGTTAAATAGCATGTTATTAAACAATGAATGGATTACCAAGGAGATCAAGGAAGAAATTTAAAAACTTCCTGGAAACCAATGAAAATGAACACACAACAGCACAAAATCTATGGGATGCAGCAAAAGCAGTTCTGAAAGGAAGTTCATAGCACTACAGGCCTACCTCAAGAAGCAAGAAAAATCTCTAATAGACTAACATCACAACTTAGAGTCCAAAAAAAAAACAATTCAAAGAATCAATGAAACAAAAAGCTGGTTTTTCGAGAAGATTAACAAGATTGATTGATCCTTAGCTAGACTCACCAAGAAACAAAGAGAGAGAACCCAAGTACACAAAAGCAAGAATGAAAGAGGAGAAGTAACAACTGACACAACAGAAATGCAAAAGATTGTTAACAACTACTATGAACAATTATATGACAACAAATTTGACAATCTAGGCAAAATGGACAAATTTCTAGAAACACATAGTCTCCAAAAACTGGACCAGGAAGAGAGAGAAAACTTGAACAGACCAATAACAACAGAAGAAATTGAAGATGTAATCAAGACTCTCCCAACAAACAAAAGCCCGGGCCCAGATGTCTTTATGGGAGAGTTTTACCGAACATTCAAAGAAGAACTACCACCCATTCTTCTCAAACTATTTCAAAAAATTCAAGAAGAAGGAAGACTTCTAAATTTGTTTTATGAATCCAGCATAATTCTAATTCCAAAACCAGAAAAAGACACTACAAAGAAAGATAACTACAGGCCAATATCCCTGATGAACATAGATGCCAAAATCCTGAACAAAATACTAGCACATCGGTTACAGCAATACACCAAAGAAATTATTCACCATGACCAAGTGGGATTCATCCCAGGGATACAAGGCTGGTACAATATTCGCAAATCAATAAAGGTAATACACCACATATATAAAATGAAGAATAAAAACCACATGATCATATCAATAGATACAGAAAACAAAATCCAGCATCCATTTCTGATAAAAACACTCAGAAATGTGGGAATAGAGGGATCATATCTACACTTAATAAAGTCCATATATGAAACACCTACAACCAACATCATACTCAATGGGCCAAAGCTAAAGGCATTTCCCTTAAGAACAGGACAAGGCAAGGATGCCCACTTTCGCCACTCTTATTTAAAATAGTCTCAGCCACAGCAATCAGACAGGAAGAAAAAATAAGAGGGATCCAAATTGGAAAGGGGGAAGTGAAACTGTCATTATTTACAGATTATATGATTCTATAAGTAGAAAAACCCAAAAGACTCCATAAAAAATTTACTAGACATAATGAATTTGAAAAAGTAGCTGGATACAAAATTAATGTCAAGGAATCGATGGCATTCTTATACACCAATGTTGAACTCATAGAAAGAGGAACAAAAAAATTCCCATTTACCATTGCCAGAAAAAAAAAAAAAAAAATTAAGGTACCTAGGAATAAACTTAACCAAAGAAATATAGGACCTATTCGCAGAAAACGACAGGTCATTGAAAAAAAGAAATAGAGGAAGATATAAAAAAGTGGAAGCACATACCCTGTTCATGGATTGGAAGAATGAACATCATTAAAATGTCCATACTACCCAAAGCAATCTATAGATTCAAAGCAATCTCCATCAAAATACCAACGCCATACTTCACAGAATTAAAACAAATACTTCAAAATATTATACAAAACCAAAAAAATACCTCGAATAGCCACAGCAATCTTGAAAAAGAAGAACAAAGTTGGAGGGATCACAATACCAGATTTCAGGTTATACTACAAAGCCACTGTAATCAAAACAGCGTGGTACTGGCACAAGAACATGCATATAGACCAGTGGAACAGAACAGAGAACCCAGAAATGGACCCAAGGAAATATGCTCAATTAATATTTGACAAAGTTGGCCAGAGAATACAGTGGAGTAAGGACAGCCTCTTTTATAAATGGTATTGGGAAAATTGGAAAATTGCATGCAAAAAAATGAAACTAGACCATCAACTTACACCCTACACAAGAATAAACTCAGAATGGAAAAAAGACTTAAATGTGACTCATGAATCCATAGAAATCCTCGAAGAAACTGTAGGCAACAAAGTTTCAGACATCTTATGCAGCAGAATTTTCACTGCTACATCACCTAAGGCAGCAGAAACAAAAGAGAAAATGATCACATGAGACATCAAACTCAAAAGCTTCTGCACAGCGATAGATACAATCATCAAAATGGAAAGGCTACCCCCTGTATGGAGAGCATCATTGCTAATGATATATCAGATAAGGGGTTAATGTCCACTATATATAGAGTGCTCATACAACTCAACAAAAGAAAGACAAGGAACACAATTAACAAATGGGCAGAGGAATTAAATAGACACCTCTCCAAACAGGACATACAAATAGCTAAGAGACATATGAAGAAATGCTCAACGTCACTTATCATCAGAGAGATGCAAATTAAAACAATAATGAGGTATCACCTCACACCAGTCAGAATGGCCACCATCAACAAAACATCAAACAATAAGTGTTGGCCAGGGTGTGGAGAAAAGGGGACTCTAGTACACTGCTGGTGGGAATGCAGACTGGTGCAGCCACTATGGAAAACAATATGGTGTTACCTCAAAAAACTAAAAATTGAACTTTCATTTGACCCAGTGATCCCACTTCTAGGAATATACCCTAAGAAGCCTGAAACACCAATCAGAAAAAATATATGTACCCCCATGTTTTTAGCAGCACTGTTTATAATAGCTAAGATTTGGAAACAGCCCACGTGTCCATCATTAGATGAATGGATAAGAAAGCAGTGGTACATATACACAATGGAGTACTATGCAGCTGTGAGAAAGATAGATCTCTTATTCTTTGAGACTACATGGAGGGACCTGGAAAGTATCATCCTAAGTGAAACAAGCCAAACAGAGAAAGACGAGTATCATAAGATCTCACTTATTTGTGGAATATAACAAACATAACAGTCTGAGGAATAGAGTAGTCCCAGAGACGTGGAAGTTGGGTACAGACTTACAATCCCCAGAAAAGGAGGTGGTGGGGGAAAGATAAACCACAGAACTTATATGCATGTATGCATGAACAATGGACACGGACAACAAAGGTGGGGACAGGGCAGGGAGGGACCGGGAAGGGGGAATCATTGGGGGAAAAAGGACAAACATCTGTAACAAAAATAAATTAATTAATAAAAAAATTAAAAAATACATAGTTATGTCACAAATCTGGAGCAATATAAACATAGTTTGGCTGTGCTTATTTAGAGATGGTATAATAAGTCTTCAAGTCTTCAAGAGGATAGCATCTTAAAAGATTTTCAAGTGTGAGTTTGACTATACTTGATTTTCACCTTTGACTTTGTAACTTGTTTCTTGAGTAATACGTAACTTTACTATGACTGTTTTCTGTGCCACTCAAGTAATCTTAAAATTACATTAATAATATCCCCTTTATTCCTTCGTTGTTTGTAAAAATGTGACTAGGCAAACGCAAATGTGATGGGAAGTCAATCCAGTGGTAGCTGAGGCTCATTCAAGGAGAATGTACATGCTGTGCAGAGGCCTGGTAGGAATGGAATATGTGATATGTACAGGGAGATCAAGCAAATGAGTAAATATATTTAGTAAATATTTTGAGACTATCAGTAAGTATGTTGAATAAAATTGGAGCCTTTTTATTTACTGTTCAAGAAGGCAGTTACAAATATGTAAAAATTTAAGGTAGACTGAATCCTAAGATGTTGGGTGGAGATTAGATGTATTGATGTGAACTCAATACTCAATATATACAATGTAGAAATAAATATAGGTGGAAATATGTGTACATATATTTTTATGTGATTGTGTATATATGTATATACATACCCATACACACATATACACCCATATATCCCTAACTCTGTTCATAGAGCAATCTTGGGAGCAGTGATACCCTGGTAGCAAAAAACACACTTAGTGTCCAGATATTGGTTTCTAAGTACCACACACTATCCAATAAAAGGAGTGAGAGTACCTTTGAAAAATAACTGTATCTAGGATTAGGGCAAGAAAAGAACCAGATGAACCTGGAACATTTCATTGTTCTGTAAATAAGGAAGTTATCTAGAAATGGTGTGGATATGTCAAAAGGATACAAAGGCCAGCTTAGAAAAGTTACACTGCCTAATTTAGGACAGTTTGATTATATATATATATATATATATATATATATATATATATATATATATATATATTACTAATGGATTATAACCTACTAAAGATAGAAATCCATGGATCCATTCACATGTCAATAAATGAAGGCATAAATGGTGAGAAAGAGGAAGCTCTGTCTTACAATAGAAGTTTAATTAATAAATTTAGAAGGAATAATAAAATTAGTAAATAACCATTTGACAACCACCATAGAAATAATTCATTTAGGTAAGACATAACAACAGATGCTGCATCAAGTAGGTAAGAATAGGATGACAAATGGGATTTCATGTAGTTCCAAAATATTTCCCCTAAAACACTTATTCCTTATGAAAAAGAATAAAAAGTTATTTCATAGTAGAAAAAACATGGCAGACACCATATTAATCAAGTGACAAGATTTAACACAATCTTAGGCTAAGAATCATATAACACCCAATAGGACAGAATGAGAACATAGCTTCACTCTTGTAATAGTTCAGTAAAAAATGCAGAGCTTGTATGTAATTATGAGGAAAATTTAGTCAAACTTATAATAAAGAACATTATACAAAACAACATCTGTAATCTTTAAAAAAGCCAAGAAATGATTTCACATTAAAAGATACTAGAAAGCTATATCAACAGAGTGAAATCTGTCATCCGCAATTGGTTATTTTTGCTAGAAAATATATTATTGGGACAACTGGTTAAACTTAAATGGGGTCTCAGTGTAAAGGGTACAGTAATCCACGCTTATTGGTGGTTTGCATTTCCACAGTTTCAAGTACCCATGGTCAATATAGTCTAAAAATATTAAATGGAAACTTTTACAAATAAAAATTAATCATTTTTAAATTGTGTGCTCTTCTGAGTAGTGTGTTAAAATATTATGCAGCCCAGCTCTGTCTGGCCCAGCATATGCACATGTTAGTCACTTAGTAGCTATCCAGGTTATTCGACCAACTGTTGAGATACCCTCAGTGCTTGTGTTCAAGTAACCTTTATTTTACTTAATAATGACCTCAAAGAACAAGAATGTTGTTTCTAGTACTTGGTATATGCCAGAAAGAAGCTGTAAAGTGCTTGTTACATATCATCAGAAGGTCAATAGTAGCCTATGTCTTTCACCTCACTTCATATCATCACACAGGCATTGTATCATCTCACATCTTCACAAAAAGAAGGATGAGGGAAATAACATATTTTGAGGGAGAGAGAAAGCACATTCACATAACTTTTATTATATTATATTGATATTATTTTTTAAATTATTTTTATTAGTTTATTTTTGTTATAGATGTTTCTCTTTTTTCTGCCATTGATACCCTCCTCCTGATCCCCCCGCCACCCTGTCCTCAGCATTGTTGTCTATGTCCATTGGTTATACATACATGCATATAAGTTCTGTGGTTTATCTCTTCCTTCCCCCCACCCCTTCCTTTGAGATTTGTCAGTCTGTACCCTACTTCTATGTCTCTGGGTCTATATAGTACATCAGTTTGTTTTGTTCATTTTATTCTACAAGTAAGTGAGATCATGTGATATTTGTCTTTCTCTGATTGGCTTGTTTTGCTTAGGGCAATACTCTCCAGGTCCCTCCAAGTCCTCTCAAAAGATAAGAGCTCTTTCTTTCTTACAGCTGTATAGTTTTCCATTGTGTATATGTACCACAGCTTTTTTATCCACTCATCTATTGATGGACATTTGGGCTGTTTCTACATCTTAGTGATTGTAAATAGTGCTGCTATGAACATGGGGGCACATATATTCTTTCTGATTGGTGTTTCAGGCTTCTTAGGGTATGTTCCTGTAAGTGGGGTCACTGGGTCAAATGGCAGTTCAATTTTTAACGTTTTGAGGTAACGCCATACTGCTTTCTATAGTGGCTACACCAGTCTGCATTCCCACCAGTAGTATACTAGTGACCCTTTTTCTCCAGACCCTCACCATTCTGACAGGTGTGAGGTGATACCTCATTGTTGTTTTAATTTGCATGTCGCTGATGATTACTGACATTGAGCACTTTTTCATATGCATCTTGGCCATTTGTATGTCCTGTTTGGAGGGGTGTCCCTTTAGGTCTTCTACACATTTTTTAATTGGATTCCTTGTCTTCCTTTTGTTAAATTGTATGAGTGCTCTATATATTTTAGAAATTAACACCTTATCTGATATATCGTTGACAATTGTGCTCTCCCATATAGTGGGTTTTCTTTCCATTTTGATGGTTGTTTCTTTTGCTGTGAAGAAGCTGTTTAGTTGGATGTAGTCCCATGTGTTTATTTTTTCCTTTGTTTCTCTGCCTTAGGCATTGTATCAACAAAAATTCTGCTGCGTGTGATGTCTGAAATTTTATTGCCTACAATTTTTTTGCTTGGATTTTTATGGATTCACGAGTCACATTTAAGTCTTTTATCTATTTTGTGTTTATTCTTGTGTATGGTGGAAATTGGTGGTCTAGCTTTACTTTTTTGCATGTAGCTGTCCAGTTTTCCCAACAACTTACAGAACTAGAAAGTAAACAAAAAGAAAAACCCAAAGCAAGTAGAAGGAAAGAAATAATAAAAGTCAGAGTAGAAATAAATGACATAGAGACTAAAAAAATAATAATAATTCAAAAGATCAATGAAACAAAGAACCAGTTCTTTGTTTAGATAAACAAAATTGATGGAGCTTTAGAGAGACTCCCCAAGAAACAAAAAGAGAGGACCCAAAGAAGCAAAAGAGGAGCAGTAAAAACTGACACCGCATAAATACAAAGCATCATCAAAACATACTATGAACAATTACATGCCAACAAATCAGACAATCTAGGCAAACTGGACAAATTTCTAGAAATACACAGTCTCCCAAAACTGAACTGGGAAGAGGTAGAAAACTTGAACAGACCACTAACAACTAAGGAAACTGAAGATGTAATCAAGAAACTCCCTGAAAATAAAAGCCCAGGCCCAGAGGGCTTCATGGGGAGTTTTACAGAACATTCAAAGAGATCTAATACCCATTCTCCTCAAACTATTCCAAAATAATCCAAGAAGATGGAACACTTTCAAACTCATTTTATGAGGCCAGCTTAATCCTAATTCCAAAACTGAATGGAGACACTGCAAAGAAAGAAAAGTACAGTCCAATATTACTGATAAACATAGATGCCAAAATCCTTAACAAAATATTAGCAAATCGGCCAAGAGACATATGAAGAAATGCTCAACATCACTAATCATCAGAGAGATGCAAATTAAAACAACAATGAGGTATCACCTCACACCTGTCAGAATGGCCACCATCATCAACTCATCAAACAATAAGTGTTGGCGAGGGTGTGGAGAAAAGGGGATTCTAGTACACTGCTGGTGGGAATGCAGACTGGTGCAGCCACTATGGAAAACACTATGGTGTTACCTCAAAACGTTAAAAATTGAACGGCCATTTGACCCAGTGATTCCACTTCTAGGAATATACCCTAAGAAACCTAATACACCATTCAGAACGAATATATTTACCCCTATGTTCATAGCAGCACTATTTACAATAGCTAACATCTGGAAACAGCCCAAGTGTCCATCAGTAGATGAGTGGATTAAAAAGCTGTGGTACATATACACAATAGAATACTATGCAGCTGTAAGAAAGAAAGATCTCTTATCCTTTGAGATGGCCTGGAAGGACCTGGAGAGTATATGCTCAGCGAAACAAGCCAAGCAGAAAAAGACAAATATCACATGATCTCACTTATTTGTGGAATATAATGAACTAAACAAACTGCTGAACTAAGTTAACGCAGAGACATGGAGGTGGGGCACAGACTGACAGGCCTCAGAGGAGGGGGCTGATTTGCGGGAGAAGAGATAAACCACGGAACTTACATGCATGTATGCATGACCAATGAACATAGTCAACAAAGTGGAGGGGTGGGCTGGGGGGAAGGGGCGGAGGGAGTCAGTGGGGAAAAATAAGAAACATCTGTAACAAAACCAAATTAATAAATAAAAAAATTAAAAAATATGTTAGCAAATCGGATTCAGCAATACATCAAAAATATTATTAATCATGACAAAGTTGGATTCATCCCAGTGATGCAAGGATGGTACAATATTCACAAATCAATAAATATGATAGTATATTGCTATGATTGTTCTATCTTTTATTATGGCTAATCTCTTACTTTGCTTAATTTGTAAATTAATCTTCATAATAGGTATATATGTATGTATGTATGTATGGGTGAAAAAAACAGTGTATGTAGGATTCAGTACTATTACAGTTTCAGGAGTCTTGGAACATATCCCTGAAGGAAAGGAGGGGGAACTGCTGTAGATGAGAGTTCTTTGTAACTATTTTGTTACTTTTGTATAGGTCTGGCACTGTTAAAAAACACAAAGTTTTTTTTAAAGGAACTAAAATTATAGAGTATATCCATATAAGACACTGTTTCATCTTGATTTAGATTCAGTAATCATTTATTTGAGTAACTAATGTGTGCAAATCATTGTGCTAATTATAATGATGAACGTATAGTGATGGCTAATTTTCCAGAAATATTTGTCTAAGGGCTAATATGTGGCACATTAGAGTGATCATAAGGCAAAACTCCATTATTTACCTTCTCTCAGAGATCTCAGTTCAGTTCTACCTGATGCCCAATATCTGAAAATAGTCGTTTCACTTATTTTTTACAGTTCTTTTTATTTTGTTTATTTTTAGTTGTTTTATTTAATTTCGTTCAACTTATTGTTTACTGTGTGAAGGCAAGTATGCTGCTTTTTATTCTATCATGACCACAAATAGAAAGTCTGTGTAATTTTATTTTCTACAGTCATTTTGAAGAAATATTTGACAGTTTCTCATAAAGTTAAACATACACTTAGCACATGATCCAATTGTTCTACTTCTAGATTTTTACCCTAGAGAGATTAAGGCATATGCTTATGCTAAGATTTGAAAGCAAATATTTATATCAGCTTTGTTGTAATAGCCTAAACCTGGAAATACCCACAATGCCCATCAGCAGGGGAATGAGTAAAGAAATTATGATGTTGGAACAAAAGGGAGTGAAGTACTGCTACATACAACAACAGAAATGAATCTCGAAACTATTATGCTGGTTGAAAGAAACCAGATACAAAAGAGTATATATGAAATTTGTGTGGAATTTGAAAACTGGCAAAACTAACTTATAATGATAGAAAGAAGGACAATAACTGTCTTGGGCTGTGGTGGGGAAAATTATTTTAAAAGAACCAGAGGGAATTCTGTGGTGTAATGGAAATACTATTCTGTATCTTCATTGTGGTGGTGATTACATTGGTGTATATATTTGTCAAAACATATTGAACTGGGCAGTTTAAATGAGTGTATTTTATTTTATGTAAATTATACCTGAATAAAGTTTATTTAAAAAGAAGAAATAAAATCCTTCAAATAGTAACAAATAAACTCACTGCATAGGCAAGCATGTAATTTAAAGTGCAATTATCCTTTGTTGAATTCTTATTACAAAGGTGTTATGGTAATCATAGTGACAGTTAACATTTACTGAGTATTTACTTACTCTGTGCAAGTACCATGCTAATGTTTTCCATAAATTTGTTCTTTTAATAAATATTTCTCAATGTGCTATTTTGTGCAAGGCCCTGTTCTACATACTGGGAATACAAAAGGCTCCTGCTTTCACATAGCTTACAACCTAATGGTGAGAGAAAAAAATGTTAATGGAAGTACAAGATGGGAAGGCTTTAGTCTGAACTCTCAGATAGGACACTATTATAGTTAATACACATGCTTGAACATACATCAGTACCCATGTGCACACATACTTGCACAAACATTACCCACTGGCATATACATGTATGCCAATCTGGGCTCGCTTCTTTTGTGGCATACACACTCTACATTTGCTGGTCTAAGATGCTGCTGTTTACCCCTTAACATCCACATGCAGATTTGGCCAGGTCCTATCAATCACTGGCACACACTCTCTCAGAGCTTTCAGGCAAATATTCTGTTTATGCATAGTAATTAGTTTATGTGTGCCATGAGAGGGAAAACGGTTGAAAATCACTGCACTATACTACACATGGCTTATCTCAGTGAATCTTCAAACCATCTTATGAGGTAGAGATCACTATTAAATCCATTTTACAGGTAGAGAAACTAAAGCTCAATGAGATTAAGTGGCTTGCCTAAGATCATATAGTTAGTGAATAGTAGAGCTGAATTTAATTTGTCTGCTTACTCTAAAACTCACACACTTTCCCACTGTGCTACACTGTCTCAAAATGTTCAACTGAGAAATGTGAGCAAGATAATATAATATTTTTCTCTTGGTATTAAAGCATATTGGTTTCATGGGAAAGGTCACAAGGCTGGGGAAGTTCGGAAATCTAATCTGGGACTCATGCCAAAGTCTGATCCTGTCTTGTTGGCACATACTTACATTGGGCATATATCAGTTGAGCTATAGCTTATATTGACTGTTTAACTCCTTCTCTGTAGCCAAATCTCAATGTAATTCTCTAAGATTTTTCTGGACTCTATCTAGGCAGATGCCAGTAATCTTCCCTTCAGCCTGGAATTATCTTTACCATTTTGTCACCTAGCTAATGCCTATTCATTATTCAAACACCAGCTTAAATTTTATTTCTTCAGATAAGCCTCCAGGTACCCCTAAGAAAGTCAGATCTTCCTTTCCAGTATGCACCTTCATGGCATACTAAAATACTCAGTAGTGTTCCACATAATTGTAAAGAGTTAATTATATAATTCCTATTTTTAATTTTCTTAGCAGTATGTAAACTTTGAGAAAGCAGGGCGTTGTCTTGCTAACCCTTGCATCTTCAGTTTCCATCATAGTAGCAGGTATACAAGATACTCAATTAATAATTTAGTTTTTAAATAAAAGAATGTATGCATGAATGCAAATGTTGGATTCTTATGCAACTGTGCCTGTTGTCTTCTCTGTTTTCAATTAGACAGGTATTTCCTAAACTTGCCTGATTAAAAAAACCATCTGAAATATTTGCTAAAAAATATAGATTAACAGGCAGAGAATCCCAGGAGTGGTCCAGAAATAAATCAATATTTCTCTCTCTCTCTAAATGGATGATTATTGTGGGCAGGCAAGTTTGGGAAACACCAACTTTGATTATGTCTTATTTTGAGTATTTTTTGGACAATTAGATCTTTGGCTTAGTTTATCCTGTTCTTAAACCTAGTACTGAGGTATTAGTTGTCTAAACATCTTATATAGAAGGACATGGAATATATAATGTTGAACTTGCAATTCTGATCATAGCACCATCATTGATGTCAGAATCTAAAAAACCTTATCCTAGCATTGGAAGACTTCAAGGATCTCACCCAAAGTTCCTTCCCTATTGCCCCTCTTCCCATGCCTCGTGTTTCACATGCACTAAACCACATACTATTATTCACATACACCCTGCAACCCAAATATTTTTTTTTATTTTAATTGTCCTATTTATATATATTATAATGTCTTACCCCCCCATTTCTGTTATCTTCACATGATACTTTTAGATCCCATTCAACGCTATTTCCTTAAAGCAGCCTTCTCTGGCTTTCCCTTCTTCTGACCTCTCCTCACATTGCATAGCTACCTCTTTTATAGCTTTCAGCATATTTCACTTTGTATCACAAATTTTTTTGTTTCTCTACATTATCACACATTTTTAGGCTTTGGGCAACCTAAGAGCTGGATGCAAACCCATTTTGTTCTCTTCTGAAATATACAAACATGCTTTGCACTCAGTAGGAAGCAAGTATTAGTTTAAAACATTTCCCCAACAGATCTCCAGCACCATTAAGAAAATAGAAATCTTTAGGTAGAGGCTTCCTTGATGCTTCTGTTCTCTCCACCTTAAAATCTATCCAGGACCTCATCAATCTTTTTGTTTTGTCTTAGGAAAATAGGCATGCTTACTCCTATCTAAGGTGAACCTCTCCACAGAACCATTTAAACATTTTGATAAATGAAAAAAACAGTGGAGATAGACTAGGTTGTTCCACGATTTAAAAACAAATATCAGTGGCTTAACACATCAAAAGATTATTTCTCTCATGCCATATGCAAAACATAGCTCAGCAGAAGATTCTTTCTCATTTTCACTCAAGGTCCCAGGGTATTGGAGGCTTCATCTCACATGTACTTCTCACATTACTGCAACTGGAAAAAATAAGCCTCTCTTACTCTTTGAGACAGCATGGGGGGACCTGCAGAGTATTATGCTAAGTGAAATAAGCCAGTCAGAGAAAGACAAGTATTACATGATTTCATTTATTTGTGAAATATAATGAACAAAAAAACTGATGAACAAAATAGATCCAGAGTCATGGAATTTGGGAATAGACCAACAATCCTCAGAGGGAAAGTGGGTGGAGAACATTGTAAATTACTGTGGTTAGTTATATTGTGCTCTGAGTTGATAAACCATTTTGCTTCCAAAAGGACTGTAAATATTTCCCAGTTACAAAGATTCTCACAAGGGAGATGATCACACCCTTATATTTTCTTTGTTTCTGTTTCACCAGGATAGTTTATTTCATCCGATATTGACTGTCTTCTTTCTTCTCATTTTCCATGTTTCTTATTTTTAAAATGTATTTTTATTGTAGAAAATATTGCAGATGTTCTTCTTGTTGTCCCCCATTGACATCCTCCTTCCCACTCCCACCCTCCCTCCAGCCTTCACTGTACTGTTGTCTGTGTCCATTGGTTATACATATATGCATATACGTTCTTTGATTTATCTATTCCCGCACTCCACGCCCTTTCCTCTGGGGATTGTAAGTCTGTTCCCAACTTCCATGACTCAGGATCTATTTTGTTCATCAGCTTATTCATAATATTTCACAAATAAATAAGATTATGTAATACTTGTCTTTCTCTGACTGGATTATTTCACTTAGCATAATACTCTGCAGGTTCCTCCATGCTCTTAAAGAATAAGAGAGACTTATTTTTCAAAACTGCGTAGTATTCCACTGTGTAAATGAACCACAACATTTTTACTCATGCATCTACTGTTGGACACTTGGGCTGTTTCCAGATCTTAGCTATTTTAAATAGAGGTGTTATGAAAATAGCGGTGCATATGTTCTTTCTGATTGGTATTAGAGGATTTTAGGATTTATTTCAAGAAGTGGAATCACTGGGTCAAATGGCAGTTAAAGGTTTAAGTTTTTGAGTAAACAGCATAGGTTTTTCACAGTGGCTGCACTAGTCTGAGTTCCCACCAGCAGTGTACTGCAGTACCCTTTTCTCCACATCCTCGCCAGCACTTGTTTCAGGATTTGTTGATGGTAGCATTTCTGGCTGGTGTGAGGTGTATATCATACTCATTTTGATTTGCATCTCTGATGATTTTTGACATTGGGCATTTTTTCATATGTGTCTTGGCCATTTGTATGTCTACTTTGGAAAAGTTTCTATTCAAGATCTCTGGCAATTTTTTAAAAATTAATCAATTTATTTTGTTATAGATGTTTCTCCTACCCCCCCCCCCCCCGATTCCACTCTCCCTGTCCCTCGCCACCCTTTCACAGCTTTGTTGTCCATGTCCATTTTTCATGCATACATGCATATAAGTTCTGTGGTTTATCTCTCCTCTACCACCACCTGTTGTGGAGATTGTCAGTCTGTACCCCACTTCCACGTCTTTGGGACTACCCTATTTCTCAGACTGTTATGTTCATAATATTTCACAAATAAGTGAGATCATATGATACTTGTCTTTCTCTGTTTGGCTTATTTCGCTTAGGATAATACATTCCAGGTTCCTCCATGTCATCTCAAAGGATCAGAGATCTTTCTTTCTTATAGCTGCATAGTACTCCATTGTGTATATGTACCACCGCTTTTTTATCCATTCGTCTACTGATGGACACTTGTGCTGTTTCCAGAGCTTAGCTATTGTAAATAGTGCTCCTACAAATATGGAGGTACATATATTCTGTCTGATTGGTGTTTCAGGCATCTTAGGGTATATTCCTAGAAGTGGGATCACTGGGTCAAATAGCAGTTTAATTTTTAATTTTTTGAGGTAACACCATAATATTTCCCCAAGAGGCTGCAACAGTCTGAAATCCCACCAGCAGTATACTAGAGTCCCCGTTTCTCCACACCCTCGCCAACACTTGTTGTTTGATGATTTGTTGATGGCGGCCATTCTGACAGCTGTGAGGTGATATTTCATTGTTGTTTTAATGTGCATCTCTCTGATGATTAGTGATGTTGAGCATTTCTTCATATGTCTTTTAGCCATTTGTATGTCCTGTTTGGAGAGGTGTCTATTTAGTTCCTCTGCCCATTGCTTAATGGGGTTTGTTGTCTTCCTTTTGTTGAGTTTTATGAGCATTCTATATATATTAGAAATTAATCCCTTATCTGATATATCATTGGCAATTATGCTCTCCCATACAGTGGGTTGCCTTTCCATTTTGATGATTGTATGTTTTGCTGTGCAGAAGCTTTTGAGTTTGATCTAGTTCCCAAGTGTTAATTTTCTCCTATGTTTCTGTTGCCTTAGGTGAGGTATCAGTGAACATTCTGCTGCGTATGATGCCTGAAATTTTGTTACCTATAGTTTCTTCTAGGATTTTTATGGATTTATGAGTCACATTTAAGTCTTTTATCCATTTGTAGTTTATTCTTGTGTATGGTATAAGTTGATAGTCTAGTTTCATTTTTTTTGCATGCAATTGTCCAATTTTCCCAGCACCATTTATTAAAGAGGCTGTGTTTACTCCACTGTATGTTCTTGCCACTTTTGTCAAATATTAATTGAGCATATTGCGTTGGGTCCATTTCTGGGTTCTCTGTTCTGTTCCACTGGTCAATAGGTCTGTTCTTGTGCCAGTACCAGGCTGTTTTGTCTTTGTAGTATAACCTGAAATCTGGTAATGTGATTCCTCCAACTTTGTTCTTTTTTAAGATTGTTCTGGCTATTCGAGGTTTTTTTGGTTCCATATGAACATTTGAAGTATTCTAGTACTCTGAAGTGTGTCATTGGTATTTTGATGGGGATTGCATTGAATCTATAGATTGCTTTAGGTAATATGGATATTTTAATGATGTTAATTCTTCCAATCCATGGACAAGGTATGTGCTTCCCCTTTACATCTTCCTCTATTTCTTTTTCAAGGACCCACAAATTTCTGTGAATAGGTCCTTTATTTCTTTGGTTAAGTTTATTCCTAGGTGTCTTAATTTATTTTTGTCACAATAGTAAAAGGGATTGTTTTTAGTTTCTCTTTCTGTGATTTCACCATTGGTGTATAGGAACGCCATCTATTTCTTTTTTTTTTATCCTCGAGGATATTTTTCGATATTTTGTTCAGATAGAGTGAGAGGGAGAGAGAGAGAGAGAGAGAGAGAGAGACATCGACGTGAAAGCGACACATCGAGTGGTTGCCACCCACACGTCCCAACCAGGGCTGGGGACAAACTGCAACCAAGGTACGTGCCCTTAGTGGGAACTGAACCCGGGTCTCTCCGGACCGCAGGCCGACGCTCTAACCGCTTTGCCAAACCGGCCAGGGCGATTTCTTGACATAATTTTGTATCCTGCTACTTTGCCAAATTCATTTATTAAGTCATTTATTAATTTTTGATGGAGTCTTCGGGGTTTTCTATGTATAATATCATGTCATCTGTGAATAATGACAGTTTCACTTCTTCCTTTGCAATTTGAATCCTTTTATTTTTTTTTCCTGTTTGATTGCTGTGTCTAAGACTTCCAGTACTATGTTAAATAAGAGTGGCAAAAATGGGCATCCCTGTCTTGTTCCTGTTCTTAAGGAAAATGCTATTAATTTTTGCCCATTGAGTATGATGTTGGCTGTAGGTCTTTCATATATGGCCTTTATTATATCAAGTTATGACCCCTGTATTCCCAAATTTCTGAGTGTTTTTATCAGAAATGGGTGCTGGATTTTGTCAAATGCTTTTTCAGCGTCTATTGATATGATCATCTGATTGTTATCTTTCATTTTGTTTATGTGGCCTATCACATTTATGGATTAGCAAAAATTATACCAGCCTTGCATCACTGAGTTGAATCCCACGTGGTCATGGTGAATAATTTTTTTGATCTATTGCTGCATTTGATTTGCTAGTATTTTGTCCAGGATTTTGGCATCTATCCTCATCAAGGATATTGGCCTGTAGTTTTCTTTCTTTGTAGTGTCTTTTTCTGGTTTTGGAATTAGAATTATGCTGGCCTCATAAAACGAATTTGGAAGTCTTACTTCTTCTTGAATATTTTGCAACAGTTTGAGGAGAATGGATATTAGTTCTTCCTTGAATGTGCGGTAAAATTCCCCTGTGAAGCCGTCTGGGCCTGGGATTTGTTTTGCTGGGAGAGTATTGATTTCATCTTCCGTTTCTTTTGTTGTTATTTGTCTATTCAAGTTTTCTATCTTTTCCTGGTTCAGTTTTGGGAGATTATGTTTTTCTAGAAATTTGTCCATTTACTTAGATTGTCGAATTTGTTGCCATATAATTGCTCATAATATTTGTTCACAATTCTTTTTATGTCTGTGGTGTCAGTAATTATTTCTCCTCTATCATTTCTAATTTTGTGTATTTGGGTCTTCTCTCTTTGTTTCTTGGTGAGTCTAGCTAAGGGTCCATCAATCTTGTGTATCTTTTCAAAGAACCAGCTCTTTTTTTCATTGAGTGTTGGATTTGTTTTTTGGTCTCCATGTTATTCATTTCTGCTCTGATCTTTAATATTTCCTTCCATCTATTTGCTCTGGGGTTTTCTTTTTGTTTACTTTCTAGTTCTTTAAGTTGTGAGGTTACATAGTTTATTAGAAATTTTTCTTGGTTCTTGAGGTAGTCCTGTAATGCTATGAACTTCCCTCTCAGAACTGCTTTTGCTGCATCCCATAGATTTTGTGTTGTTGTGTGTTCATTTTCTTTGATTTCCAGGAAGTTTTTAATTTCTTTTTTGATCTCCATGGTAACCCATTCATTGTTCAATAACATGGTATTTCCCTCCATGTTTTCAAATATCTTTGCATTTTCTTGTTGCAATTGATTTCTAGTTTCATGCCCTTGTCTTCTGAGAAGATGCTTGATATGATTTCAATCTTCTTGAGCTTGTAGAGAGTTAGTTGGTGCCCAAACATGTGGTCTATCTGTGAGAATGTCCCATGTGCACTTGAGAAGAATGTGAATTCTGCATTTTTGGGGTGTAATTCTCTGTAGGTATCTATGAAATCCATTTGATCTAGTGCTTCATTTAGAGTCTGCGTTTTTTTGTTAATTTTTTTCTACAAGATCAATCCAGTGATGTCAGTGGGTTATTGAAGTCCCCTACTATGATTTTATTGCTGTTGATTTCTTCTTTGAAGTTCTCAAAAAAGATTTTTAATATATATTGTTGGTCCTATATTGGGTGCATATATGTTTACCAAGGTTATATCTTCCTGTTGTATACATCTTATCAATATTATGTAGTGGCCTGCTTTGTCTCTTGTGATGGATTTCATTTTTTTTTTTGTATTTTTATTAATTAATTTATTTCTATTCATTACAGATGTTTCTGCTTTTTTCCCCACTGATTCCCTCCTTCTCCTCCCTCCTTGCCCTGTCCCCAGCTTTGATTTCCTTATCCATTGTTCATGCATACATGCATATAAATTCTGTGATTTATCTCTCCCCCACTACTCCCTCTTCTGGGGATTGTCAGTCTGTACCCCATTTCCCCATCTCTGGGACTACCCCATTCCTTAGACTCTAATGTTCATCATATTCCAAAAATAAGTGAGATCATATAATTCTTGTCTTTCTCTGTTTGGCTTGTTTTGCTTAGGATAATACTTTCCAGGTCCCTCCATGTCGTGTCATAGGGTAAAAGATCTTTCTTTCTTACAGCTGCATAGTACTCTATTGTGTGCCATAGATTTTGATCCATTTGTCTACTGATGGACACTTGGGCTGTTTACAGATTTTAGATATTATAAATAGTGCTGCTACGAACATGGGGGTACATATATATTCTTTCTGATTGGTGTTTCAGGCTTCTTAGGGTATATTCCTAGAAGTGGGAACACTGGGTCAAATGACAGTTCCATTTTTAATTTTTTGAGGTAACACCATAGTGTTTTCCATACTAGCTGCACCAGTTTGCATTCCCACCAACACGGTACTAGAGTCCCCTATTCTCCACACCTTGCCAACACTTGATATTTGATGATTTGTTGATGGTGGCCATTCTGACAGGTGTGAGGTGATACCTCATTGTTTTAAGGTGCATCTCTCTGATGATTTATGACGCTGAGCATTTATTCATATTTCTCTTAGCCATTTGTATGTCCTATTTCGGGATGTGTCTATTTAGTTCCTCTGCCCATTTTTTAATTTTTTTTTCATTTGTTAAGTTGTATGAGCACTCTATAAATATTGCTAATTAACCCCTTATCTGATATTTATTTGATGGCCTTCATTTTGAAATCTACAATATCTGATATGAGTATTGCTACCTACGTTTTTTTTTTGTTTGTTTGTTTGTTTTTTTGCTTTAATGTTTTTTCTATCCCTTCACTTTGAACTTTTGTGAGTCTTTTGTTGTGAGGTGGGTCTCTTGTAAACAACATATATGTGAGTCATACTATGTTATCCAGTCAGCTACTCTGTGTCTTTTTATCGGAGTATTGAAACCATTCACATTTAAGGTGATAATTGATATGTACTTGTTTATGGCCATTTTTGTTTAGTGTAGTTCTATTTTTCTTCCTATTTCTTCTACTGATTACAGCAGTCCTTTTAGCATATCTTGCAGTGCTGGTTTGGTGTTAGTATAGTCCTTTAGCCTTTTTTTTTTTTTTATTTTTTGTCTGGAAAGCTCTTTATTTGACCTTCTATTTTGAATGATAACCTTGCTGTATAGAGTAGTTTTGGATTCAGATCCATGTTTCTCATAACCTTGATTACTTCATGCCACTTTCTTGTGGTCTGTACTGTTTCTGTTAAGAAGTCAGCCCAGAGCCTTATGGGGTTTTCTTTGTAGGTAACCTATTGCTTATCTCTTGCTGCTTTTAATATTCTCTTTTTGTTTTTAATTGTTGGCATTTCAATTATTATGTGTCTTGGTGTGGGCCTGTTAGGGTTCTTCCTCCACGGGGCTCTCTGTGTTTCTTGAACTTGAATGCCTTCTTCCTTCACCAAGTTAGGAAAGTTTCTGTCACTATTTTTTAAAATGTATCCTCTAACCCTTGCCCATTTCCTTCCATTTGGGGACTCCTATGATGTGATGTTACTACGTTTACAGTTGTCCCACAGTTCTCTTAAGCTGTCTTCCTGTTTTTTAATTGTTTTTTCCTTTTGGTTTTCTGATTGGTTGATTTTTTTCTACCCTATCTTCTAATTCACTGATCCGGTCCTCAGCTTTCTCTACTCTGCTGGTTAGTCCTTCCAATGTGTTCTTAATTTCTTCTATGTCATTCTTCATTTCCTCTTGGTTGGTGTTCAGTGTTTTCATATCTTTCCTCGTGGTGCTTATGTCCTTACATATGCTGTTGAGCTTTCTCAAGATCATGGCTCTGAATTATACCTCTGATAATTTTCTTAACTGCATTTCATTTACCTCATCTTCGATAGACTTTTCTTGTTCTTTCATTTGGGATTTGTGTCTTTGTTTCCCCATTTTGGTTATCTCAATGGGTTTTGGAGCCTGCCAAATTTTCCCTGTGGGTGTTGGTGTCCTGCTGTTTTTTGCTCCCTCTACTGGTTTTGGATGAGCCTGGGTGGGCACACATTAAACACCACTGTCAAGTCTCACTTTCCTGGGTAGATATGCAATCCCAGGAAAGGTTCGGCTATGCTCTAGCTTTCTCTGTTGGCTAGTAATCTCATTTACTCAGTGCCTTGAAATATAGCCCTGGTGTTCTGAATAAGAGGATTTCCAGAGGGTGGGATAGATGCTGGTTATTAATGAGCCTCAATTAGCATTTCTTTGCCTCACCTTGGTAAGGCTGAGTCTCCGAGGGGAGGGGGTTGCTGCTTTTCCCCACAGCTCTGGGAAGGTGCACACTGGCCACCTTCTTTTGTGGCCTCAACTCTGCACTTCCTCTGCCATAGCCCCAAGGAGAGTGGCTGTGGCTATTTTAGTGCTCTGTCCAGGCCCTCTGTGCTATGGACCTGGCTTGGTTTTTATTCCACCTGGAGAACTGCTCATAGCTAAGACTTCTTTCCCTGGACTCCCAGCTCGCCACCCAATCACGCCTTCGCAGATCCTACCAGTGTCCCTGGTTATATGGTCCTGTCCTGCTGCTTTTCTGTTGCTTTCTTCTGAGGTTTTGTATTATTTTAGTTGTAATTCCTGTTTGGTCCTGGGAGATCTTCTGCGTAGTTTCTTTTTACTCAGCCTCCATTTTCAGACCCTCTAAGCTTATCTTGTGAGCAGCTGGGTGGCACAGGCCTTTCTGGTGCCCCAGCACCCTGCAGGTTCTGAGAGTAACTGTATTTCACAGTCCCTTTGGGGACCCAGCTCTATACCTTTGTTATGGGCTATTGGGTAACACAAGCCTCTCTGGTGCTTCAGCACCTCACAGGTCCGTGGGTAACTGCATGGCACAGTCCCTGCTGGGTCCCACAGGCCTCTCTGGTGCTGCAGCACCCCACAAGTCACGCAGGTAACTAAATAGCACAGTCCCTTCTGGGTTGCACAGGCCTCTCTGGTGCCCCTGCACCCTGCAGGTTCAGGGGGTGGGCAGCTGGATTGCACAAGTCTTTCTTGGGCTCTGGATTCCCACTGCACTGTGAGCTGCTGGACAGCACAGGCCACTGGAAGCTGGAGAGTGCTGATGCTTGGTGGTGCTCAACTCCTGCTCAGCTTTTGCTGTATTTTTGGGGGATGGGTCTCAGCTGCTGGTCTGTGCTTCTGTTGGCTGGGGATGGATGTCTGCTCCCCAGCCTCTGTTGCTGGGGGTATATCTTGACTCTGATCAGGCTGTTACTATGGGGGATGGTGATGGGCTTTAGGCTGTTTGTGGGTTCAGTGACCGGCACCTTGGAACTCCACTACTTGTGCACTGGTCTGTGTTGACACATAGTGTCCACTGGTTTGATGGTGCCAGGTGTGCTGGTGGGCTCATGTGGCTGAGTCCTAGCCACTCCTACTGCCTCCTCCCAGGGAAGACCTTGAATCTTCCAAAATGGTAGAACATTCTCATGGTGCAGGGAGAAGTGCCCTTAAGGGCAGCTTACTGTAGTAGCTGGCTGCTCCAGTCCACAGCACAGAAACTTTCTCCTCCATGGCTCTGCACTGCTTGGGTTGGTCATCCACTTTCTCATCTACTCACACTCTCTCACACACTAGCTCACTCTCACATACACTCACCCTCCCTTAGGTCCTGCCCACCCCCATTTCCCCCTCTGGCAATTTTTAATTGGTTTTTCTTTTGTTGATTTTTATGAGTACAATACATATTTTAGAAATGAACCCCTTATTCAAAGTATCATTGGCATATATTGTCCCATGCAGTGGGTGTCCTTTTCATTTTGATGCTGGGTCTTTTTTCTATGCAGAAGCTTTTTAGTTTTATTTAGTCCCATTTATTAATTTTTTCTGTTGTTTCTCTTGACCTTGACAACATGTGGGTGAACATTCTGCTACAAATGATGTCTGAGATTTGCTGCCTACATTTTCTTCTAAGATTTTTATGGTTTCATGACTTACATTTAAGTCTTTTATCCATTTTGAGTTTATTCCTGTATGTGGTGTAAGTTGGTGGTCTAGTTTCATTTTTTTGCATGTAGCTGTCTAATTTTACGAACAAAATTTGTTGAATGACCCGTCCCGCAGGTCGAGCAACGAGGACTCTAGAGGGGGAGTGAGGATGAGGAGGGACAAGAGACCCGAGAAATGGAGACAAGACAGGGCTCTGATCAAGTCTTGTTTATTCTGGGGAGATCCACACAATATATAGGGCAAGAAGCAGAAAAACAAGAACATTTGTTGCCAAGCGATAAGTTTGTGGTAACCACCCCAAAGCAATTTCAGGTAAATATCACGTAAATATCCTGGGTGGAACAAAAGATAAACAGAGCATAAATGGCCGAGTAAATGGTTACTTAAAGGAATGCAGAAACACTGTATACAGAGGTATCCTGCCTTGGGGCAGGAGATGGCAGAGCCGATTGTAACAAAATGGATGCCATGCAAATAGTCTCCCACAGTTGAAGGGACTGTCTTTACTCTATTGTATGCTTTTGCCTCCTCTGTCAAATATTAATTGACCATAACATCTTTGGTCAATTTCTGAGTTCTTTGTTCTTTTCTATTTATCTATATGCTAGTACCAGGCTGTTTTGATTAAAATGGCTTTCTACTATAATCTGATATCTGGTATTTTGATTCCTCCAAGTTTGTTCTTATTTTTCAAGATTGCTGTGGCTATTTGGGGTCTTTTGTTTGTTTGTTTGTTTCCATATAAACTTTTGGTGTATTTGTTCTAGATCAGAGATATATTCCATTGGTATTTTAATGCAAATTGTATTTAATGTATAGTTTGCTTTGGGTAGTATGGGCATTTTAATAATGTTGATTCTTCCCATCCATGAACATAGTATATGTTTCTACTTATTAAAATATATTCCTCTATTTATTTTTTCAATATTCTGTAGTTTTCTGAGAACAGGTCTTTTACGTCCTTGGATAAGTTTATCACTAGGTATCTTAATTGTTTGGTTGCAATGATAAGTGGGAATTTTTTATTTTTTAGTTTCTCTTTCTGAGGATTTATTATTGGTGTATAAAAATATCTTCAATTTATGGATATTAATTTTGTATCCTGCTACTTTGCCAAATTCATTTATTAAATATAGTTGGAGTTTGGTGGAATCTTTAGGGTTTTCTGTGTACAACATCATGTCATCTGCGAATAATGACAATTTCACTTCCTCTTATCCAATTTGGAAGCCTTTTATTTTTTCTTTTTGTTTGATCACTAAGACTTCCAATGCTATGTTGAATAAAAGTGGTCAAACTAGACATCCCTGTCTTGTTCTTTTTCTTAAAGAAAGTGGTTTTAATTTTTACACAGAGAGTATGATGTTTGTAGTAGGTTTGTCATATGTGGCTTTTATTATGTTGATGTATGATCCCTCTATTCTCACTTTGCTAAGCATTTTTATCAGAAATGAGTGCCGGATTTTGTCATGCTTTTTCAGCATATAATGACATAATCATATGATTTTTATCTTTCATTTGTTTATGTGGTGTATCACATATGTTGATTTGCAAATATTGTACCAGTTGCATCACTGGGACAAATGCCACTTGGTCTTGGTGAATAATTTTGTAAATATAATTCTGGATGTGAATGGATAATATTTTGTTGAGGATTTTTGTGTTTATGTTCATCAGAGATATTGGCCTGTTGTTTTGTTTGTTTGTTTGTTTGTTTTTGTTTTGTTTTTGTTTTTTTTGTAGTGTCTTTATATGGTTTTGAAATTAGGATTATGCTGACCTCATAAAATAACTCGAAAGTCTACCTTTCTTTTGGATTTTTGTAATATTTTAGGGAGAATAGGCATTAGTTCTTCTTTGAATGTTTGGTAAGACTCCCCTGTGACACCCTCTGGTCCAGGGCTTTTGTTTGCTGTGAGTTTATTGATTGCTATTTCAATTTCCTTAGTTGTTATTGGTCTGTTCAAATTTTCTGATTCTTCCTGTTTGAGTTTTGGAACACTATGATTCTAAGAATGTGTCCATTTTTCCTAGGTTGTCCAATTTGTTGGCATATAATTATTCATAATATTTTCTTATAACCTTTTGTATTTCTGTGGTGTCAGTTGTTAGTTTTATTTTTTAAAAAAACATTTTACTTATTTGGGTCCTCTTTTTCAGTTTCTTGATGAGCCTGACTAAAGGTTCATCAATTTTGTTTATCTTTTCAAAGGACCAGTTCTTCATTTTACTGATGTTTTGTATTGTTCTTTTAGTTTCTATGTCATTTATTTTTGCATTGATCTTTATTATTTGTTTCCTTCTATGTATTCTGGGTTTTTGTTGTTATTGTTGTTCTCCTTCTAATTCTTCAAGTTGTAGGGTTATATAATTTATTTTAAATTTTTCTTGTTTCTTGATGTAGGCCTGTAATGCTATGAATTTCCCTCTAGGACTATTTTGACTCTGTTCTTTATAATTTATGTTGTTGCATGTTCATTTTTATATAGTTACCAGGAAGTTTATGGTATCATCTTTGATCTCATTGGTAACACATTCATTTTTTAATAATATATTATTTAGCCTTCATGTGTTTGAATGCTTCTGAGTGTGTATATATATATATATTTTATATATATATATATAATTTTTTTTTAATTTATGAAGCTATCCCGCATCTTTGGATTAGAGCATTTAATCAATTTTCAATTGACATGATTAAATACCATTTTTTATGCCTATGTTCCTTTCTTTCTATATTTCTTCTTCTTCTTAAACCAGTCCCTTTAGCATTTCTTGAATGCTGGTACTGAATTCTTTTAGCTTTCTTTTGTCTGAGAAGATCTTCATTTCTCCTTCAATTTAAAATGAAAGCCTTGCTGAATAGAACATTCTTGGTTGTTGATTCTTGCTTTTCATTATTTTGAATACTTCATGACAATCACTTCTGGCCTGAAATGTTTTCATTGAGAAATCCAATGATAGCTTTATGGGGGCTCCCTTGTAGGTAACTGTCTTTCTCTTGCTGCCTTTAAGATTCTTCTTTTTTCTTTAGCCTTGGCCATTTTAATTATGATGTTTCTTGGCATGGGTGTCTTTGGGTTCATCTTGATTGGGACTCTGTGCTCCCTAACATGTATAACTTATTCTTTCACCAGGATAAGGAAGATTTCTGTGATTATTACTTCAAACAGGTTCTCTATCCCTTGCTCGCTTTCTTCTCCTTCTGATACCCCTATGATGAGGGTGTTGTTACATTTCATATTGTCCCTGAGTTCCCTTAAACTATCATCATTCTTCTTACTTTTTCTTTTCTTGGTCTGTTTGGGTGTTTTGTTTTGTTTTTTTTTTAATTAATTTATTTTTTTTATTGATTTTTAGAGGGAGAGAAAGGGAGAAGGAGAGAGAGATAGAAACATCGATGAGAGAGAACATCGATTGGCTGCCTCCTGTATGCCCCCCACTGGAGATCAAGCACACCACCAGGGCATGTGTCCTGACTGAAAATTGAACTAAGGACCTCTTGGAGCATGGGGCAACACTCAACCACTGAGCCACACTGGCCAGGAGAGTGTTTTCTTTTTTTAACCTTGTCTTCCAAATCACTGATTTTATCCTCCCCTTTGTTCAGCCTACTTTAAATTCCTTCCAGTGTATTCTTGATGTCAGATATACTACTCTTTTTTAAATTTACTTAATTAATTTATTTTTGTCACAGATGTTTCTCCTTTTTCCCCCAATGATTCTGCTGTCCCCCTCCCTCCTAAACCGTGTCCCCAGCTTTGTTGTCCATGTCCATTGTTCATGCATACATGGATATAAGTTCTGTGGTTTATCTTTCCCGCACCACCACCTGTTGAGGAGATTGTCAGTCTGTACCCCACTTCCACATCTCTGGGACTACCCCATCCCTCAGATTGTTATGTTCATTATATTCCACAAATAAGTGAGATCATATGATACTTGTCTTTCTCTGTTTGGCTTGTTTCGCTTAAGATAATACTTTCCATGTCCCTCCATGTAGTCTCAAAGGATAAGAGATCTTTTTTTTTTTTTTTCCTTACAGCTGCATAGTACTCCGTTGTGTATATGTACCACAGCTTTTTTATCCATTCGTCTACTGACAGACATTTGGGCTGTTTCCAGATCTTAGCTATTGTAAATAGTGCTGCTACAAACATGGGGGCACATATATTCTTTCTGATTGGTGTTTCAGGCTTCTTAGGGTTTATTCCTAGAAATGGGATCACTGGGTCAAATGGCAGTTCAATTTTTAATTTTTTGAGGTAACACCATATTGTTTTTCATAGTGGTTGCACCAGTCTGCATTCCCACCAACAGTGTACCAGAGTCCCACATTCTCCACACCCTCACCAACACTTGTTGTTTGGTGATTTCTTGATGGCAGCCATTCTGATAGGTGTGAGAATATACCTCATTGTTGTTTTATTTTGCATCTCTCTGGTGATTAGTGATATTGAGCATTTCTTCATATTTCTCTTAGTCATTTGTATGTCCTGTTTGGAGAGGTGTCTATTTAGTTCCTCTGCCCATTTCTTAATAAGGTTCTTTGTCTTCCTTTTGTTTAGTTGTATGAACACTCTATATATATTGGAAATTAACCCCTTATCTGATATATCATTGGCAATTATGCTCTCCCATACAGTGGGTTGCCTTTCCATTTTGATGATTGTATCTTTTATTGTGCAGAAGCTTTTGAGTTTGATGTAGTCACACATGTTCATTTTCTCCTTTGTTTCTGCTGCCTTACGTGATGTATCCGTAAAAAATCTGCTGCATATGGTGTCTGAAATGTTGTTGCCTACAGTTTCTTCTAAGATTTTTATGGATTCATGAATCACATTTAACTCTTTTATCCATTTTGAGTTTATTCTTGTGCATGGTGTAAGTTAATGGTCTAGTTTCATTTTTTTGCATGTAGCTGTTCAATTTTCCAAACACCATTTATTAAAGTGGCAGTGTCTTTCTAACATTTCTTGCAATGCTGGTTTGATGCTAATGTATTCCCTTTAGGTCTGGGAAGCTATTTATTCGACCTTCCATTTTGAATGATAGCCTTGCTGGGTAGAGTGGTCTTGGATTCAAATCCTTGTTTTTCATAACTTTGATCACCTCATGGCATTCCTTTCTGGGCTGTAGTGTTTCTGTTGAGGAGTCAGCTAAGAGAGCCTTATGGGGTTTCTTTTGTTGGTAACCTGTTGCTTATCTCTTGTTGCTTTTAGGATTCTCTCTTTGTCTTTAATTTTTGGCATTTTGATTACTATGTGTCTTGGTGTGGGCCTTTTTGTGTTCTTCTTACGTGGGGCTCTCTGTGCTTCTTGAACTTGAATGCCTTCTTCCTTCAACAAATTAGGGAACTTTTCTGTCACAATTTCTTTAAATATAGCCTCTAACCCTTAGTCATTTTCTTCTTTTTCTGGGACTCCTATGATGTGAATTTATTACATTTCCAATTGTCCCACAGTTCTCTGAAGCTGTCTTCCTGTTTTTTAATTGTTTTGTTTGTTTGTTTGTTTGTTTGTTTTTTGGTGTTCTGATTGGTTGATTTTTTCTACTTTGTCCTTAAATTCACTGATTCGGTCCTCAGCTTCTTCTACTCCGCCGCTGAGACCTTCCATGTGCTCTTTATTTCTGATATGTCATTCTTAATTTCTTCTTGGTGGTTTTTAATTTCCAACTGGTTGATTTTCAACATTTCTATGTCTTTACTCATGGTGCTCATGTCCTTACACATGCTGTTGAGCTTCCTCAAGATCATGGCTCTGAATTCTAGTTCTGTTAAGTTGCTTAACTGCACCTCATTTATCTCATCTTTGGTAGAGGTCTCTTGTTCTTTCATTTGGCTTTTGTTTTTGTGTTTCACCATTTGGTTATCACAGTGGGCTTTGGAGCCTGCCAAATTTTCTCTGTGGGCATTGGTATTCTGTTGTTTGTGGCTCCCTCTTCTTTGTTTGGATGAGCCAGGGAGGACCCACTTTAAACACCACTGTCAAGTCTCACTTTTCTGATTAGAGTTGGTAGCCCAGGGATGGTACAGTTATCCTCTAGCTTTTTTGCCTGGATGCTATCAGTAGTGGTTACCTGAAGAGCCTTCGCTTCTCAATTGAATTAAAAACTCCCTCATGCTCTGACCAGTTTGGCTCAGCTGTTGGAGCATCAGCCTGTGGTCCAGAGAGACTCTGGTTAGGTTCCAGCTTAGGGCATGTTCCTCGGGTGCAGTTTGTCCCCGGCCATGGTTAGTCTTGGGGGTGGCAGCCACTTAATGTGTTTCTTTCATATCAATGTTTCTCTATCTCTCTCCCTCTTTCTCCCTTCCACTCTATCTGAACAAAAAATAGAAAAAAATAATGTCCTTGGGTGAGGATAAAAAAAAAAAAAGAAAACTACTTCTGGTGCTCAGCATAAGGGGATTTCCCAAGGGTGGGGCATATGTTGGTTGTTAATGGGCCCCAATTTGCATTTCAATGTGCACTGGGTGGGGTTGAATCTTCAAGGGAGGGTCCGCTGCCTCTCCCCAGAGCCCTACGAAGGAGTAAGATGACAATAGGTTTTCATGGCCACAACTCAGCAAAAGCTCTGAGTGCCCTCAAAATCCAGAGTATTCCCACTCAGTTCCAGTCCAGTCTGCCCCCCCTTGGTTGGAGCCCAAAGTAAGTGGCTTTGGCTATTTAAGCCTCTGTCCCGGCTCTGCACTGTGGAGTCGCATGGGAGTTTAACCTGAGGGCACTGCTCACAGCTAAGGCCACTGCTGACTGTGGGCTCCCAGATCCCCTCTCACGTCTCTGCATGCCTACCAGGATTGAGTCTGTATCTCTGGTTATGTGGTCCTCCAAGTTGCTTTTCTGTTGCTTTTTTCTTACAATTTGTTTTTATTTTTGTTGTAATTCCATTTTGGTCCTGGGAGATGGTCTGTGTAGCTTCCATTCACTCTGCCGCCATTTTGGAATCTTCAGATATACCATTCTTCATTTCCAACTGGCTCTTGTCCATATTTTTTCTTTCTTTCTTTTTTTTTTTTTTATGTTGGTGTAGTTCTCATTAAGTTTTCTGTACTTCTCACCATGTTGTTTGAACATCCTTTTAATCATTATTTTGAACTCTGTGTCTGATAAATTGCTTCCATTTCATTTAGTTCTTTCTCTGGAGATCCCCCCCCCCCTTTTTTTTAAATTTGAGTCTTATTTCTTTGTTTCCCCATTTTAGCTGTCTTTTGTGTTTGTTTCTCTGGGTTAGATAGAAATGCTATGAATTCCTGTCTACATGGAATCACTTTTGTAATGTGTCCTGTGTAACACAGTGGTGAAGTTTCCTTGATCTCCTGAGCTGAATGCTCTACGAATGCCTCTTGTGTGGGTTATGTGGGCCATTCTCTTATAATGGGGAGCTAGCTGATTGTTAATGGCCTGTACTTGGGTGAAATTGGCTTTCACTAGATGGAAATAAGTTTAGCTAGGTGGGACCAGCAGGTTTAGAAATGCAAATCCAATTGGTCCTTTGACATGGGCCCTCAACCTTTGAGAGTGGACCTAGCTGCTTTCCATCTAGCTCAGTGGTGCCCCATCAGAGACCATGAGAGGAGGTTTAAAGGGGCTTACACCAGATACCCCAGTTCTGAGTTGTATTCCCTTTAACCTCTGAGGCTGCACTAGCAGAGAAATCCCGGTGGGGATTGGAGCTGTTACCTCTGCTTGGTGTTGTGCTGGTCATTTGTAGAGATGAGAGAGCACTGTTAACCTCCTTCTATCTCTGCAGTGGTCAGCCAGATGCTCTGGAAAACTGTTACAGAGAAGTCACATCCAATACCCAAGCTTATTTACACCCACTTCCACCAGCAGATATGAGTTTAGCGGGGTGAGGCCAGGGATCTAGTAATGCAAATACAATCTTCCCTTTGATTGAGGTGACATGGGCCCTTGGCCCTCCAGAGGGGAGGTAGCTGCTTGCCTTCTAGCTCTTTGGTGCCATATCAGAGATCCTGAGGGAAAGCTCTGTGGGGGTAGTACCAGATACATCAATTTTGAGCTGTGTCCCCTTTGCACTGTGGAGCTGCACCTACCAGAAGGTGCAAGTGGGACTTGGAGAAATAGATCAAGGCTCCCCTGTCTGCTTGAGGTGGAGGCAGCTCTTGGAAGGTGTGAGAACTTTTTGCATCATTCTATTTCTGCAGCTCACTGCTAGAGGCCCTGAAGGAGGCCTCGGAGGAGGTCACTCCAAATGTCCCGGTTCTGGTTTGCATTTTCTTCTCCCTGAAGAGCTACGCTTGGTAGGCAGTGTCAGCCAATTTTGGGAATGTTAATGCAGGCAGCCCTACGTTGGAGGTTGAAAGGCCCTCAGCCCTCGAGAGGGAGCTGGATGCTCACTTTCTAGCTCAGCAATGCCCCGACAGAGCTCCTAATGGGCCACTCCAAGGGCATCATGCCAGATTTCCCAGTTTTTCATTGTGGTACATTTACCCTGTGAGTTTGAACCTGTTGGACAGTGAAGGTGGGGCTGGGAAAAATAGATCAAGTTTTCCCTCTCCATTTCAGGTGGTGCAGGCTCTTGGGAGGAAAGAGAGCTTTTCACCTCCTTCTAGATCTGCAACTTACTGCCAGAGGTCCTGATGGAGGCCTCTGAAAAGGGTAGCTCCAAATGCCTCTGTTCTGAATTGCACTTCATTCCCTCTGTGGGAAATGAAAATCCAGGCAGCCTTTTGTTAAGAATGGCATGGGTCCTCATCTTTGTAGTTAGCCACTTGCTTTCTAGCTTGGTGTTGGTATCTAGCCAGAGATCCTGAAGGGAGGCTTGCAAGTGCAAGTGCAAGCCTCCACATAGCTCCATAGATACATGCTGCCTGAGGTACTGACCAGGGTGCCTTGTATTGGGGACGGTCCCTGTTTAATGCATGGGGAGGGGGAAGATTGGCTACTGTTCCCAAGCTACACAGTTCAATATTTGTCTGAGACTGTCTATAGTTTCTCCAGAAAAAAAGTGCACCTCAGGTCCCTTTTTGGGTACAGTCAAAACTCTTCTATGCCTGACTTGAGCTTGGCAGGGTGGAGTCACAAATATTTGGAGGAAAGGGTTAGTGAACATTCTCCAGCTGGCACTGTAAGAATAGAAATTTTGGACTCTGGGAGATGGCACCTGAGGGTAGTGTGGAATGTTGGCTCAGGACTAGGACCTCAGAAGCCTACCTTCCCAATCTCTAGCATTATGCCCCCCAGATCTTCTCCTATAGTTTCCATATGCCCTGACTCCTCTGCCCTCTTTCAGAGCCCAATGTGAGTGCCCAATAGCAAGTCCCTGTACATTAGTGTTTAAGGAGATCACCTGGAATTCAAGTAGACCCCCTCCTCTTCCTCGTGAACAAGGTCCCCACTTATGTTTGCTCCCACAGGTAATGTAGACTCTTCCTCCAGGTTCTGGTGTTCTGGGTTGGAGGTTTTAGCATGGAATTGAGACCCCAATTTCCTCCAGGTGGGTTTTTTTGCAGCCACAGTGTTCCTCTGGCTTCACAGCCACTTCCCCTGGGTGTTGGAACCAGCCATTTCCACATATCTGCCCTTCTTACCAGTCTCTGTGTAGCTTCTTTTATTCACTCCTTGGATATAATACTTCAGTTCAGGTGACCTTTTGTTTTTAAATCAGATTAATTGCTCTAAATTTTATCTGTAACTTGTTTGATTTTGGGCAATGTGTGCTGCTTTCACCTCCCATGTGAATCCATCTGGGCCAGGCCTTTGGTTTGCTGGGAGTTTATTGATTGCTGCTTCAATGTCCTAAATTGTTATTGATTTATTCAAGCTTTCTAATTCTTCCTGTTTAGTTTTGGAAGACTGCATGATTCTAGGAAATTGTTCATTTTACCTTGGTTGTCAAATTTGTTAGCATATAATTATTCATAGTATTTTCTTACAATCGTTTGTATTTCTGTGGTGTCAGTTGTTATTTCACCTCTTTCATTTCTGATTTTATTAATTTGTGTCCTCTTTGTTTCTTGGTGAGTATGGCTAAAGGTTTGTTAATCTTGTTTATAATTTGAAAAAATTCAGCTCTTTGTTTCATTGATATTTTGTATTGATTTTTAGTTTGTCACTTATTTCTGCTCTGATTTTTTTTTTCTTTCAATTCTAGGTATTTCTTTTTATTCTCTTTCTAAATCTTTATGTTGTAGGGTTAGATATTCCATTAGAAATTTTTCTTCTTTCGTGATGTAGGTCTGTATCACTAAAAAATTTCCTCTCAGGACTGCTTTCTCTGTGTCCCATAGATTTTATGATTTTGTGTGTTCATTTTTATTAATTTTTAGGAAGTTTTTTATTTCTTCCTTGTTCTCCTTGGCAACCCATTCTTTGTTTAATAACATGTTATTTTACCTCCATGTGTTTGAATGCTTTTGAGTGTTCTTATTGTAAGTTATTTCTGGTTTTATGCCATTGTGATATGAGAAGATGCTTGATATGATTTCAATCTTCTTGAACTTGTAGAGACTTAATTTGTGTACTAACATGGTCTGTCTTTGAGAATGCCCCACGTGCACTTCAGAAGAGTGTATATTCTGCAACTTTAGGGTGAAATGCTCTGTAAATGTCAAATAAATCCAGCTGATCTAGTATGTCATTTAGGGTCTCTGTTGTTGTTGTTGTTGTTGTTGTTGTTGTTGTTGTTCTTCTTCTTCTTCTTCTTCTTCTTCTTCTTCTTCTTCTTCTTCTTCTTCTTCTTCTTCTTTTTGTCTAGAAGATCTATCCAATGGTGTTGGAGCAGTGTTAAAGTCCCTCACTATGAATGTATGGCTGTTGATCTCTCCCTTGAAGTCCTCCAGAAGATTTTTGATGTATTTAGGTGTTACTATATTCAGTGCATATATGTTTACTAGAGTTATATCTTCTTGATAGATTGATTCTTTTAACATTATGCAGTGACCTTCTTTTTATTATTGTGGCCCTTGTCTTACACCAGCAGCTTTTTTTTTTTTTTCCATTTGCCTGAAATATTTTTTCCACCCCTTCACTTTTATCCTGTGTGAGTCTTTCTGAGGTGGGTCTCTTGTAGACAGAAAATATATGCGTCATGTTGTCTTATTCAAATCAGCTACCCTGTGCCTTTTGATTGGAGCATTTAAACCATTTTCATTTAAGGTTATTATTGATAGGTACATATTTGTTGCCATTTTAAATTTTTATGCCTGTGTTTCTTTCTTTCTCTTTATTTCCTCTTCTTCTTACAATAGTCCTTTTAGCATTTCTTGAAGTGCTGGTTTGATCATGGTAAATTACTTTAGTTTTTTTGTTTTGTTTTTTTCTTCTGTGAACCTCTTTATTTCACCTTCAATTTTGAGTGATAGGCTTTATAGATAGTGTAGTCTTGGATTCATACCTTTGCTTTTCATTACTTTGTATACTTCCCTTCTGGCCTTCATTTTTTCTGTTGAGAAATCAGCTGATGATATAATACAAACTTTCTTGTAGGTAATTTTCTGTCTCTCTCTTACAGCCTTTAAGATTTTTTTCTTTGTCTTTAACATTTAACATTTAATTATGATGTGCCTAGGTGTGGGTCTTTTTGGGTTCATCTTGTTTGGGACTCTCTGTGTTTCCTGGGCTTGTGTGACTTTTTCTTTCCACAGGTTAGGAAAGTTTTGTTTTATTATTTCTTCAAATGTGTTCTCTGATTATTTTCCTTCTGCTACCCCTATGATGTAAATGTTGTTACATTATGTGTTGTCCCAAAACTCCCTTAAACTCTCCTCCTTCCTTTTTTTTTTTTTTTTTCATTTGCTGTTCTATTTGGATGTTTTTTTCTACCTTGTCTTCTGATTCACTGATTCAGTCTTCAGCTTCTTCTAATCTACTATTGCACTACTATTGCATTCTTCCAAGGTATTTTTATATCAGTGATGTCATCCTTCATTTTTACTTAATTTTTATTCATGCATTCCACTTCTATTTTTATGCTGGTGTATTTCTCATTAAGTTTCTTATAGTTCTCACTGTTGTTTGAATACTCTTAAAACCATTGCTTTGAATTCTTTATTTGTTCAATTGCTTGCTTCCATTTCATGTAGTTCCCTTTTTGATGATTCTATTTTTTTTTTGTTTGTTTGTTTGTTTCATTTGGGTATTGTTTTCTTGTCTCACCATTTTAGTAGTCTGGTAGTTCATTGCCGGTGAGGCATATTGGGCCCCATAGGCAGGGTGGTGTGTATATCAGATAAGACTGCTCTGGCTCTCAGCCTTGTGGTGGCCTTCTTGTGGGACCCAATGTAGTAGTCTTTTTTATCTTCTGAGCTGGGTATTCTAGAATAGATCCTTGTGTGGGTTAGGTGGGCTCCCCTGTTGAATTTGTGTCTTGATTGCTGTTGTCCATTTGTGGGTGGCCTCACTCCTCAGGTTTGTTAACTATGAATCTCAACACTGGCCCTGTTGACCCTGTCATTTCAACTGTTATATAGGTTTTGACTGGACAAAATAAAGTGACCAATGTAAACCAAAAAGAAACCCCCCAAATGTTTGCCTCAACAATCATAGAAACAACCACATCAATAAAAAGATTAAAAGACACACAGACAATAAAAAAAAAAAACATACTCACACCCACACAAAGAATACTAGAAGGTGTGAGAGCAAAATAATTATAAGAGAAAGAGAAAAAAGAAGTTAAAATAAAAAATAAAAGTAAAGAAGGCAATGCATAACCAGACTAACAAAAAAAGAAAGAAAGAAAGAAAGAAAGAAAGAAAGAAAGAAAGAAAGAAAGAAAGAAAGAAAAGAAAAGAAAAGAAAAAACAAACAATATAAAATGTCCAGCCTGTGTGGCTCAGTGGTTGAGTATTGACCCATGAACCAAGGGGTCACTGGTTTGATTCCTGTTCAGGAAACATGCACAGATTGTGGGCCCAATCCCCAGTTGGGAGCATGAAAGAGGTGGCCAATCGATGTTTTCTCTCATCGATGTTTCTATCCCTCTCATTTTCTCTCTCTCTAAAATCAATATAAAACAAAACAAAACAAAAACATCAGCTTGACCAATGATACAATCCCCAGGCTCAACGATACATTCAAAAAACAAAAAAACTGAAAACACACTGACTCCTACACATACACAATGAACAATACTAGAAGACGTGAGACTGAATGAATTAGAAGGGGTGGGGAAAATGTATATGAAAGTAAAGAAGGCAAGGCAATATCAGAACAAACTAAAGGGCAACTTGAACAAATATCGCATCTACAGTGGGGTATCACCCACTTCAATGAAAAGCTCAAAAGACAAACAAACAACCAGAAAACACACACACACACATGCACACAAAAAGAATACTAGAAAGCATGAGACCAGGAGGATTAGGAGAGGGTAAAAAAATAAGAATATGAAAGCAAAGAAGGCAGAGACCAGTATGAAAAATAAAAGGTAGAAAATAATAACTGAAATAACAATAATAAATTTAGGTCACAATGCCAATTTAAATAAAATATAGAATAGGAAAGTAGAAAATGGGAAAAAAGAGAAAAAAATTGTATTAAAAAAAATAACCCAAAACCCAAAATAAACACAACAATAACAGAAAAAAAAACAAAAAAAAAAAACAACCTTGAATTTGCTCTTTATGTATAGAGCTCACTGGATTTTTCTCTGATGTAGATTTATCTGGTCCATTGGGTATGGATCCCTGTCTTCTGGGTAAGTTCTCTGATGTAGGCCAATGTGAATCACTGTCCTTGTCTGGTTTTTGGCCTTCTGGCTGGAGCCCTGTAGGGCGTGGTCCCAGGTAGTCTTATGAGCTGGGCTTTCCTAGCCCAATGTCTGGGTGGCCTTCAGGGCTAGCTATTTGCATGTATCTGTTCTGGGCTGCTTTTCCTTCCCCTCCTGCACTGAGCTCTGAGGTGTATCAGTTCCAGTCAGGGTGATTTACTCAGATTTGTGTTGCCAATGGTGCCTGTAGCTTGCAGGAGAGGCAGGCAGTCTCTTCCTCTCCTTCCAAAGCCTCCGTTCTACCTGGGTTGCTGGCACCCCACCCCAAACAGGGAAGACTAGGAAAAAAAATGCCCTGCTTGGCTCTTTAATCTTTCAGTAAGGCTGGCTTGTGTTGGGCAGAGCTTCTGCCCAGGCTCCCACTTGGCCAGATGTTCAAATCCCCAAAGCTTTAGTTCCTGTTGCTGGAGTACAGGTTTCCTCTTGCTCTACACTGTTCATTAGGCTCCCTCCTGGTCAGATGTCAGATTCCCCAGTGAGTCATGCACTGCTGTGGGTCAGGCACTGCCACTGGGGTGCTGATTTTCAGTTCAGAGCTGTTCACTGGGTGAGGGGAGGGGCACTTTCTATTTGCTCTAGGTGGGGAGGAACAGGGCTCTTTCCCTGGGCACCACGTGGGCTCCACTCACTTCTCTGTTGCTCTCTTTTGGAGATCTCTATGTGATGCTGAGTTCCCCCTTTCCTTGTGGGGGCTGGAGTTGTGCTACTGCACCTTCCCTCCATCTTCCAAGCTACTCTCCGCCACACAGCTGCACATGTTCACTCACTCACTTCACAGCTTCCTTGCTCAAAGTATTTCCAGTCATCTATTTTCAGGTGGTTTTTCAAGTGAAATGCTCTCCAGTTTAGCCTGAGGTCCAGTCCTGTGTTTTGAGCAAGCAGAGAGGACTTCCTTAGGCTTCAGCCATTTTGCCAGTCCCCTTTTGTTTCATTTTAAACACAGGATTGACAATCCATAGAAGGACTCTGAACCCAGTGTTTTTTACCTTCCTTGGGGACCAAAATGCAAGTTAATTGTCATCTTTGTTTTTTATCTTTTTCTTTGAGAAGAGGACAGGATGAGCATTCCAATATTCCAAAGGAAACAAGTATACAGTGAATATATTTGACAGATAAGATTACCTTCCACCCACCAATCCCCCAACAGTAGATGTCAACTGTTAGGTAAAAATAGCAAACCACTGAGATAGGCAAAAAAATATCCCAGTTTATCCCTGCCTCCCTGTCCTTCACTTTTATTCAAAATATACCCGGTTTAGTCTTCTTTTCCTTTTAATTAATTAATATTTTAATTACAGTTCACATTCAATAGTATTCTGTATTATTTTCAGATGTACAGAATAGTTGCTACAAAATTATGTACTTTACAGAATGGTTTCCCTAATGTTTCAAATACCCACCTGTCCCCATACATAGTTATCACAATGTTATTGACTGTATTCCTTATGCTGTCATTTACATCGTTGTGACTATACTGTAACTACCAATTAGTACTTCTTAATCCCTTTTGACTAAATCTGGGACTTGATTTAAATCTAAACCATCATTGTGGGTTTGTTTGACTCATGCTCTTGTGATAGTGGGTGAAAACATAATAACTATGTAAACTCTTACACATTTTCTGTCCTCAAATATGCAAGGCTTTGTGAAATGGATCTCAATGCCCATTTATGGCTGCATTTCCCATTGTTACTCATTTTTAAAAATATGTTTTTATTGAGTTTTTAGAAAGAGAGATAGAAACATTTATGTGAGAGAGAAACATTGATCAGCTGCCTCCCACATGCTTCCCACTGGGGATTGATCCCACAACCTGGGCATGTGATCTGATGGGGAATTTAACCAGGACCTCTCACTCCATGGGACAACATAGCCACATAGGCCGGGCCATTGTTACTCTTTTTTTTTTTTTTTTATCCGAGGACATTTTTCCATTTTTTTGTTCAGATAGAGTGGGAGGGAGAGAGAGGAAGAGAGAGAGAGAAACATCGATGTGAAGGGACACATCGAGTGGCTGCCACCCGCACGACCAACCAGGGCTGGGGACAAACTGCAACCGAGGTACGTGCCCTTAGCGGGAACCGAACCCGGGTCTCTCTGTACCGCAGGCCGACGCTCCAACCGCTGAGCCAAACCAGCCAGGGCCATTGTTACTCTTAATAAAACGTATCACTCTTTGATACGTAATGAAGTGATAAGGGACATTAAATAATATGAAACTTAGAAGCAGTCATTGTGATGAATGCGAAACAGAGAAAAATATTACTAAAAATCAATATGGTTATTTTCTGATCATGATCAAAGATTGTTAAAATTTGAAAGAACGAATCTAAAAAATAAAGATAAATATGTTTAACCAAGAAAATGAAAACAACATAATAATGGTTATAAGTATATACATGGTTTGGGGGGAAAGGAAAGGTGACCAACACAGTAAAATTTATTAGACATATGTATTTCTTGACAGAAAGAGCTATTTAATGGTAGAATGTCTGAACCATCTGCTGTCTATGTATTTTTTTTTACCTTATTTGTTCAGCCAAATCTATATTATAAGCTGATTCCCTATATGAAAAGAATTGATAAGAACATAAATAATAAGGGATTTTTTACTTAGTAAAAAATCTGATATCTGGTATAAAAAATTATTCAAGCACCAATTAGCAAATGTGCTGCTCAACTGCATAGTAGTTTTATATATAGAAGAAAGACTTGGTGGCAAGTATTGAAACAGGATTCTCTGAATATTGGGTTATATAGAAGTAAGATACAGAGGAGGAGGTTGAACACCTTCATTTTGGCCAGGGCAAACCAAGCATGATCCATAACTGAGTTAAAGAGATGGAAGGGACATGTGGTTCTCACTTTTTCCTAATAGTTTTCACATTCTGTAAAATCAATTTATTCAGTCATGCATATTTCAATCCTTGCAGATCATTTCAGAAAATTAAGAACTAACATCTTGGAGGATGTGTGTGTATCTGGTATTCCACCAGGCTCTTTATATACATCAGATTACTATGCTCCTCATTTTTTTTGTGGAAAAAAAAAAAAAAAACTGATGCAGAGAGAGGTCATGTAGCATTTTTTGATAACTAGTAAGAGGCAGATTTGGGATTTAAATGAAAATGTGGAACCTCCAAAGCCTATATTTTTTTCTCACTACTCTATGCTTCCTGTCATATATGTTTGCTTAAAAATGAATGTTTTTAACGAGGCAAAATGGGAAACATTCAATTAAATTACCTTGGGTAAATTTTAAAGAAATTTTCTATATATGGTATTACTATTTACTTAATTTTCTTGCTGGCATTTTTAATATTCAGCTCCATAATCATGCACTGAGGCATGCCAGTGGTTTAATTATTTTTATGCAATGATGAGTATTTCTAAATTGAACAGTTTTAATATATAAATTCAGACATGCACATATGTGTGTGTGTACGCACACAGAGAACAGATTAAGGGACTTAGTTTTATTGCTGGAAGCATCAATATTTATGTTTGGTAAAGTGTATAGACGAAAGTTTTCAATTAAGTAAGTAGAACAAAATAGTGAAGCTAAAATTGAGTCTAAACAAGCTTAAACATTTAAGAATGAACGGAACTAATTTTGTAGTAAACTGAAGGTTAGACATACAAATCCTTTCTGCTTCACACTGATGGGAAGTTTCCTTTTTTACTTTATTGAGCCACATTACTTTTTTTTGTCATTCATTCTCACCTGAGGATATTTTTTCCATTAATTTTTTTCAGAGAGAGTGGAAGGGAGGGAGGAGAGAGAGAGAGAGAGAGAGAGAGAGAGAGAGAGAGAGAGGTGAGAGAGAGATGTGAGAGAGACACATGGATTGATTACGTCCCACATGACCCCAACCAAGGCTGATGATGGAACCTGCAACCTAGGTATATACCCCTGACCGGAACTGAACTTGAAAGACTTTGGTCTGTAGGCTGATGCACTGTCCACTGAGCCAAACAAGCCAGAGCAAGCCAAATGTTTGTTGAGTGCATTATTGTGCCAGTCAGGTTCTGGTTTTTGTCTTTAAGACACACATGTATGTAACTTGTTTAAAGCCAACTAAAATGAGAAAAGTATAGTTTGGTGATATTGGTTGGTTTAGTCTCACAACTATTTTAATGTTTCTCTCTCTTATTGCCTTGAATCCTTATTTTTTCCTGATTTTTGATTTTGAGTATCTGCTTAAAATTCAGCCCTGAAAATAACCTAAAATAACACCCTAGATTTTTTTCCATCTCAACTAACTCCCTTTAAATTGATTGAATCACTCCACCAAAGTCATGCTACTAGCAGATAAAAACCTACCACTATCCAACATCCATTTCTGAGTAAATAAGAGTCCATTGTAGGAATTCAGGCCACTGGCCCATATTTTTGTTTCATTACACTTTCTCCATTATCATTCTCTGTGGACCTTCTCATCTTGAGGAGGAATTATCTCCTGCTTTCAACCTTGTGCTGGGAATAAGCAATGCAATTTTGAATACTTGTAGATGATGATGTAAAAAATTTTATAAAGCATGGGTGTCTTTATCTGTTTCTAGCTAGACCCAAGTAAACCCTGGACAAGAGGTACCTCATACCCCATTTTAAGCTCTGTTGGATTGATCAGCAAAGCTTACCTTTGCCTAGCTCCATCTCAGAGAAAGGAGGTGAACAGGATTGGAAGGGGGAAGGAAAGAGAGAGAGAAACATTGATGTGAGAGAGGTACATCAGCTGGTTGCCTCCCACATGACCCCAACCAGGGCTGGGGATCAAACTTCAGCAAAGGTACATGCCCTTGACTGGAATCGAACCTGTGACTCTTTGGTCCATGGTCTGACACTCCAACCACTGAGCCAAACTGGCCAGGGCAATTCACTGTTATCATTATTATTATTATTATCATTATTGTTCTGAATCTCCACCTGAGGATATTTTTATATTTATCTTCAGACAGAATGGGAGAGAGAGAGAGAGAAGCATCAATGATAGACACATCAATTGGCTGCCACCCGCATGACCCCAACTGGGGCTGAGGATGAACTGCAATGAAGGTATATGCCCTTGGCTGGAATCTAACCCAAGACTCCCTCCCTGGTCTGCAGGCCAACACTCTAACTGTTGAGCCAAACTAGCCAGGGTGCAATTCACTGTTATTTTTAACAAATTTTAGCGAATAGGGTATATGTTGCTAAAAACACTGTAGTAATTTCATGAACATAAATAAATATTATATATCTACAACTATAGTCTACATATTTAAATCCAAGAGGCACTGCTCATAAACAATGTTCTGCGAATGATTAGTAGCCAATCACACCACATTGCTCACAGTAATTGGTTCTGTTGTCACGTGGCATGACTTTCTGCAGCCATTTTAATGCATGCCTGCTGATGTTCCTATGTGTGCTAAGCCATGCCCCAGCCATGTTCATTTCTTTACTCATGGCAACTGGTGAATGCATGCATTTACTAGACCTATTTAGTATTAATTTAAAATCACTGTAATACATATAAAAACTTTTCTGTGAAATTAAACTTTGCATACATAATTTTAATTACACAAATGGATCTGCAAAAGTATAAACAGGTAAACTAACTTGTCAATTCTTTTTTTTTTTTTAATCCTCACCCGAGGACATTTTTCCATTTTTTGTTCAGGTAGAGTGGGAGGGAGAGAGAGGAACAGAGAGAGAGAGAGAAACATCGATGTGAAAGGAACACATCGAGTGGCTGCCACCCACACAACCGACCAGGGCGGGGGACAAACTGCAACCGAGGTGCGCGCCCTTAGCGGGAACCAAACCCGGGTCTCTCAGGACCACAGACCGACGCTCTAACCGCTGAGCCAAACCGGCCAGGGCAAACTTGTCAATTTTTTAACATACAAATTCAGAAAACCTACTTTATTATATAACACATTTTCAGCTTTAACGGACACCCCCTAACCCAAATCAGTCCATTATATCAGTTTTTCTGTGTTGCATTGTATGCAACCAATGGAAATCCAATGGAAACAACCAATGAAAAAATAAAATTAGATCCAAATTTAATGGTGATAATTGACATATTCAGACTTCTGGAGACCTTACTTATGTGGCTGTGATTATACATACTTTCACTATACCCTACTGAAGATATGCCTCTCTGGGGTGCCATGAGTCATAGGATGAAGTTCAATGTAGCAGCAATATTACACAAAGGTGGAATGTGACAGGTAAAATTAGGTCAATTAAACATATATAATTTTGGGACTAGTTAAATTTGTTCAAACCAGATTGCTTAGTTAGTGTAATCCATTTTGCCTAGTTCATCTGATTATGATTTTACCTTGTGTTTAATCTTATCCAAATGAATGGAAGTTAAGCTATAGACAAAATTACACCAATTTTATTATTTTAGTTATTCCTGGCATTAGTTTTAAGGACTTCTCCATTAACAAGGCTATAGGTTTTATCCCTGCTCCCTGATCAGAATATGCATTTATTTAAGCTAATGTGGTACAGGGCTCCTTCCTCTAGCTGGACTGTTCTTCCTGCTGTTTTTCACTGACTCAACTTTAAGGTTCAGGAAAGGCTTCTTCTTCTGCTACTTCCCTATTCCACCTTCTAAAGTCTAGGTGAGGTGACTCTCTTAGGTATATCTCTTTCACAATCTGTAAAAAACAGGTTATCAGATTGCATTTCAAAGATCAGACTCACAAATGTGCAGATATATCATTTTGGATAACAACGTGCTGATTTAGAAGAGATGTGTAGCAACCAGTAGTAGCTTAGCATGGTTCCTTTGGTCTATTTTAGTCTCATAGAGGTGGTCTGACTGATGGACCCAGATGTCAATAGACGGATCTCACTCACCAAGACTAAAGAAACACCCACCAACTTAATATTTTTTCTTTATTGATTTTAGAGAGAGAGGAAGGGAGAGGGAGAGAGAAATAGAAACATTGATGAGAGAGAACACCTATTGGCTGCCTTCTGCATGCCCCGCACTGGGCATTGGGCCTACAACCTAGGCATGTGCCCTGACCAAGAATAGAACCAGCAACCTCTTGATACTCAACCACTGAGCTATACCAGCCAGGCACCTACCAAATTTTAAAACTTTTTGTATATACCATTATTTTATTGATTTTGGTAAGTGAAACTCTGTTATTATGTTAAATAATTTTCATTTGATCAGGATTTATATGCATATACCATATTTAAAAAAACATCTTTAAATCCTTTTGCAGCTTCTTACATGAGTATTTGGTTCAGGTTTCCATTTCACAGGAACCCCCATATATTGTGTTTCTCATGTAGTCATGCACCAGTGCATTTACTTGTATGTCATCTACACCTCACTGGAGGCTTCTTTAGTGCAGCCAAAGTGTTTTGTTAATTACTAAATTCCTAATACTTAATATGATGCCTGACATATAGTAGGTGTTCAGTGTTATGGGACAGCATTTATCAGATACTTTTAGTATATAGCACCATGCTAGGCACTATCTCATACCGCTCTGAGGTGGCTGGTGTAATCATTCTCAGTCCACAGATTAGAAAACAAAAAACATAGATTTGAAAACGACTGAGGTCCCTAAGCAAGTAGGTGGCTAAGTGAGGATATGACCCAAGTTGATCTACCTTCATAGCTTTTGCCCTGAACTATTCTGCTTCTGGTATTCAAATCATCCCACCAAAGAAAATAGGTACAAAGGATTGAATCTGTTACCACTGCAATATAGGATGGACTATCATTTGTGATTCAGGCTATAGTCTATGAAACCAGGGAGGTATTGTCTAAGAAACATTACCCCAGGGAGAAATGATGCTAGATAATGACAAACAGTTCCAATGAAGGGGTTAGGAAGATGTAGAGCCCAAATACAACCCCGTGCCACAGAAACTGGCAAAGAGCAAGAGGTTCCAAGTGAAGGGTTGAAACCAGAGTCTTACGGGACTGTTGAACTAGAAAGAGTAGCTGTGGCACAGCCTGTATTTGTAAGAATGTGGATAAAAGACTTAACTGTGACTCATGAATCTATAAAAATCCTAGAAGAAAATGTAGGCAACAAAATTTCAAACATCATGCACAGCAGAATTTTCACTGATACATCACCTAAGGCAACAGAAACAAAGGAGAAAATGAACACATAGAACTACATCAACTAAAATGCTTCTGCACAGCAAAAGATACAATCATCAAAATGGAAAGGCAACCATTGTATTCCTATACAATGGCATAATGGCATAATTGACAATGATATATCAGATAGGGGTTAATTTCCAATATATATATAGAGAGAGTGCTCATATAACTCAACAAAATGAAGAAAAAGAACCCAATTTAAAAATGGGCAGAGGAACTAAATAGACACCTCTCCAAACAGAATATACAAATGGCTAAGAGACATATGAAGAAATGCTCAACATCACTAATCATCAGAGAGATGCAAATTAAAACAACAATGAGGTGTCACCACACACCTGTCAGAATGGCCGCCATCAACAAATCATCAAACAAGTGTTGGCGAGGGTGTGGAGAAAAGGGGACTCTACTACACTGCTGGTGGGAATGCAGACTGATGCAGCCACTATGGAAAATAATATGGTGTTACCTCAAAAAATTAAAAATTGAGCTGTCATTTGACCCAGTGATCCCATTTCTAGAAAAATACCCTAAGAAGTCTGAAACACCAATCTGAAAGAATATATGTGCCCCCATGTTTGTAGCAGCACTATTTACAATAGCTAAGATCTGGAAACAGCCCAAATGTCCATCAGTAGATGAATGGATAAAAAAGCTGCGGAACATATACACAATGGAGTACTATGCAGCTGTAAGAAAGAAAGATCTCTTATCCTTTGAGACGACATGGAGGGACCTGGAAAGTATTATCCTAAGCGAAACAAGCCAAACAGAGAATGACAAGTATCATATGATGTCAATTATTTGTGGAATATAATGAACATAAGAGTCTGAGGAATGGAGTAGTCCCAGAGACGTGGGAGTGGGGTACAGACTGTCAATTTTTAGAAGTGGGGGTGGAGATAAACCACAGAACTTATATGCATGTATGCATGAACAATGGACATGGGCAACAAAGCTGGAGACAGGGAGGGGAGGGTGGAGGGGGGAATCAGTGGGGGAAAAGGAGAAACATATTTAACAAAAATAAATTAATTAATTTATAAAAAAAAAAGTATGTCAATCAGCTCAGACTCCTGAATAAGCACCCACCTATTAAAAAATCCTCATTTTTTGAGAACCTTCACTTGGTCAGCCACTGAAGATATGTTATTAACCATTGTAATCTTAATACATTTAATTAAGAAAATAAATAAAAATGTGTTTGTTGCCCAGCTGGTGTGGCTCCGTAGTTGAGTGTTGACCCATGCACCAAGAGGTTGCCAATTTGATTTCCAGTCAGGGCACATGCCCAGGTTGTGGGCCTAATCCCTAGTGGCAGGCATACAGGAGGTGGCCAATAGATGTTCTTTCTCCCATTGATGTTTTTATCTCTCTCTCCCTTCCTCTCTTAAAAAAACAAAACAACAACAACAACAAGGGTAAAAAACTTTAAACAAAAAAAAAGAAATGTCCTTGCTTTCAAGTTCAATGGTGAATAACTGAAAAAAAAAAATTTTTTTTTTAAGGATAGCAACAGGAAGGAAGAATAAACTACTTTTGGAAAAAGAGATTTCATCTTGATCATGTGGAAAGCCCTTCTATAGTGGAACACACACAGGCTATTATTTGTAAAAGTTGTCATACTTAGATTCAGGCAGAGAATTCCATCTTGCACCTCCACTTTGAGTCATTTTAAATCCCTATTCTGCTTTCTTTACTCTGGTGTCAGCATCAATTTTGATTTACTGGCATGGGTCTCAAGCACCACAAATGCTAGAAACCAATATTTTGGATTATCCCAATTAAAGCGTGTTTGAATTTTTCAATGTATATATTTTGACAGAAAGCTCAGAACAGGGCCGTGAGAATTTTTATTTTATCTATTCAACACGTTTGCTATGGGCTGGATCCGGTGCTGTGGGCTTGGATACAAGGCTTAATAATTATATTTTCTGGCTCAACAAGTTTGCAGTCTATTGGGAGAGTAAGACACAAACAGATGAATATAAAATGGGAAGTGAGTTTTGAGAAATATCTGAAGCTTAGTTAATTCTAGCAGGAATGTACATCTGTGCCCGGGGTCCTCAGAAGGCAAAGAGCTGCTGTGTGGCAGTATAGTTTTGGTTCAAGCAATGGTGGTTAAGGGGGCCAGCTTTTGCATCAGCCATAACTATACCAAGGGTTAATTTCAGGACCTAGGAGCTCTGAGGCTCTGAGTAAGGTATTAACATCTCAGAGCAACCATTTCCTGAACTACTGAAGAGTTTTACACAGAGGAAAGATAGAAATCTGCTTTAGGAAAATCTCTTAGCCATCTTTGTAGACAGTGGATTGGAGGAGGAGGCAAGGCTATGGAGAGAACCCAGCTCTGTTGATGAAATCAATGTCTCCAAATGCAGGCTCTTTTATATGCATTGCCAGCATCTGGCAGTGTCCGTGCTGAAAATGATTCACCATATACAGTACTTACTTCAGGTTTGGCAGGTGGCCAAGGGTCTGAGAGAAGAGCTACCCCTCCTCTCAACTCAGCACACAGGGCCCATTTAGAATCATCCCTTTAGAGGATGGTTGGGCTTCTTGCCCTCCAATCCCCGGTCTCCGCTGGCTGGGGAAATGACAGGCCCTGGGAATCAGAGAGACAGTGCCCTTCCTCATCATGCTCAGCTGCCCTACTGTCTAGGAGGTCATGGATTATCTCAGAGGTTGCAAAGCTTTTAGTGCATTTGCTGGAGGGGGTGTCTTGTGGATGTACACTCTGTTTACCTCTGCCATCCCTGGAGTAGGATGTGGGCAGGCTCTATCTCTGATGGACTGGAGCCAAGATGTAAGAAATCACAGCATCCTCGTGCTCCCTGGCTGCAGAAGGGCTTGTTCCTGCTTACTTGACAGTGCTTGTTTAAACGGGAGATTTTAAAGCAGTTTGAGGTTTTTCCCAGGGCATGTTTCCTGCTCTGGTTTTAGTGATACTCTTCAAGAATAGCAACAACAAAAATAGGGCCTATGCCTTCTTCTCTGTTAAGGGCCTCAAGAAATGCTGCTGTAAAGAAACTTGTTTAACTTTCCTTAAACCAGTTTTCTCAATGTATTTGGCATTGAAACCTTTTCTCTATAGATATGTTATCAACTTTCTTAGAATAATTTGGGGGAATTCCACTGTAATGAGTGGGTAAGCAGGGATGTGGGTGTGTGGTATAATGGAGAGTGATTATTTTGGTGTGAACATTGTGCTTTATTATTCATGTGACTGGAATAAATTCTACTAAATTACTAGTTAATTCTGCTAAGTCTCTGTTTCCTCATTTGTAAAACTGAGATAACACTTAACTTGATGGTTGTCATAAGGATTACCTGAGATGAAATAGATAAAGCTTCTGGTACATATAAAGTAATTAGTAGTTATTATTTCTGCAGTATAGACAATCATGAATCTAGGCTTCCAGAGATTAGTCCTCTCAGTACATTTATAGTTACTCATTAAGGATTCAACTGCAAAACTGAAACTGACATAAATATGGTTTATTTGAAATAGAACATTGGATTGGATTGATTTTGGTACTAAGGATAGAAGCAGAATACAGAATTATTTTCACTTTCTTCATGAAAATTGGATGGAAACTTGAATCTAATGCTTCCTAATAATGAACAGTGCACCTTGAAAAAAAGATTCTCAATCAAAATGTTTTTTATCCATTTTGAGTTTATTTTGGTGTAGGGTGTAAGTTGATGGTCTAGTTTCATTTTTCGGCAAGTAGCTGTCCAATTTTCCCAGCACCATTTATTAAAGAGGCTGTCCTTATTCCACTGTATGCTCTTGCAACCTTTGTCAAATATTAATTGAGCAAATTGCCTTGGGTCCATTTCTGGGTTCTCTATTCTGTTCCACTGGTCTATATACCTGTTCTTGTGCCAGTACCAGGCTGTTTTGATTATGGTGGCTTTGTAGTATAACCTGAAATCTGGTATTGTGATCCCTCCAACTTTGTTCTTCCTTTTCAAGTTTGCTGTGGCTATTCGAGGCCTTTTTTGGTTCCATATGAAAGGCAACCCACTGTATGGGAGAGCATAATTGCCAATGATATTTCAGATAACGGGTTAATTTCAATATATAGAGTACTCATACAACTCAACAAAAGGAAGACAAAGAACCCAATTTAAAAATGGGCAGAGGAGCTGAATAGACACCTCTTCAAACAGGACATACAAATGGCCAAGAGACATATGAAGAAATGCTCAACAACACTAATCATCAGAGAGATGCAAATTCAAACAACAATAAGGTATCACCTCACACCTGTCAGAATGGCCGCCATCAACAAATCATCAAACAACAGGTGTTGGTGAGGGTGTGGAGAAAAGGAGACTCTAATACACTGCTGGTGGGAATGCAGACTGGTGCAGCCACTATAGAAAACAATAATGGTGTTACCTCAAAAAATTAAAAATTGAACTGCCATTGACCCAGTGATACCATTTCAAGGAATATACCCTAAGAAGCCTGAAACACCAATCTGAAAGAATATATGTGCCCCCATGTTTGTAGCAGCACTATTTACATTATCTAAGATCTGGAAACAGCCCAAATGTCCATCAGTAGACAAATGAATAAAAAAGCTGTGGTACATATACACAATGGAGTACTATGGAGCTGTAAAAAGAAAGAACTCTTATCCTTTGAGACGACATGGAGGGACCTGGAAAGTATTATCCTAAGTGAAACAAGCCAAACAGAGAATGACAAGTATCATATGATGTCAGTTATTTGTGGAATATAATGGACATAAGAGTCTGAGGAATGGGGTAGTCCCAGAGACATGGAAGTGGGGTACAGACTGACAATCCCCAGAAGAGGGGGTGATGGGGGAGAGATAAACCACAGAACTTATGTGCATGTATGTATGAACAATGGACTTGTACAACAAAGCTGGGGACAGAGTGGGGAGGGAGAGGAAGGGGGAGTCAGTGGAGGGAAAAGGAGAAACATCTGTAACAAAAATAAATAAATTTTAAAAATTAATTAATTAATTAATTGGACAAAAAGATGTCCAGTTTTCAAGTCTGTGATATTAAAAGTTAACAAATTCTGTCTGTTCATTGTTTTTGTTTTCTACCCACATAGGAAAATCATTTACTGGACTTGAGGTGTGAGGAGATTCTGAACAATAGGGAAAGTAGTGTGATTTCTTGGGCCCTTAGCTTGCCTAAAACATTTCTACACCTGCTGGCTGTTGCTTAGAATCACATATCACAAAGGTGTTCTTTCCATGTTTGACTATAATAACTGCTACATAGATGGTAGATGGATGGATGGCTAGATGAGGCACAAAATTATGTTGATTATGTTGATAAATTGTTCTTTTCTACCCAACATTACCTGAAGATATTCATTTTGTAGCCTTTGACTTGTCTCTTCTCCCAGCTACAATTCCCCAGTATCTTCTTCTGTTTCCCATATATCAGTCTTAGTATCCCAATCCCTTGACATCGTGCCTGTCTCACCAATTAAGGAAGATTGTTTATCCACAAACACCTTTGCTGGAGAGAAGTCTAATTCACAGTCCATATACTAAGGCCTCTAAAACACGGGCCATAAATATTGTACTCTTGGCAGTTCTTGCCTCCACTGGCCCCTCCCCTGTTTTTGGAGTTCAAAGGCCAGAGGATAGGAAGTTTTGTGAGTGAAAGGGGAGAAAGAGTAGGAATAAATGCCAGCAGATAACACTCCTTGACATTGCTTTCCCTTTCTCAGAAGTGATGTTTTGTTGGTTTCTTTCCCACAGCTGAGCTTTTCATAAGAGGAGCTCTCTTCTCCCAGGGTTTGTTAAATGTAGTATTGCTGGATTAAAAACAAACAAACAAATAAAAAAAAACAAAAACACACATACACACACACACAAAACTTCAAAACTGTAGGGAATCCAGTCTTAATACATTTTGTTATCTAGTCCCTTACTATAGTATCAGTTTCTAATCTCATTGTTCATACCCCCATAATTTTCAGTTTAAAGTCATACTGACATAAGTAAATTTCTAACATTTAAATATCCCTTTGTGCCAATTAAGTGTAAATTACCTTAGAAGAATTTTGTTAGTATCTAGTGAATACCCAGGTCCCTCAGTGTAAATTTATTGACAACTAATTTTCTAGTGCAGCAGGTGCTAGTTATACTTGAAAGTTGCCTTTGATCCTTTGATCTGCTGATAATGTGGGTGTGAGTGTGGGGGAGGAAAAGGCTGTCTATAGTTCATTTAATTATTTATATAGCTCCTTTCACAGGATTAGAGAGAGAATCCTAAAGAAAACAGCACTGGTGGAAGCCATAGTAATTAGGAGGTCTCTCTTTAGTTTGACTAAATTTCACAGCAATCCCTGTGGCTTGGAAGTGAGAGAGTCTATTTCATTCTGTGGTTAAGAAGCATTCCCCTAGAGATTCAACATGGCAGAAGGCAAGACTGGAGTGAGGGTGACTGTGTGGGTGGGTAAGCGTGGGTGAGAGTGTGTGAGTGGGTGTGAGAGTAGGTAGGCATCTGCCTGGCAGTGAAGGAAATCAGGGCGGGTGGTTATGGTGCTTTGGGCAGGGGAGCTGCTGGCTGCCAATGCATGCTGCTTGACAGAGAACTTCTCCCGGCTTGGGGTTGGAAAGAGCCACCATTTTGGAATATCCTCTGGGTTCTCCTTGGGAGGAGGCAGAGGGGAGCAGCCAGGGAACAGTGCCCTGAGGCCATGGGCACCCCAGCCTGACTGGACCAGAGGTCTCCGCTGTCCCTCCACAAGCCCAGGCATAGTAGCCATGCCATCATAGGAGGTGTGCACAGCAGCCCTGCACCCACAAACCTGCACACACTGGCCTCATCCCCACCAGACGCATGCACGCCAACCATGCCCACTCGAGCACACCAGCTGTTCCTGCCCTGGACCAAACATGTCAGCAGTGTCCCAGCCAGACCTGTGAGTGCCAGCAGTACCTCAGCCAGAAACAAACACATGAGCTGTCTGCTCTCAGTAAACCCAGACACACAGCAGGTGAGAGCCGTTGGCCCAACAGGCCTCTCTGCAACTGGAAAGCCACTGGCACCCACTGCCATTGTTCTGAGAGATGCCAACCCACCTAGAGCCACCAGCCCCACTGTCTCAGCAATGGAGAGCTGCCAGCACCACCAGATGACTGGACTCAATCTGAATACCAGTCCCACCATTACTCACTGCACTTGGACACACTGACCTGCAAATGCCAAACAGTACACATCATTAGGTTTTGAACTACCAGACTGCTAAAATGGTGAGACAAAGAAGCAACCCCGAAATAAAAGAAAAGGAGGAATCACCAGAAAAGGAATTAAATATAATGGAGAAAAGCATTTTGTCAGATAAAGAATTAAAATAAATTGTTTTATGGGTGCTCAAACAACTTAGTGAGAACTACAAACTACTTAATGAGAACTATAAGGAACTCAGTGGGAACTATATCAGCATGAAGAAAGAGGTAGAAGCTATGAATGAGAATGAATTAGAAATGAATGACACAGTTGAAATAAAGGATACACTGGAAGAAACCAATAGTAGAGTAGAAGAAGCTGAGGACTGAATCAGTGAGTTAGAAGATAAAGTAGAAAAAAAAAAGAAAAATCAGAGCAGCAAATAAGAAGAAAAATTAAAAACCAGGAGCAGAGTTTAAGGGAGCTTTGGACAACAGGAAACTTAACATTTGCATTATAGGGATACCAGAGGAGAAGTCTGAGCAAGAATAGAGAACCTGTTTGAAGAAATAATGATAGTCAACTTCTCTCACGTGGTGAAGGAAAAGGTCCCACAAGTCCAGAACAGAGTCCCAATCAAGGAAAACGCCAAAGACCCATACCTAGAAACATCATAATTAAAATGGCAAATTATAAATGCAAAGAAAGAGTCTTAAAGGCAGCAAGAGAGAGACAGAAAGTCAACCTACAAGGAAGCTTCCATTAGACTGTCAGCTGATTTGTCAATAGAAACACTTCAGGCCAGAAGAGAGTGGCATGAAGTATACAAAGTAATGAAAAGCATGGGTGTGAATCCAAGATTACTCTATCCAGCAAGGCCATCATTCAAAATTGAAGGTGAAATAAAGAGCTCTGTAGACAAGAAAAGGCTAAAAGACTTTATTATCACCAAACCAGCACTGGAAGAAATGCTAAGGGGTTTTTTGTAAGAAGAAAAAGAAGAAATATATATAGACATAGAAACATAGGCATAAAAAATAAAATGGCAACAAATGAGTACCTATCAATAATAACCTTAAATGCAAATGGCTTAAATGCTCCAATAAAAAGATATAGGGTAGGTGACTGGATAAGAAAACATGACACATACATATGTTGTATTCAGAGACCCAACTCAGAAAAAAAATCCTCACAGAGGATGAAAGTGAAGAGCTGGAGAAAAATTTTCCATACAAATGGAAATAAAAATAAACTGGGGTAGCAGTTCTCATATCTGACAAGATAGACTACAAAATGAAGGCCAAAACAAGATACAATGAAGGCCATTTCATAATATCAAAATAACAAACAAGCAAACATAAAACTTCTGAAGGCCTTTATGGGAGAGATTGACAACAATATAATCATCATAGGAAACTTCAACACCCAACTGACATCACTGGATAGACCGTATAGACACAAAATCAACAAGGAAACAGAGACCCCAAATTACACACTAGATCAGCTGGATTTAATTGATATATACAGAGCATTTCACCACGAAACTGAAGAATATACATTCTTTTCAAGTGCACTTGGGACATTCTCAAAGATAGACCACGTTGTAGGACAAAAACTATGTCTCTACAAGCTGAAGAAGATTGAAAACAAATCAAGAATTTTCTTGGCCCAGCTAGTGTGGCTCAGAGGTTGAGCACTGACCCATGCAGAAAGAGGTAGCGGGTTCAGTTCCCGGTCAGGGCACATGCCCAGGTTGTGGGCCAAATCCTCAGGGGGAGCATGAAGGAGGTGTCCAATTGATGTTCTCTTTCACTGATGTTTCCATCTCTCCCTCTTCCTTCCTCTCTCTCTAAAATCAATAAAAATAAAAAAAATTAAAAAGAATCTTCTTGAATCACAATGGCATAAAACTATAAATCAATTACAATAAAAACACACAAAAACATTCAAACACAGGGAGGCTAAATAACATGTCATTAAACAATGTATGGGTTACCAATGAAATTAAGGAAGAAAAAAAAAAATAAAACTCCTGGAAACAAATGAAAATTAACACACCTCAACCCAAAATCTTTGGGAATTAGTGAAAGCAGTCCTGATAGGGAAATTCATAGCAATAGATGCCTAGCTCAAGAATTTACAAAATATATATATCATACACTCTGTAGCACTACAATTTAAATATTTTTAAAAAGAACAAGAGTAGCCTAGAATAAGTAGAAGGAAGGAAATAATAAACATCAGAGTGGATAAAACTGACATAGAGTTTTAAAAAAATACATAAGGGAGACTAGGAAAATGGCGGCGGAGTAAATGGAAGCTACACAGACCATCTCCCAGGACCAAACTGGAATTACAACAAAAATAAAGACAAATAGTCAGAAAAAGCAACCGAAAAGCAGCTGGCAGGACCATATAACCAGGGACACTGACTCAATCCTTATACACTTGTGAAGATGCGAGAAGGGGCTGGGAACCCACAGTCCACAGTGGCCTGGGCTGGGACCTGCGGCCGCCTTGGCAGGGAACTGTGCCCTCGACTGGGACCTGTGGCCTCGACTGGGAGCTGTGCCCTCGGCTGGGACCTGTGGCCTCATTTGGGAGTGGCGCCCTCGGCTGGGACTTGCGGCCTCGGCTGGGAGCTGTGCCCTCAGCCGGGACCTGCGGCCTTGTTTGGAACCTGCGGCCTTGGCTGGGACCTGCAACCTGGGCTGGGAGCTCCACCCTCAGCTAGGAGCTACGCCCTCGGATGTGAGCTGCCACAGCCTCAGCCTGGAGTGAAGGCCTTAGCTGGGAGCTGCACACTTAGCTGAGAGCAGCACCCTCGGTTTAAGTCCCAAGTGGCCCCACAGCACAGAGCCGTGACAGAGGCAAAATTAGCAGCAGCTACTCACCTTGGGCTCCGGCAGAGGGAGGGCAGACTGGACTGGAACTGAGTGGGGACTGTTGTAACCCAGGAGAATCAACCTCACTCGGATACAAAGTAGTTTTGAATATTAGGAGCTTTACTACCTGGGCAGGGACTGCAGCCAACCTACACAGAGGAGAACTGCAGCCCCGAGCTCAGGGGGAGGGTTGCTTATATAGGACAGGGGTTACTCAAGAGTTTAGCAGAGCAAGCAAGCTACATGTACAGAAGCATATATCAGCAGTTAGTAGCTGTACAAGTTGTTTATTTTATATTTATTAACATTTACTAGACCCTAGCTTTTAATGCCTCATTGTCCCGTCTGGCATCTCCTGATTAGTTAGGCTCATGGTCAATACCCTTGTGGTCATGGCTGATGCATACCTTCCTCTTCAAGAATTTTTGCAAAAACAACTCAGGTTCAAGGAACCCAGGAGAGGTTCCTTCTTCTAGCGGATGGAGAATTACTGGGTTATAACAGGGACACTAGGGATTTGGAGGGAGCTCATAGCTTTTGCTATGGTCATCTTACTCCTTCCCAGGGCCCTGGGGAGAGGAGGCAAACACTCCCTCAGAGATTAAAGCCCACCGGGTGGCCATTGAAATGCTAATTGAGGCCCATTAACAACCAGCATCTGCCCCACCCTCCGGAAATCCTCTTACACTGAGCACCTGAGGAAGTTTTTCATTCAACTTAGAAATCAAGGTTCTTAAGATGACCTCCAGGCAAAAAAGCTAGAGGAAACTACCATTCCCTGGGCTAGCAACTCTACCCAGGTAAGTAAGACTTGACAGTGGTGTTTAAAGTGGGTCCTCCCTGCCTCATTCAAACCCAGGAGAGGGAGCCATAAACAACAGAACACCAACACACACAGGGAAAATTTGGCAAGCTCCAAAGCCCACTGTGATAGCTAAAATGGTGAAACACAGAAACAAAAGACAATTGAAAGAACAAGAGACCTCTACCAAAGATGAGATAAATGAGGTGCAGTTAAGCAAATTAACAGAACTAGAATTCAGAGCCATGATCTTGAAGAAGCTCAACAGCACTTGTAAGGACATGAGCACCATGAGTAAAGACATAGAAATGTTGAAAGTCAACCAGTTGGAAATTAAAAACCACCAAGAAGAAATGAAGAATGACATATCAGAAATAAAGAACATATTGGAAGATCTAAAAAGCAGAGTAGGGGAAGCTGAGGACTGGATCAGTAAATTAGAAGATAGGGCAGAAAAATATCAACCAAGCAGGAAACCAAAAGAAAAAAAAAATAAAGTAATTAAAAAAGAGGAAAACATCTTTAGAGAACTGTGGGACAACTTGAAACGTAATAGCATTCATATCATTGGAGTCACAGAAGAAGAAGAAAATGATCAAGGGTTAGAGAATATATTTGAAAAAATAGTGACAGAAAACTTTCCTAATTTGGTGAAGGAAGAAGGTATACAAGTTCAAGAAGCACAGAGAGCCCCAAGTAAAAAGAACCAAAACAGGACCACACCAAGACACATAGTAATCAAAATGCCAAAAATTAGAGACAAAGAAAGAATCCTAAAAGCAGCAAGAGAGAAGTTACAGGTTACCTACAAAGGAAACCCCATAAGGCTCTCAGCTAACTTTTCAACAGAAACACTACAGGCCAGAAGGGAATGGCATGAGGTACTCAAGGTCATGAAAAACAAGGATCTGAATCCAAGACTACTCTAACCAGCAAAGCTATCATTCAAAATAGAAGGTCACATAAAGAGCTTCCCAGACAGAAATAAAAAGGCTAAGGGAATACATTAGCACCAAACCAGAACTGCAAGAAATGTTAAAACGACTGCTGTAATTACCAGGAGAAATAGGAAGAAACATAGAACCACACTAAACAAAAATGGCAATAAATAAGTACCTATCAATAATCACCTTAAATATAAATGGATTGAATGCACCCATAAAAAGACATAGAGTAGCTGATTGGATAAGAAAGCATGACTCATCTACATGTTGTTTACAAGAGACTGACCTCTCAACAGAAGACTCACATAAGTTGAAAGTGAAGGGATGGAAAAAAATCTTCCAAGCAAATGGAAAGGGAAAAAGCTGGGGTAGCAATACTCATATCTGATAAAATAGATTTCAAAAGGAAGGCCTTAACGAGAAACAAAGAAGGCCACTACATAATATTGAAAGGATCTATCCAACAGGAAGATATAACCTTGATAAACAAATATGCACCCAAATATAGGAGCACCAAAATATATTTAAAATCTTCTGGAGGACTTTAAAGGAGAAATTGAAAGCAATACAATCATAACAGGGAACTTCAACACCCCGCTGACATCACTGGATAAATCCTCTAGCCAAAACATTAGCAAGGAAACAGACACTCTAAATGAAGCACTAGACCAAATGGATTTAATAGGTATCTACAAAGAATTACACCCCAAAAGTACAGAATTCACATTCTTCTCAAGTGCCCATGGGACATTCTCAAAATAGACCACATGTTAGGGCACAAACTGAGTCTCTACAAGTTCACGAAGACTGAAATCATATCAAGCACCTTCTCAGATCACAATATCATGAAACTAGAAATCAATTGTAACAAGAACATGCAAAGATATTTGAACACATGGAAGCTAAATAGCATGTTATTAAACAATGAATGGTTACCGAGGAGATCAACAAAGAAATTATAAACTTCCTGGAAACCAATGAAAATGAAGACACAACAACACAAATTCTATGGGATGTAGCAAAAGCATTTCTGAGAGGGAAGTTCATTGCACTACAGGCCTACATGAAAAAAAAAAAAAAAAAACAACAAGAAAAAAATCTTTAATAAACTATCTAACCTCACACCTTAAAGAACTAGAGAGCAAACAAAAGTAAAACCCAAGAGCAAGCAGGAGAAAATAAATAGTCAATATCAAAGCAGAAATAAACAACAAAGAGTCAAAAAAAAAAAAATTCACAGGATCAATGAAACAAAGATTTGGTTTTTCGAAAAGATAAACAATATTGATGGACCCTTAACTAGACACAACAAGAAACAAAGAGAGAGAACCCAAGTACACAAAATCAGAAATGAAAGAGAAGAAGTAACAACTGACACCAGAGAAATACAAAAGATCGTTAAAAACTACTATGCACAATTATATGGCAAGAAATTCGACAATCTAAGCGAAATGGACAAATTTCTAGAAACACATAGTCTCCCAAAACTGGCCCAGGAAGAGATAGAAAACTTGAACAGACCAATAACAACAGAAAAAATTTAAGATGTTATCAAGACTCTCCCAGCAAACAAAAGCCCAAGCCTGGGTGGATTCACAGGAGAGTTTTACCAAACATTCAAAGAAGAACTACCAACCATTCTCCTCAAACTATTTCAAATAATTCAAGAAGAAGAAAGACTTCCAAACTCGTTTTATGAAGCCAGCATAATTCTAATTTTAAAACTAGAAAAAGACACTCCAATGAAAGAAAACTACAGGCCAATATTCCTGATGAACATAGACACCAAAATCCTGAACAAAATATGAGCAAATCGGATCCAGCAATGTACCAAAAAAATTATTCAACATGACCAAGTGGCATTCATCCCAGGGATGCAAGGCTGGTAAAATATTCACAAATTAATAAAGGTGATACACCACATAAATAAAATAAAGAATAAAAACCACATGATCATATCAATAGATGCCAAAAAAGCCTTTGACAAAACCCAGCATCCATTTCTAATAAAAACACTCAGCAACGTGGGAATAGAGAGATCATATCTTGACATAATAAAGGCCATATATGGAAGACCTACAGCCAACATCATACTCAATGGGCAAAAACTAAAAGCATTTCCCTTAAGAACAGGAACAAGGTAAGGATGCCTACTTTCACTACTCTTATTTAACATAGTACTGGTAGTCTCAGCGACAGTAATCAGCCAGGAAGGAAAAATAAAAGGGATCCAAATTGGAAAGGAGGAAGTGAAACAGTCATTATTTGCAGATGGCATGATACTATACATAGAAAACCCTAAAGACTCCATCAAAAGTTTACTAGACTTAATAAATCAATTTGGCAAAGTGGCAGGATACAAAATTCATGTCAAAAAATCAATGGCATTCTTATACACCAATGATGAACTCACAGAAAGGGAAACTAAGAAAACAGTCCCATTTACCATTGTGGCAAAAAAGTTAAGTTACATAGGTTCTTTATTTGTTTGGTTAAGTTTATTCCTATTCCCAGAAAACTACAGGACATTGAAAAATTAAATAGAGGAAGATATAAAAAAGTGAAAGCACATAGCCTGTTCATTGATTGGAAAAATGAACATCATTAAAATGTCCCTACCACCCAAAGCAATTCATAGATTCAATGCAATCCCCATAAAAATACCAATAGCATACTTCACAGAATTTGAACAAATAGTTCAAAAGTTCATATGGAACCAAAAAAGACCTTGAATAGCCACAGAAATCTTGAAAAAGAAGAACAAAGTTGGAGGGATCACATTACCGGATTTCAGGTTATAATACAAAGACACTGTAATCAAAAGAGCCTGGTATTGTCACAAGAACAGGCATATAGACCAGTGGAACAGAATAGAGAACCCTGAAATGGACCCAAGCAATATGCTCAATTAATATTTGACAAAGGTGGCCAGAGCATACAGTGGAGTAAGGACAGCTGGTTTAATAAATGGTGTTGGAAAAACTGGATAGCTACATGCAAAAAAAAAAATTAAATTAGACCATCAACTTACATCCTACATAAGAATTAACTCAAAATAGATAAAAGACTTAAACTTGACTCATGAATCCATAAAAATCCTAGAAGAAGCTGTAGGCAACAAAATTTCAGACATCCTACACAGCAGAATTTTCACTGATACATCACCTAAGGCAATAGAAACAAAGGAGAAAATGAACACATGGGACTACATCAAACTCAAAAGGTTCTGCACAGCAAAAGATACAATCATCAAAATGGAAAGGCTACCCACTGTATGGGAGAGTATAATTGCCAATGATATATCTGATAAAGGGTAATTTTTAATATATATATAGAGTGCTCATACAACTCAACAAAAGGAAGACGAAAAACCCAATTTAAAAATGGTCAGAGGAATGAAATAGACACCTCTTCAAACATGACATACAAATGTCTAAGACACATATGAAGAAATGCTCAACATCACTAATCAGAGAGATGCAAATTAAAACAACAATGAGATATCATCTCACACTTGTCAGAATGGCCACCATCAACAAATCATCAAACAACAAGTGTTGGCGAGGGTGTGGAGAAAAGGGGACTGTAGTACACTGCTGTTGGGGATGCACACTGGTTCAGCCACTCTGGAAAACAATATGGTGTTACCTCAAAAAATTAAAAATTGAACTTCCATTTGACCCAGTGATCCTACTTCTAGGAATATACCCTAAGAATCCTGAAACACCATTCAGAAAGAATATATGAACCACCATTTTTGTAATAGCACTATTTACAATAGCTAAGATCTGGAAACACCCCAAGTGTCCATCAGTAGACGAATGGATAAAAAAGCTGTGGTACATATACACAATGGAGTACTATGTAGCTGTAAGAAAGAAAGATCTCTTATCCTTTGAGATGACATGGAGGGACCTGGAAAGTATTATCCTAAGCAAAACAAGCTAAACAGAGAAAGACAAGTATCATATGATGTCAATTATTTGTGGAATATAATGAACATAACAGTCTGAGGAATGGGGTAGTCCCAGAGACGTGGAAGTGGGGTACAAACTGACAATCACCAGAAGAGGGAGTGGTGGGGGAGAGGTAAAACACAGAACTTATATGTTTGTATGCATGAACAATGGACATGGACAACAAAGCTGGGGACAGGGCAGGGAGGGAGGGGGACGGGGAATCAGTGGGGGAAAAGGAGAAACATCTGTAACAAAAATAAATTAATTAATTATTAAAAAATTCAAAACAAAAAATATTAAATATTCTTGATTTTTAAAAAAATAAAATCACACACACACACAAATACACAAGGTCTATGAAACCAAGAGATGGTTCTTTAAATAGATGTACAAGATTAATCAACCTTTAGTCAGAGTCAATAAGAAAAAAAGAGAGAGGACCCACATAATTAAAATCAGAGATGAAAGCAGTCAAATAATAACTAACACCTCAGAAATACAAAGGAGTGTAAGAAAATACTATGAACAATTATATGATAACAAATTGTACTTCCTAGGCAAAATGCACAAATTTGAAGATGAAGGAACACTTCCAAGCTCTTTTTACACAGCCACAATTACCCTAATTCCAAAACCAGATAAAAACACTACAGAGAATGTTGTAACCCAGGAGAATCAACCTCACTCAGACACAAACTAGTTTTGAATATTTGGAGCTTTATTACCTGCGTAGGGACTGCAGCCAACCTATACACAGGAGAACTGCAGCTCTGAGCTCAGGGGGAGGGTTGCTTTTATAGGACAGGAGTCATTCAAGAGTTTAGCAGAGCAAGCAAGCTATGTGTACAGAAGCAAAGGCAGTTAGCTATAAGCAGGAGGAAAGGAGGTGGGAGGGAGCTGAGGCGAAAGGGAACTGGGTGAACTGGGTCAACATACATCTATCCTGCCATTCATTCCATTATCTAAGTTTTAAACAAACTAACAAATCCGTTTAGAGGACACATTCATTTAGAGGAGTATCAGGCCAGCAGGTACTTCCTCAGGTTGCCTCTGAAAGCTTTATAGTTGGCCTTTTCTTTATTTAATCAGGACAAAGTGATAGGAGCAGGTTATTACAAAGAAAGATAATTATAGGCCAATATCCCTGATGAACATAGATTCGGAAATCCTCAAAAAATATTAGCAAACAAAATCCAGCAATATATTAAAAATATTATACATGATGACCAAGTGGGATTTATTCCAGGGATGCAAGGCTAGTACAACATTTGAAAATCAATAAATCTGATATATCACATAAACAACTTAAAAGATAAAAATGACATAATCAGATCAATAGATCCAGAAAAAGGCACTCAACAAAATCTAGCACCCATTTAAATTTTTTTTCTTTATTGATTTTAGAGAGAGATGAAGGGAGAGGGAGAGAGATAAAAACATTGATGAAAGAGAACATCGATTTGCCATCTCCTGCATGCCCACTTACTGGGGATTTGGCCCAAAACCTGAGAATGTGCCCTGACCGGGAATTGAACCAGCAACCTCTTGGGTGCATGGGTCAATGCTCAATCAATGAGCAACACTGGCCAGGCCATCACCCATTTTGTTTTAATAAAATGTCTTAGCAAATTGGAAATAGAAGGATAACACCTTAACATAACAAATGCCATATATGACAAACTTACAATTAATATCAAACTCAATGGGAAAAAAACTAAAAACACTTTCCTAAGAACAGAAACAAGACATGGATGCCCACTTTTACCACTTTTATTTAAAGTATTACTGGAGTTCCTAACAACAGCAATCTGGTAAGGAGAGAAAATAAAAGGCATCCAAATTGGAAATGAGGAATTAAAACTGTAATTATCTGCAGATGACATGTTGGAGTACATAGAAAATCCTAAAGACTCCACCAAAAAAAAACTACTAGATTTAGTAAATGAATTCAGCAATGTAACAGGATACAAAATTAACACCCAGCAATCGGTGGCATTTTTATACACCAATAATAAACTATCAGATAGAGAAACTAAAAAAGTAATCTCATTTACCACTGCAACAATAAAATTAAGATACATAGGAATAAATTTAACAAAGGAGGTAAAAGACTTGTACTCAAAAAACTACAGGATGTCAAAAAAAGATAGAGGAAGATATAACAAATTGAAGAATATACTGTGTTCATGGGTTGGAAGAATTGACATCATTAAAATGCCCATACTTCCCAAAGCAATTTATAGATTCAATGAAACCCCTATTAAAGTACCAATGGCATATTTCACAGATCTAGAACAAACACCCCAAAAGTTCATATGGAACCAAAAAAGACCCTGGATAGCCAGAGCAATCTTGAAAAAGAAGAACAAAGTAGGTGGAATCTCAATACCAGATATCAAGTTATATGGCAAAGCCACTGTAATCGAAACAGCATGGTATTGGCACAAGAACAGTTATATAGATCAATGGAACAGAACAGAGAACTTTGAAATTGACCCAAGCCATTATGTCAATGATAATTGACAAAGGAGACAAGAGCACATAATGGAGTAATGAAAGTCTCTTCAATAAAGGGTATTAGAAAAATTGGACAGGTACATGCAGAAAAATGAAACTAGACCATACACTTATACCATGAACAAGAACAAACTAAAAAGAGATAAAAGACTTAAATGTAAGTTGTGAAACCACAAAAATTCTTTAAGAAAACATAGGCTGCAGAAACTCAGACATCTCACGTAGCAGATTTTTCACTGATAAAATACCTAGGGCAAGAGAAACAAACAGACAAAATAAATGGGACTACATCAAACTCAAAAGCTTCTGAACAGCAAAAGAAACCAGCATCAAAACAAAGAGGGAACACTGGGTTTTGGAGAGCATATTTGCCAATGATACATCTGACAAGATTTAATTTCCAAAATATATAAGGTACTCATACAACTCAACAAAAGGAAGACAAACAATCCAATTAAATGTGAAATCCATGTGGCTCAGTGGATTGAGCATTGTCCCATGGACTGAGAGGTCCTGGTCAGGGCACATGCCCAGGTTGTGGATTAGATCCCAAGTTGGGGGTGTGCAGGAGGCAGCTGATAGATGTTTCTTTCTTACTTGAATGTTTATATTTCTCTCTCCCTTCCTCTCTCTTTAAAAAATCAATATAAATACAAAATTTAAAAAAGTGGAAGTGGGGTACAGACTGACAATCCCCAGAATAGGGGGTGGTGGGAGAGAGATAAACCACAGAACTTATATGCATGTATGCATGAACAATGGACATGGACAACAAAGCTGGTGACAGGGCAGGGAAGAAGGGGGAGGGGAAATCAGTGGGGGGGGAGAAACATCTGTAACAAAAATAAATAAATTAGTTAAAAAATGAATAAATAGAAAGTACAGAAGATAGCAGCTGGCAGGACCGGAGGGAGGGTGAGTGTTTGAGAGAGTGAGCAAGTGTGTGAGAAAGTGTGAGTGGACGTCAAGGTGGACAACCAAACCCGAGCAGTACAGAGCCACAGAGCAGAAAGTTCCTGTGTTGTGGACCTGAGCAGCCAACTACCAAGGTAATCTGCCCTTCAGGGTGCTTCTCCCCATGCAGCGGGGAGGTCCCACCATTTTGGAAGACCCTGGGTCTTCCCTGGGAAGAGGCAGTGGGAGCGGCTAGGGCACAGCAACGTGAGCCCACCAGCACACCTGCCACCATCGCACCAGTGATCACTCTGTGTCAACACAGACCAGTGCACAGTAGTGAAGCACCCAAGATGCTGGTTGTGGAAGCCTCAGACAGCCTGGAGTCCAGCATCATCCCTCATAGTAGCAGCCCCTTCAGAGTCAAGATATACCCCCAACAACAGAGGCTGGGGAGAAGACATCCATACCCAGGCAACAGAAGCACAGACCAGCAGCTGAGATCCATCCCCAAAAACTACAGAAAAGGCTAAGCAAGAGTTGAGCCCCACAGGGCAGAAGCACTCCCCAGCTGCCAGCAGTGGGACCTGGGGCTTAACAAAGGCCTATGCTATCCAGCAGCTCACAGGAGCAGAGGGAAGCCTGAGCCTGAGAGAGACTGGTGCAATTCAGCTGCCCACACCCTAGAACTGCAGGTTGCAGGGGCACCAGAGAGGCCCATGCGACTCAGCAGGGACTGTGTGATCCAGTTACCCCAGGGACCTGGGTGTGCTGATGCACCAGAGAGGCCTGTGCCACCCAGCAGAGACTGTGCAATCTAGTTACCCTTGGGACCTGCGAGCTACTGAAACACCAGAGAGGCCTGTGCAACCCAGCAGGGATGGCACAATCTAGTTACCTATGGGACCTTCAGGGTGCTGAAGCACCAGAGAGGCCTGTGTGACCCAGCAGCCCATAACCTAGGCATAGAGCCTTGTCCCCAATGGGACTGTGCAATCCAGTTACCCATGGGACATGCAGGGTACGGGGGCAGCAAAAAGGCATGTGCTACCCAGTTGTGCACAAGATAGGCATAGAGGATGTGAAAATGGAGGTGGAGTGAATAGAAGCTACGCAAACTATCTCCCAGGACCAAAGGGGAATTACAAATAAATAAAGACTAATACTCAGAAAAAAGCAACAGAAAAGCAGCAGGACAGGACCATATAACCAGGGACATTGGTAGAATCTGAGGAGGCACAAGAGGGTGGCAGGCTGGGAGCCCACGGACAGTAGCAGTCTTAGCTATGAGCAGTCCCTTAAGTAATAAAGACAAAGCCCCCTCCACAGCGCAGAGAACCAGAACATAGTGCTAAAATAGCCACAGCCACTCACCTGGGGGCTACAGAAGAGGGAGGGCAGACTGGGGTGGAACTCTCTGGGGACACCTGGGATTTGGAGGGCACTCAGAGTTTTTGCTGAGTTATGGCCACAAAGCACAGTGGCCAGTGTGCTCCTTTCCAGAGCTGTGGGGAAATGCAGCAGCTCCCCAGCTCTGAGATTCAGTCTTTCCCAGATAAGGCAAAGAAATGCAAATTAAGGCTCATTAACAACCAGCATCTATCCCACCCTCTGGAAATCCTTTTATGCAGAACACCAGGACTACATTCCAAGGCATTGAGTAACTGAGACTACTAGCCACCAGGAAAAAGCTAGAGGATAACTGAACCTTTCCTGGGCTTGTAAATCTACCCAGGAAAGTAAGACATGACAGTGGTGTTTAACATCGTCCTTCCCAGGCTCATCCAAACCCAGTAGAGGGAGCCACAAACAGCAGAACACCAACACCCACGGGGAAAATTTGGCAGGCTCTAAAACCAACTGAGTTAGCCAAAATGGTGAAACAAAGAAACAAATCCCAAATGAAAGAACAAGAGAATTCTATTGAAGATGAGATAAGTGAAATGCAGTTAAGCAAATTATCAGAGATAGAGTTCCAAGTCATGATCTTGAGGAAGCACAACAGCATGAGTAAGGACATCAGCACCATGAGTAAAGATATAGAAACACTGAAAACTGACTTAGTTGAAATGAAGAATGGCATAGCAGAAATTAAGAACACATTGGAAGGAGTAACCATCAGATTAGAGGAAGCTGAGGACTGGATCAATGAGTTATAAGACAGGGTAAAAAAATCAACCAATCAATAAACAAAAGATAGAAACAATTAAAAAACAGGAGGACAGCTTCAGAGTACTGTGGGACAATCGGAAATGTAATAACATTCGCATCATAGAAGTCCCCGAAAAGGAATAAAATGGGCAAGGGTTAGAGAATATATTTGAAGAAATAGTGACTGACAACGTTCCTAACTTGGTGAAGGAAGAAGGCATTCAAGTTCAAGAAGCACAGAGAGCACCACAAAAGAGGAACCCAAACAGGCCCACACAAAGACACAAAGTAATTAAAATGCTGAAAATTAAAGACAAATATAGAATCCTAAAGGCAGCAAGAGATATGCAACAGGTTACCTACAAAGGAAACCCCATAAGGCTCTCAGCTGACTTCTCAAAAGAAACACTACAGGCCAGAAGGGAGTGGCATGAAGTAATCAAGGTCATGAAAAACAAAGATCTGAATCCAAGATTTCTTTATCCAGCAAGGGTATCATTCAAAATAAACAGTCAAATAAAGAGCTTTCCAGACAAAAAAAAAAAAGTTAAGGGAATATATTAACACCAAACCAGCACTGCAAGATATGCTAAAAATACTGCTGTAATTAGTAGAAGAAATAGGAAGAAAAATAGAACCACACTAAACTAAAATGGCAATAAATAAGTACATATCAATTATCACCTTAAATGTGAATGGTTTGAATGCTCCGATAGAAAGACACAGAGTAGCTGACTGGATAAGAAAGCATGACGCACACATATGTGTTTTACAAGAGACATACCTCACAACAAAATACTCACATAGGTTGAAAGTGAAGGGATGGAAAAAAAATATTTCATGCAAACGGAAAGAAAAAAAAAAAACTGGGGTAGCAATATTCATATCTGGTAAAGTAGATTTCAAAATGAAGGCCATCAATGATATATCAAATAAGTGGTTAATTTCCAATATATAGAGAGTGCTCATACAACTCAACAAAAGGAAAACAAAGAACCCAATTAAAAAATGAGCAGAGGAACTAATAGACACCTCTCTAAACAGGACATACAAATGGCTAAGACACATATGAAGAAATGGTCAACATCACTAATCATCAGAGAGATACAAATTAAAACAACAATGAGGTATCACCTCACTCCTGTCAGAACAGCTGCCATCAACAAATCATCAAACAACAAGTGTTGGCGAGGGTGTGGAGAAAAGGGGACTCTAGTACACTGCTGGTGGGAATGCAGACTGGTACAGCCACTATGGAAAACAATATGGTGTTTCTTAAAAAAATTAAAAATTGAACTGCCATTTGTCCCAGTGATCCCATTTCTAGAAAATTACCCTAAGAATCCTGAAACACCAATCTGAAAGAATATATGTACCCATGTTCATAGCAGCACTATTTATAATAGCTAAGATCTGTAAACAGCCCAAGTGCTCATCAGTAGATGAGTAGATAAAAATCTGTGATATGCAAATGCCACATGATCTCACTTTTTTGTGGAATACAATGATCATAACAGCCTGAGGAATAGAGTAGATCCAGAGACATGGAAGTAGGGTACAGACTGACAACCCTCAGAAGAGAGGGTTGTGGGGGGAGGGAAGAGATAAACCACAAAACTTATATGCATGTATGCATAATCAATGGATATGGACAACAAAGCCGGGACAGGGTGGGGTGGATGGGAAAGAGGGTGTCAATGCGGTGAAAAAAAAAAGAATTTGACTCTCAAAAAAAAAGCTGTGAGATATATATATATATATATATATATATATATATATATATACACACACACACACACACACACACACACAATAAAATATTATGCAGCTGTAAAGAAGAAGTATCTGTTACCCTTTGAGACTACAGGCAGGAACCTGGAGAGTATTATGCTAAGCAAAATAAGCCAGTCATAGAAGGATAAGTATCATATGATATCACTTATATGTTGAATCTATTGAACAAAATAAACTGTTGAATGAAATGGAAACAATGGCCTAGAAATATGGAACAGTCTGATGAACCTCTGAGGGAAGGGTGGGGGAAGGAAAAAGATTAACCAAGGAACTTACATGCATATATGCATTACCCATGGACAAAGACAATAGGGTGGTGAAGGCCTGGGGTGGTACAGAAACTGGGAGGAGGTAGGCAATGGGGCAAATAAAGGGGGGGGGGTATCTGTAATACCCTAAACAATAAAGATTTGATAATAAAAATAAAAAGCATTTTCCTGAAGGAGTCCTGCTGATTCTGGATATTAAGGAAGAATTCCTGGTGGCAATTAATTGTATGCAACACTTTAATTTAAAATGAGTCACTCTAGTTTTTAAAAAAATAAAACCCTCTCAACTGTGAAAGTAAAATAAAAATAAATATTGATGGCCATATTGACAACTTTGTCGAAGCACTCAGCATTTTTTTTTTTTCTTTATAATCATAGTGCCAGTTGTGCCAGGACCACAGTCTGTATAGCTAAGAAGAACATTCAGCTTAGTCCCAGGTAAGCATGTCCATCATGTGGATTGCTAGGGAAACCAAATTAGACCTGGGCTGGGGCCGAGTAATTCCATTCTCAATACCTGGGCTTGGTCCATGCTGTACTTTTCTAAATTCAAAGATGAGGCAGCAGCATTTGCTTCTACATCAGGTGAATTCTCTTAGGGACCTCAGGGCTTCCGAAGCCAGGAGAATCTATGAAGAGCAGAAGGCACACCAGGGAAGCCGATAATGAGTATTCATTCTATAAATCTTAACTATTTGGTACTCAAGCTCGTTTGTGTATTCTTATCATCTCTATTAATCGTATACTTCTAGAAAGCCAAGCTTGTTTGCTTTGTTTTCAAGCCTGCACAAGTGCTACTTACAAATAAATATTTCCACCTGCTAACTCCTACCCATGCTGCAGCTCTCAAGCCTTTTCTGAACCTTTCAGGCAGAATACACACTCCATCTGAATTTGCTCACCTTTAAATGGGGCTCAGTAGAAAATACAATACTTTAATTTTTCTGGCCTTGACCTTGGTCCATGTTTTAAGCTTGTCATCTGGATTTTGGGCCTGTGCTAGATGGAGACACTTCAGTTTTGGTCCTACACTGTTCTCTAAACCCTCCCACACAGCCTCGCCTGCACCCACAGGATTCTTATAAAAAGCCTCGGCAGCTGGGTACTGGTCAACTAAGGAAAACACTTTGGTCTTTGCCTTCCTTCCTTTAGCTTCTACTTGCCCAAGGTTTCAGACTCTCTGGTAACGCCATCATAAATTGCCCTTTGTTTCTTTCTCTGTTTAGGCTAGATGACTTAACTCCAGCTTCTTCTCCAGGACTAGCTCAGAATTACCACAGGCTGTGGTGGCTGCAGATATGTCAAGATTTTAGTCTGAACAGCCCTAAAGCACCCACTCCAGAACTCTCATACAGTGCAATAAAATTTATGGAAAGAAGTTGGATGCTTTTTGTCCATCCCCCTATGGCCTGAGGATTTTTTTCTCTCTGGTCCACAGGCCGATGCTCCAACCGTTGAGCCAAACCGGTCAGGGTCCTGGGGCATTTTTTAGGGCCACTAGACCATACCTCACATTAAGCTCAACCCTGGCCTGGACAGCAGAAGGACCATAGCTCTTTCTTTTTCAGCGCACATGCAGCTCTTTGTTTGTCCTCAGTGCTTTAAGTCCAACATGTGTAAGAGTTACTTGGCTCCACAGCTTCCACTCTTCATAGAGCATCATCTCTTCATGGGTTGATGAAGTATCAGCCCCCCTCTTCCTCCCTATAGTGTGTGGCATATTAAAGAAGTTCAAAAGTTTCTGAAATGAATTGACTCTGTAGTGGCTGCCCATCATGGCAAAACTCTCAGAGAGGATAAACAGCAAAGAGGCAGAAAAGGAGAATAGATACCAGTGGAGGGCTTACGTTTCAGAGAATCCATATGTGAAAACAGCACCTTAAATTGCTGCTTGAACATGCACTGTTTTAGATTTACATTATAAAGCCTTGTTAGGGCCCAGGAACCTGGCTTGTTGATAGAGGCCATAGTTCAGGACATGACCCTGGAACTGGCTACGCTAGCACAGACCATGTTACCATTATATAAGCATGATATAACAAAAGGTGAGGATGCACAGTGCTGTGCCAAGTGTCTGGTCACACAAGTCTATAAAAGCCTCTATTTGTATTGAATAAAACTGCTGCTGTTTGTTGACCCCTTCTAATGTTGGCTCCACGTGCTTTTTTTACCTTGAGTATCTTACCGCCGAACAACCCCCCACCCCCACCCCCACCGCGCAAATCCCTGCACTTGGCGGTGAGTGCCCAGACAACCCTCAGTGAAAAGCAACCCTGGGTGGAAGGGATGTGGCCTCCCAAATCACCCTGGTACCCGGTGGCACTGTAGTTGATGGTCTGGACGCCACCAGAAGATTGGGACACTGGATGTCCCTAGCCTGACGAAGTACAGAAGGCTTTGGAAATGCTGGAGCCGAATATTCCTGTGGTGCATTGGGAGACTGTGGGTGGAGTCGCTTATATGTTCCTGGCTGTCTTGCGACATGCCAGATGAGACATCCAGGACCTTATGGACCAAGTGAAGCAACTACAGTGGAGGGAGGAGGACTTGGAGCAGTGCCTGGAGGCAGCTGGGTACATGCTCTATGGTCAGGCAGAGTCGGCTGTGTCTTCCTACGCTTGCAGCCCTGCTGGGTCCCTACGACATACCTGACCCTTGGTGTGGCAGAAAGTAGAGATAGAATAACCTTTAGCACCAGGAGTGAGGCTGGCAGGACCCCCACAATTGACCCGGCATACATTTTATACGATGTATCCTGCCATGGAGTTTTGGGACTTGGCCAAGCAATGCAAGCAGCGGTTGGGGGAGTCTGTCCCAGCTTGGTTGTTATGCCTCTGGGATGATGGTGCAGACAATACTGAGTTCAGCCCCACTGTGATAGGACAACTGGCCAGTATCGCCACCATTCCCTCCCTGTGGCAGTGGCTGCAGAATGTGCTGCAGACAAACCCCCAGGCTGGTAACCAGACACTGATTAATTGGTTGTTAGGGGCTACCCGAACCATGTGGGATAATGCTGGAGATCTCCCAGAACATGTAAGTAAGTGGATTACTTACTTGGACTTAGTGCAAATCATGGGAGATTGATATGCGCCAGATGGTTTTCTCACAGCAGTGCACCAGCCCAGATGAAGAGTCATTTCTGGCTCATATGAAGGACATGGTGCTAGCAAATGGCCCCTCAGGGACTTTTGGGACTATGCCAGCTTTATTGCCCCCTTGCACAGACTGCCCAGTCCATGAAGTAACTGCTGCCTTTGCACTGCTGGGGGATGTAGAAGTATGAAAACAAGGCTGGGTGACAAAGGTATGGGAGCTTATGGGGGGCAAGGCTAAGCATTGTCGGGCCACACCGGCTGCAAGTTCACAGGCAGAGGGACCGATGAGGACTCAGGTACGAGCCGGGGAAAGTAAACCAGCGTCAATTGTGGTGTGACCTCCTAGCAACTGGGCTGGCCAAAGAGAAGATAGATGGACAGCCACTAGAACTGCTGTTGGCCCTGTGGCGGAAATTGCTCCCTGAACAACAATACACTCCCCTACGCCCTGTGGCTAAGATATGGGAGGTGCAGTTAGCCGACTACCTGACTGATTAGGGAGCAGGTTGAGGCACCCGGTTGGTGGGGGAGCCGAATGACCGAAGGCCATATGTAGATGTGACTATTTACTGCTCCCCCTGGAATGTTCAACATGTTTTGGCCCCTGGCTATTGTGGATATGGAGACAGACTCGACCCTGATTTACGGGAATCTGGACATTTTCAGGGCCCTAGCGTTACAATAGAGAGGTATGGTGGAAGCCATATTTGAGTACTCCGAGTCACCCTTACACTGGGTGTCAGACATTTGTTACCAAACCCCTATGAGATGTATATTTCAACAATTGCAGAATGTATACTGGGAATGTATGTTTTACAGGGTCTTGTGGTCCAAACTATGCAGGATAAATTCTGCCTGTGGGTGCCTGTGCTAAAGATAGTGATTAGAGGACACCCACACCATGCACCCTTGCAGCTCCCACAAGCAACACGGGTAGTCAATGTGAAAGAGTACCAACTACCCGAAGGCCATGAAGAAATTGGGAAAACCATACTAAAACTGGGGGAAGCAGGGCTTACCAACCCTGGTGTGGCCAGTATGAAAGCCTGACATCTCCTGGAGAATGGCTGTGGGCTACCAGGAACTAAACAAGCTCACTCTGCCATTACATGCAGAGGTACTGAATATCACTGAATTGATGGACCACTTGTCACTGGGAATTGGGGTGGTTTCATTATGTTGTGGACTTGGCTAATGCCTTTTCCTCTATAGATATTGACTCTGAAAGCCAGGAACAGTTTGCCTTTTACCTGGGAAGGAAGACAATGGACCCTAAGGCTATTTACATAGTCCAACGCTCTGTCATGGTTTGGTAGCCCAGGACTTGGCGTCTTGGAACAAACCTCTGAATATACACTTGTTCCATTATATTGATGATATAATGTTGACCTCTGATTCTCTTACAGAACTAGAAGCCTGAGCATGCAGCCTTCAGGAAGTCCTGTGGGGTGGGGTTAGGCCATCAACAAGGACAAAATTCAAGGGCCTGGATACTCTGTCGAGTTCTTAGGTGTTGTCTGGTCAGGTGAGACAAATTTATGCCTGAGGCAATTATAGATAAGATACAGGTCTATCCCCGACCAGAAACGGTGAAACAGTTGCAGACATATTCGGGACTGCTAGGGTTCTGGCGAACCTTTATTCCCCATTTAGCCATATTGATGAAACCCCTTCACCACTTGGTCTGGAAGGGGGAGGCCTGGGACTGGTCTCCTGAGGTAAAGCAAGCATTTCTGGCCACAAAACAGGCAGTGGCCCAGGCACAGATGCTGCAAGTCATGGATCCAGCTTTTCCATTCCTCCTGACTGTACAAGTGGATGACTTGGGGTTTGACTGGGGTCTTTGCCAGAAATAAGCAGCTAGGAAGAGTCCTATTGGATTTTGGTCCCAATTGTGGAAGGGATCTGAGAGTCATCACTCCCTCATTAAGAAGCAGTTGGCCATAGTGTACACAGCCCTGTTAGCCAGTGAAAGTATCTCTGGTCCTTGTCCTGTCACAGTGCAAACCTCCTAGCCGATAGAGGAGTGGTTACAGTCTTGGGATACTCGACCATGCACGGGAGTAACAAACTACCACTTTGACAAAGTGGGGAGCTTACTTGGAACAGAGGGCCTGGTTCTCTACCAGCCCCGTGACGTAGGAGCTGCACTCCTTCCTGGGACCTATACATTTTAGAGCAGAACAGAAATACCCCTCTGTGAAAGTGGAGGACAACCCCAGCCCTTTTGAAGAGAGAAAGCCTCCCCCTCTGGCAGATGCTTGATATACTGATGGTTATTATGAAGGCCAACTGCCAGCGTGGGTGGCGGTGGCCCTGCAACTGGCAATGGATTCCTTTAGGTATGATACAGGAGCTGGACATTTGAGCCAGTGGGCCACACTGAGAGCTATGTGGATAGTGTTAATGAAAGAGCCCAGCTGTGTGCATGTGTGCACTGATAATTGGGCGATGTACAGAGGCCTAACTCTATGGTTGCCTCACTGCACAGCCTGAGGATGGCTTATAGGCCACTGACCCCTGTGGGGGAAGGATATGTGACAGCACCTGTGGGAACAGGACCTGTAAGAGGGAGCAGTGATTTACCATTTATCAGGGTATAAGCCCTTGCAGGCCCCTGGAAATGATGCAGCTGATGCCTTGGTATGTGTGCAAGCCCTTCTAGGCTCTCCAGAACTGGCTGCAGTAGCTGCCTGGCTACAAAAGAAATAGGGTCATGTTGGTGCCTGAACCATGAGCTTTGTGTCCCAGCACTTGGGCTTGTCTGTAACGAGAGCTAAAGCCCAGCAAGATGTGCATGAGTGTCCATGGTGTGCTGAAAACCACCTGAAGTGGAGACGATTACCTCTGAAACCGGAATAAATTTCCTGAAGGGCCCAACCTTTACAAAATTGGCAAGTAGATTACATTGGGTCATTGCCTGAGGACCAAGGAGTGTGGTATGTGTTAACTGCTATTGACACTGCTACAGAACTTGGATTTGCCTTTCCTGTGGCCAAGGCAGATCAGCCTCACACCTTCCAAGCTCTGAAGTAGTTTCTAGCCATCTATGGGAGGCCCCTTGTTATAGACAGTGACAAAGGAACTCGTTTTACAGTTCACTTGGTCCAAGCCTGGGCACGGGACAATGACATCAATTGGTAGTTACATATGCCTTATAGACCTCAGGCTGCAGGTATGATAGAACAATTCAATGGGCTCCTGAAGGGAAAGTTATGAGCCCTAACACTGCATTAGAGGCGCTGGAGAAAACACCTGCCCATAGCAGTGAGGCTATTGAATAAACAGCCAAGGAAAACAGGTAAAGCCCCTCTGGACAGAGTCACCAAGGGTACCACTGCATACCATGGTGTCCCCTAGAAAGGAAACTGACTTAAAGTCCTCCCTGAGTGGAGGTACCATTATTTTACCTGCTTCTACAGTGGTGGCTCCTGGACGTGCAGGGCAATGGATGTGGCCTTGATAAGTAAAAACCTGTGAGGCCCCTTGGATAGCTCTGATAGAACCCTGGGGGTCAAGGTTTGGAAAAAGGGCTCTCACTCACTCCCTGGTTAGGATGCTGGCCTCTGACAGTACAGGCCCTGTTGCCTCCTGAGGTGAAAGTTTTCCTCTGTGCAGTGCACCAGCCATTCACCTGTGGCCTGTACCTTTACATTTAGTAAACATGGAAGAGGAGCACATGCCCCCTACGTCTAGACTACAGGTGTAGTATCACTGGCCAGGAGGGGCCCCTCTACAAGCTACCATCCTATCACAGGATGAGAAGGTAGCATGCATCTTGCCAGAGGGTTGTGACTTGCCAATGATGGTTTCATTATCTGCTTTGTCTTACCGCCCAGGCTGACCACTGGGAAGTTTGCTGTCCTGGGCGCATACCTTTGCTAAGGTATACAATGAGTCACGTTGATGGATCTGTACTGAGTTTCCATCTGATACTTTGGACAGCATTCCCTGGAGAGTAGCTCCAGCTCTGACCGAGAATTGGATGGCCCTCCACAATTAGAACCGTGCTGGTGCTGAATGGAATGCCCGCTGCCGGGTTATTGAGACTCTTTTGTGCCAGACTTATCACAATGAACCCCCCTTACTGGGGAAAGCTGTATACAATGATTGGGAGTGGATGTTGGGGACCCATGTAGAATTATTGCAAGCAGTTTATTTCTGTATAGAAGTGAATTACACTGTCCTAACCATACAGTAGGCTGGATCCCCAAGGAATTGTGTCAGAATATCTCCCATGGAGATAATACCAACTTCTGGTGGGATGAAAGGAAAGTAGTGGGTACTAAGCCCACTGACTGTTTGCTAGGTGATGCTCTCTGAATTTATGGATGCTATGGACAGCCCAAACTCCCCGCCCGTTGGATGGGACGGTTGTACATGGGGTGCCCCTTTATACAGAGCCGCCTCACAACTACCGTAACCCAGAAACCAGCTAACTGGGACTCTGTTTATCATAGATGGCATTGAGAGAAAGAGCTGCCTGGTGGTTCTAGCCCCTGGCCTTGTTTAGACCTGGGGGTGAGACAACAGCTGTAAAATTGCAAGTAGAAGCTTTGGCCCAACACGTGGCCCAAGCCTTGCATGTTGCTTGTACGTCCCTAGCTTTGCTGACAGATGAAACTACGCAAATGCATAAAGTAGTGTTACAGAACAGAATGTCCTTAGATCTCTTGACTGTGGTACAAGGAGGGGCTTGTGCACTTTTGTATGTTGAATGCTGCATTTATATCCCAGATCACCAACAGCTGATACAAGAAGCCCTGAAAGAAATGGATGCTGAAGATTCAGTGATACAGGCTCTCCAGGAAGACCTCCTGGCACAATGGTAGACCAAGTTGGGGAATTTCAGGAGATGGGCCCTACCGAGTTTGTCAGGCCTGTCTGGAGGTCTTGTGGTTGTGTGCTGCAGACTGTATTGTTGTTACGGTCTCTGGGTATAGGTAAATGCTTTATGGGTTAAGTTCCAACACCCCAGCTTCTATGGGGTGGAGTTTTAGGGCCTGGGAACCCAACTTGCTAATAGAGGCCATGGTTCAGGACTTGACCTCGGAACTGGCTGCACATGTGCAAACCATGTTACCATTATATGAGCATGATACAGCAAAAGCTTAGGACACATTTACCATGCACTGTCTCATGCACTGCCCCATGCTGAGTATCCCCCCACACGAGTCTATAAAATTCATTAGCTGTACTGAATAATGCAGCTTCCATTTGTTAACCCCTCCTCATATTGGGTCTGCGTGATTTCTTTACATTGGGTATCTCACTGCCAAAAACTCCCTTGAAACCTACAGTCTCTGTCAAGCCTCTTCTTAAACATTTGCTTGGTTAATATCATTGGCTTAATTCATATTTAAACACCCCACTTCTTTGCAGTCACCATTAATGAAAACTACCTTAAAATTTAAAACTTTATAAAGATGATGTATAACCTCCCTATGGAATGAACAGTGAATATTTGAATAATAATATAATCTTCCCCAGGCTCCCTCATACCACATTTCTCCAAAAGGGCCAAGTTAATTTTTCATTTGAATAATGGTCTTTTAATTGTAAGCCCATCCTCTGTAGTACCCAAACAGTGGTTATAGGACAAGCACTCAGGTATCTTGTGTCAGAGATTTTCTGACCTGTACCAAAAGCCTCCTTGGATCCATGTCATAAATAGAAGAGAATTTCTTCAGAAGAGGTCTTCTCTCCATAACAAAGGCCTTTTTCTACTATAGGCAGAATAAATCAGAACAAGGTCATCCTTGCCTTCTAGAGGTTCCCTACATTCAGTAAGCCTGGGAATCAGCAAACCTGACATATATTTTAAACATAAGCATTGGCATTTTTTGGACTTACATATTTGTTATTACTGTCATCAAATGCTAATGTACTGTTTGGGTTCTCTTTCTTATGTTCATATAGCATTCCACATTCTCCTTCTTAACCATAATATATCTTATAATTGCTTTTATAATATCTGTCTCCCCTGACTAATTCACAGGTACCAACATCTAGGCCTGCCTTTTCTATGCCCAGTTGTATCCATCATACTCCTTTATATCAAAGATATCTTGAGATATCCTTAGTCATTTCTTTTGGAGCTGGAATGTTGAGTTCTGGCTTTAGTATACACTTATGAGATCCATTCTATTATGCATTCCACACACTAGCTTCCCCAAACCCCCTTTTTATTCACTTTTATCCTTACTCTTATTCCTGTGGAATCTTAAATTTTTATTTTTATTGAAGCTGGTCACACAATCTTCAGCCCCATAAAACATGGAGCCAAAGTTCAGATCAGGGTGAGGTTGGGGAAAACCTGAGACCTCTTTCTAGACTCTTTTTAAGTACCCTTGAGAGAGACTGCTCAATATTTTCAGTCCAAGGAGAAGCATTGTGTGCAAGCAGAGGAGTGCCTATAGGCCATTGACCAGCACCATACAGCTGATACCACTCATTGCCATCCCATGATGTGTTTGCCCTTTGGAGAAAGAGGAAATATCACAGGCAGCTCAGCACTTTGCTGATATAGTAATATTAAAGTCAAGCCAGGAAAAAGTGCAGTAATATTTAATGTAAAAAATGGTTACCTTATAACACAGTAGGTATAATGTGTTCACTGATCTGTTTTTCTTATCTACCTGTTAAAACTCCAGTTTTAAGGTTCACATCAAACTTATTTTAGTTTGCAAAAAATTGCTGTCACCATGGGCGTTAGGAGGAAAAACATCATTGGATTGCTGACTGCCAATTCAAAGGCAGGTTGTTTGGTATCACTTTCCTAAGGATGCAGCTGGCAACAGAGAGACCAAACAGCACCTTCCCTTCAGAAAAGATAACAGTTTTCTCATATGTAACCTGTGGAAATCATAACACCTATCTTATAGGGTTACTTTTTGGGTATGCAACATGAGAATGCATGTACAGTGCTTCACATAGGGCAGGGCACATAGGAAGCCAAAAAAAAAAATGTTAATTTTTATTGTTTTCCTTAAAGGTGTTACCTGACAGGATTTGAAAATGGAGTCATTACTATGCTTTGTATGCCAAGGTGATGGTTTAGAAGATCCATAGGTAAATGTGCAATTAGCATTACTTCTCCAGAACGGGGATTATGATCCTTCACCCCAGTTCTAGATGCCTTCCTCAGGTCACTGTATATATTAATCACTGAAGTGGCTGCCCATGGCTACCACTGCTGCCTGGAGCCAGGAAATGGAGTAAACTCTCATTTGACCCAAAGTATAATTCTGTAACAGCTCCTGTTTTTTGAATGCACATCTATATACCCAGGATCATTTATGGTTTCTAATATACATGATTTCATTTTCATTTAATCCACAAAACAACTCTAAATGTAGGCACTTCATTAGCACCATTTTACAGATTAGCAAAATAAAGCACAGAAAGGGTAAGCACTTGTTTAGTGTTACCTGGTAATGTAGTAAGTGGCAGGACTGGGAAAGGCCTATCTGGGCTCAAAGCCTGATACCATATCTAAGTAATATAGTAATAATTTAAAAATATTATATATATATACATATATATATATATGTATATATTTACATACACACACTTGCACACTGGATTACTTAACTATTATTTTACTGTTAAGATACATACGGAGGTAGAGTAATTACAACAATGCTGCTATAATGGCTTAAATGAGATTATTACTATGTTATGTCTTTGCCTAAGAACAAAAAAATGGCTCTCCATTCTTTAAAATTAAGTTAAAACTATTTTCTTCAGTGTTGTTTGTATGTTAAAATTTTTATCTTAGTTTCTTTTAATTATTCTTAAAGTAATGACTAAATCAGGCATTGTGTTAGGCACTTTGACATAAATTATCTTATTTAAGCCTTATAACAACCCTAGGATATATGGTATTATCCCCATTTTTAAAAGTGTCTTTATTGAGAAAATAGGTATACAATAAATGTAAATTTTAAAATGTACAGTTTGATAAGTTTTAATTTATGCATACACCTGTGAAACCATGACTACAATCAAGATATTGATTTATTACCTACAGAAGTTTCCTCCCACTCCATTGTAATCTGTTCCTCCATCCCTCTTTGCCCAAGGACTATTCTGCTTTCTGTCACTATATATTAGTGTACATTTTCTAGTGTTTTATAAAAATTAAATCATGTAATAGATGATTTTGTGTGTCTGGCTTATTTCAGTTTGCAAAATGTTTTCAAGTTTTATCCATGTTGTAGCATAAATCAAGTCTTTCCTTTTTATTGCTGAATAATATTCCATTGCATGAATGTTGATGGACATTTGGGTTGTTTCCAATTTTTTATTTTCATAAATAATGTGAACATAATGCATATGTTTTTGTATAGACATATATTTTTATTTCTGTTGGGTATATATTCAGGAGCAGAATTGCTGGGTTATATGGTAATTCTGTATGTAACTTTTGAGAAACTACCTTACTATTTTCCAACGTGGCTGCAAAAGTTTACATTCCTACCAGAGTTTGCAAATATATGAATAAACTGACTTTAGAGAATGGACCAAGCTCATTTAAGGCCATACCACTGGTGTCAAGTCCAAATTTCCCAGAGTATATTATTTCAAAAATCCAAGTAAAGTGATGGCAAGCTCTTAGGATAAAGATGTTTCTTAAACTTATTTAATATATAGCGTGGATGGCTCTTAATCAAACTGCTTAGCTCATAATCCAGGTCTACCACTTACTGGTTATATAACAACACTAAAAAAGATTCTTAAACTTTCTGTTCTTCAACTCCTCACATGTAAAAATGAGGATAATGATAGCTACCTCATAGGATTGTTTAATGATTAAATAAATGAATAATTATAAAATAATTAGCAAAATCTCTGGAATACATAAAGAGTTCAATAAATATTGTTGTTATTGTTACTGTTGCTATAATTTTCACCTAAAATAGATCATAATGGATGTAAAATCAACACTCCTTAAATAATCACACCAACAGTTTGTTCTGAGATATATGAATGACATCTGGTTCCAGGAGGGGTACTTGATTCATGTCTCAAAAGAATGTGGCACTGTGTATATAGAAATGAACAAGGGACTTTTCTGCTTTTGTGACTCTCAGTCTAGTGTAGTAGTTCTTAACCGTTTGGAGCTTTGGGCACTGGATGAAACTTATGGACGTTCTCTCTGGAAAAGTTCACATGTATAAAGCACTTTGTAACTCATTTCAATTATGGCCTCTCTTTTAGAGGGAGGCATGAGAACTAACATTTATTATACATCTCCTCTGTGACAGGCTTCCTGTTAGGCACTTTACATCCAGGGACTCATTTAATTCTCATAACTCTAAAAGGGAGAAACCATCACTTTCATTCATAGAGGAGAAAACTGAAGTTCACAGAATGAAGTGGCTTTCTCAAAGTCACATAGTAGTGGTAATGCTTGCTCTGTTTCCAAAGCCATTTCTCCTCTGCAATCTTTTTCACTTTTTATTTTTAATTATAAATATAATAATCTTTAAAGGTGCAATTGCTTCAAAATTTCTTCTATGATTTGACAGTCTATATTCAAACATTTTAGCATAGTGGAGAAGTCAGTGGGAAGGCAATTTTTGCTTGCTATAGTAGAAGCCAGTAAGCCATCTACTTATGATTCTGTTGAAGTTTTTCTGTTTTCTTTCCTCTTGATAACACAGGAGGATGTAATTTTAATGGATGCCAAATCCAACATGGTTCTTGCACCTAACTTGCAACATTATTGAATGGTTATATAAAATGCAACCATTGTATAAACGAGTCCATTCACTGTGACACTTAAATTGTCTTCAAATCATACCGTGCTTGAGTCACTCAACTTGAATACAAGGCATTTTCATAATGTGCTTGTTATAAGTTGGAGGGTGAAAAGTGTTTTTCACTTTCAGATCTTTAACTCAATTTGCTGGAGACTACACTTCATAACAACTTTTAAAGCAGATGAGGACATACTCTACCACTTTCCAGAATGGACTTTAAATTCCACTGGTGACTACACCTCATTGGGCAGAATCCATAAAGGGAATTCTTGTTGTGTTAAGGGCTGGAGTCCAAAATGCAAAGGGTGTCTCTTAAGTGGCTGTTATTTTTCAAAACCTGATAGAAGGGCCTGGCAACAATCTCAATGTGGATCACAGGGAAAAGGAGGGCAAGGTTGTTAGGAATATGCAAAAGCCCACCCCTACCTCCTAGACTCATTCATAGCTTTCTGTGAGCTCAGATACTAGATCCCTTTTATCAATATTCTCTAAGGTGTGTGAATTGAAAAAAAAAAAAGATACAAGATAGGGCATATGCATTATTCAATAATTACATTAACCACAAGATAAAACTCATTCTGAGCTTCATTTCACTGTGTTTTTAATTATCTTTTCCCCTGTGCCATACAGATACTATTTTCAGGAACAGCCATCCTCCTTCCTCTTCACACACTTAATGTAAAAGGGGTAAATATCCCCCAGGACCACCTTAATTGTTCCAATTAAACTGACCACTTTTTGCAATCAAACCCAAGGAGACAAGAGGATTTAAAGTGATCAAATATACCTGGCCACTGTGGCTCAGTGGACTGAGTGTCAGCTCATTGACTGAGAAGTCCCAGTTCGATTCCCAGTTAGGGCACATGGCCGGGTTGTGGGCTCGATCCCCAGTAGGGGATGTGAAAGAGGCAGACGTGTTTCTCTCTCACATCTATGTTTCTGTCTCTCTCTCACTTCCCCTCTCTCTTAAAAAATCAATAAAAATATATTAAAATATTTTTAAAAATAAAGTGATCAAACACCATTTTATGGCTTTATATAAGTAATAGACAAGACAGGACATTTATAAAAAATAGTCTCTGAAATGACATAGGCTCACACTCAGGAACATTTCCACTATCATTACTGAGGGAAACACACACACACACACACACACACACACACACACACACACACACATTTTAGATGTTTTTAATCCTACAATCACTACACCTTTCTTTAATAATATATTACATAATCACAATTGTCTGTGCTCATTTAAGCTGTCTGTGGAAGCCTTCTATGAATGAGCCTGTTTAACTGCTTTCTCAGGCAGGCAGCCCTAAATTTAAGCCCTCTTTCAAAAACTAACTTGCACAGTATTGAACAGGTAACTAAACCTTTCTGAATCTCACTATCCTTATCTGTGTCTCAGACACTTACCACACATCATTTCGGTCAAATCTCACAACTCTGAGAGGTTTACATAGTCTCCGTTATTTTTTGTTTTTTGGTTTTTTTTTTTTAGATGATAGAATATATCCTCACTGAATCAAAGTGACCATTCCAAGTTCACAGTTTTGTTTGCTGGTGAGTTAGAGTTCACTTATTTTTATTATTTAATTTCTATAACATTCACTGAGAATCTAGTATGCACCAGGCACTCTGCTAAATATCGGGGGCATAATGGTAAAGATACTGACATAGTCTTTGTTTCCATGGAACTTAAATAGATTTCAGCTCTGTTTGATTCAAAGCCCATATCCCAATAACTACACCATAGAACGTTGCTTTCTCCACATGTTTGTAGGCTCAGATGAGTAATGGATGTAAAAGTGCTAGAGTGGTTAAGGTAGTTGTATTATATATATATATATATATATATATATATATATATATATGATACACTCAGACATCTTACAACAAACTTAGTCTTTATGACATTGCTCAAAGGTCATTTATACATAACTGAAGTAACTATATAACTAAATTTGGGTCAAAATCATCTAATTTTCTAAGTAAAATGTGATATAAAATAGATAGGCAGATCTATAGAGACAGAAAGCAAATTATTGTTTGCTGAAGGCTAAGAGTGGAAACAAGTAGTGACTGCAAATGGGCATGCATTTTTTTGTTTTGTTTTGTTTTGTTTTTTTGGAAGGATGGAAATGTTCTAAAATTGGATTGTGGTGAAGGCTACACAACTCTGAAAATTTACTAATAACTTTCTTCCTCTTCGGGGACTCCTATGATGCAAATTCTAATACATTTCCAGTTGTCCCACAGTTCTCTGAAGCTATCTTCCTGTTTATTAATTGTTTTTTTTTTTTTTTTTCTTTTGGTTTTCTCATTGGTTGATATTTTCTACCCTGTCTTCTAATTCACTGATCCGGTCCTCAGCTTCCTCTAGTCTGCTGGTTAGTCCTTCCAATGTGTTCTTTATTTATGCTATGTCATTCTTCATTTCCACTTGGTTGGTTTTCAATGTTTCTATATCTTTACTCATGGTGCTGATGCCCTCACTCATGCTGTTGAGCTTCCTCAAGATCATGGCTCTGAACTCTATCTCTGATAATTTGCTTAACTGCATTTCATTGATCTCATCTTTGATAGAGTTCTCTGTTCTTTCATTTGGGGTTTGTTTCTTTGTTTCACCATTCTGGCTATCTCAGTAGCTTTTGGAGCCTGCCAAATTTTCCCTGTGTGTGTTGGTGTTCTGCTGTTTGTGGCTCCCTCTACTGGGTTTGGATGAGCCTGGGCAGGATCACGTTAAACACCACTGTCATGTCTTACTTTCTTGGGTAGATTTACAAACCAAGGAAAGGTTCAGTTATCCTCTAGCTTTTTCCTGGTGGTTAGTAGTCTCAGTTACTCAGTGCCTTGGAATGTATACCTGGTGTTCTGCCTAAGAGGATTTCCAGAGGGTGGGATAGATGCTGGTTGTTAATGAGCCTCAATTCATTTCTTTGCCTCACCTGGGAAAGGCTGAATCTCCAAGGGGGAAGCTGCTGGATTCCTCACAGCTCTGGGAAGGAGCACACTGCCCACCGTCCTTTGTGGCCACAACTCAGCAAAAACTTTGAGTGCCCTCCAAATTCTGGTTGTCCCCACAGAGTTCCAGCCCAGTCTGCCCTCCCTCTGCCATAGCCCCCAGGTGAGTGGCTGTGTCTATTTTAGTGCTCTGTCCCTGCTCTCTGAGCTGTGGAGTGGGCTTGGTCTTTATTCCCCAAGGGCGCTGCTCACAGCTAAGACTATTGCTGTCCATGGGCTCCCAACCCGCCACCCTCTTGCGCCTCTGCCGATCCTACCAGTGTCCCTGGTTACATGGTCCTGTCCTGCTGCTTTTCTGTTGCTTTTTCCCAAGGGTTTTAGTTGTAATTCTCATTTGGTCCTGGGAGATCTATTTTAGTTGTAATTTTCATTTGGTCCTGGGAGCCCGTCTGTGTAGCTTCCATTCACTCCACCTCCATTTTCACATCCTCTCTACTAACAACCTTTCAATTGAACAATTAAAATGAGTGAATTTTATTGTATGTAAGTTATACCTCCAATTAAGCTGTTGAAACAAAAATACAAAGTAAATTAATAAAGGCCTATGAATTAGTCCTGATGGGAAGTGTGATGAGTTCAGGTATTTCTGTTCTGTGTTGATCGAGGAAGAGACAGGATTGCCAGAGGCAGAAATATAGCTTTACTAGGCAGTGCAGGGACAAGATTACATGAAAGGAGAAGTCCCTTCCAGCAGACATTCTGCAGACAGTATCATGGAACCATCACCAGGAAGAGAAATAAGGTCAAGAGACCTCTCTGGGGAGAGGGCAGTTGAAGAGGTATGGAATCATTGTCTAGGTCCTATCACTGAGCACCAGGTGGCAATCTCTGGGTCAGAGAGCTCTAAAGGGCAGTGGTCATTTGTAGTCTATTATAGACATAGAGTTGGTCTTATCTATGGTTAACAGATGCTGGGTATAGTTTCACAGGGTAAGTAAAGTAGGTAGGCTCTATAGATTAAAAGCATGTTTATTTGGACTGTATTTAAAACAATGTGAGCCCTGGCTGGTTTGGTTCAGTAGTTTAGAGTGTCAGCCCGTGGACCAGAGAGTCCAGGTTTTGGTTCCTGCTAAGGGCATGTACCTCTCTCAGTTGCAGTTCATCCCCAGCTCTGGTTGGGGTCGTGTGGGTGGCAACAAGTCAATATGTCTCTCTCACGTGGATGTTTTTCTCTCTCTTCCTCTCTCTCTCCCTCCTGCTGTATCTGAAGATAAATGCAAAAATGTCCTCTGGTGAGGATTAAAAAAAAATTGCCCTGGCTAGTTTGGCTCAGCTGTTGGAGCATCGGCCTGCGGACCAGAGAGTACTGGGTTCGGTTCCTGCTAGGGACACGTACAAAAAAAAAAAAAAATGTAACACACCCACAAAAGATAAATAAAACAATGTGATGTGTAAGAGTTTGAGTTTGGTACCACAGGGCTTTGAGCTAATGGTTCCAGCTTGCTGAAAAGAAATAGACAACACGGGGACCATTTTAGACCAATACACAGGAGCCATCGCTGGCTTGTTTATATAACAGGGAGGTACTGTGAATTTCCTACAACACTTAGCTCTTAGTAGGTAGCCAGCCTCAAAAATTATAGTGGTTAAAAGCAACAGCTTTGTTGTCAACCCAGATAAGTCATATACCTGTTATGTAATGATCCTGGGCAACTTTATATGTCTCACTTTTCTCATTTATATAGCAGGAAAATATGAACATTTTCCAAACAAGACTCTGAGGATTACAGTTGGTAGCACTTATTATTGTTTCAGAAACTTAAATAGCAATTTACTTTTAGAAACGTCAGGAAGAATAGTTTTAATTGACAAAATGTCTACACTATTTCTAATTCAATACAACTTTTAAATCAGTATTGCTATCAAAAGAGCTAACAGTCTTCCACAGAAATGCAAAAATCTTGCCATCAGCCCAGTACAGGAAGTAGATTGGCACCAACCCATTCTCATGTCCTCTAAGGATGCCATAGCAATACCCCCAAACATGGATGACTCTTGAGCAGAATACATCACTGATCTAAATCGTGTGTCTACATCTGTTGACAGAACATGCTTCATTGACTCATTTCGAGGATTAGATGAACTAACACATGCAAAATCACCCAATTCAGTTACCATTATTAGGAAATTGAGGCTCAGAGATGTAAAATAGCTTGCCAGAATCACAAAGGTAGTAAATACTAAATCTAAGATTCGAACCCAGTTGATCTTATTTCCAGAGGTTGTATTCCTAACCATTTTATCCCACAACTTACTGGCTGTGGAACTTAAATTAAGTTTAACCTCTCTTATTCTCAGTATCTTGATTTCTAAAATATGAGAGTTAATGCCACCTACAGATAGGATTGTTATGATAATTAAGTGCGCTATATAAAATACATAGAAGAGTGTCTGGCATCTACAAGGTGCTCAGTAATTGCTGTCCAGTATTACTATGATTGTTTTTTCCAGGAACACTTTCACTTTAAAAGTTATCTCCTGTAATTAGGTCACAACTTAGAGGCGGGGTTCGGGGAGGGAAGTGTACCCCAGCTCTGTGTTCAGTCGATTCTTCATTACAGTAAATGTTAATTCCATTCTTTTGCTATTGTTTGAAACCCTTGGAGTCAACCTTGCCTCCTTTCTTTCTCTTATCCTGCTTTCAATTATTCAGGAAATTATTTTGGCTCTGCCTTGAAAATAAGTCCAGAATCTTACCCTTATCACATTCACAACCATTACCCTGGCTCAGGCCACCATTACCTCTAAATTAGATTATTATAACAGTGATCCTGTTAAAACCTATGTCAGGTCATACTCCTGCTCTCCTACTATTTTTCTCCTATTCTCCACAGGCAGCTGTATGGTTCCCTCTCTCAACTCCTGTATTGGTGATCTGCTGCTGTGTAACTAATGACTGCAAACACAGAAGCTTGAACAACACTGTTTATTATTTCACAGATTTAGTTAGTCAGGAATCTGGACACTGCTTAGCTATGTTCCTTATGTAGGATCTCACAATGCTGAAGTTAGGGTTGACTATTCTGTGCTCCTTTCTAGAGGCTCTGGTAGAGAAGGGTGCATTTCCAAGTTGCTTTGGGTCACTAACAGAATTTATTTCCTTGCAGCTGTAGAATTGATGGCAGTTTGCTTCTTCAAAGCCAGTAACTGGGCAAGAGTCTCTGTGACTTCATGTCTCAGACTTTGAGATGCCTTTATACAGAGCTTTCCTGATTAGGTCAGGGCCAGAAAGAATGATGTTCTTTTTAATTACTTCAAAGTCAAGTTGATCATGGACCTTTTAATATCCTCTGCAGAAGTCCTGTCACTGTTTCCACATAACATAACCTAATCACAAGAGTGGCATCCATTATATTCACATGCTCTAACCATGCTCAAGACTAGGAGGTAAGAATGGTGGGGGCTTGCTTAGAATTTTGACTATCACACTTCCTTTAAACTTTTGATAAAATAAGGCCAATCTTAGTCACACTACTGAATATTGTAATCCACTACTCCCCCAACCCATACCATGCTCCAATGACTCTTACCCTGTTTTACTTTAAAAATACATATAAATTTTATTTTTGGAACAGTTTTATATTTACAGAAAAATTGCAGAGATAGTACAGAGAGTTCCTATTTAATCCACATCCAGTTTCCCCTATTATTAACATCTTATATTTTATGGTACATTTGTAACAATCAATGAACCAATACGGATACATTATTAATGAAAGTCCACACTTTATTAAGATTTTGGCATTTGTCCCCTAAGATTCTTTTTATAGTCAAGGATCCCTTCCAGAATAGCAGATTATATTTACTGGTCATTACTACTTGGGCTCCTATTCTCTGTGCCAGATTCTCAGACTGAAATAAAAATTTTGACAAATTGTTGGAGGCTGAGAGTAGACTAGCTTAAGAATAATAATAATAAAAAAAAAACTCTTGGGGGTAGCAATATTAGGTAGGGCCTCACTCTTATGTGTGGTACCCTGCCAGATTATCATACAGAAGAGCCAACAAGATCTCTCGGATTTGACAAGGAGCGGAGAAGACTAATCATTATAAATACTCCCAAACAACTATCCATAGTTCTTTCAACTCAGCAGGGGAAACACTTTTCCAGAACCTTATAAAATCTGTAGAAGTGTCAGGAAAAAAGTAAGGTGGAGGTCTGTTTCCTGACTGGACCTTTAAAAAGGTAGGAAGCAGAATAAAAAGTTATGCACCTGGGTATGACCTTATACTGTGCAGCATCCCGATCCAATGGTAAATATGGCAAGACAAACATTGTTGAAATTATCTGGTTAGTATTCTTTCCTTTTTAGTAAGAGTAGAAATGAGTTGAAGAGAGAGATAGTGACATAGTTCTACTTACACTGGGCACTAAATGATATGGTAGAGATAATTTCAATGTGCAGGAAGAGGGACACATGGGAGGGATGGACAATTTAGAAGAGACTGTTAAGAAGAAGAGCCTGGCTGGTTTTCTCAGTGGTTAGAGTGCCAGCCCATGGACCAAAGAGTCACAGGATTGATTCTAGTCAAGGGCACATACTTTGGTTGCTGTTCATCCCCGGCCCTGGTTGAGGTCTTGCAAGAGAAAACCAGTCAATGTGTCTCTCTTACATTGATGTTTCTCTCTCTCCTACCACCTCTCCTTACCTCCTTCTCACTCTATCTGAACATAAATAGAAAAAAATATCCTCAGGTGAGGATTAAAAAAATAATAAATACATTTTAAAAAGTATTGAAAAACAAAAAAGAAGAAATGTCTTAGCATAGTCTTCAAGGATGAGTAGGAACTAAGTAAAGAAGGGGAAGCTGAAGGAGGGCATTCCTGGCAGAACAAGAATCATGAGGATAAGCCTAGAGGCAAGAGACAAAAAAAGGTCCATTTGGGTGTTTGTAAGAAATTGAACATGACTGGAATACAGTGTGCTGAAGGGAATGAAGCAGGGTTGGAAAACAAAGCTGAAGAGGAAGCCAAGGGTCAGATCATACAATGTATTGTGTGAATGTCTAGGAAACTCATTTTTTATTCTAAGAGCAATGAAAAAAACATTGAAGGAGAATGATACCAACATTTTTTTTTTCCAGAAGGTGATTCTAGTTGCTGTAAGTGGAATAGATTGTAGGTTGTGGGAGTGGGAGTCAAGGAATATCAAAGGCATCAAATAGGAATCCCATTCCCTTGAATTACTCTAGAAGAGAAATGATCATGTCCTGAAATTAATAGTGGCAATATGCATGTACAAGAGTGGGAGAATTAGAGAATATTAGATAAATAATTAAGAGGTAGAATCTGTAGTTTTGGTGATTGATGAGGTGGGGACATGTAATGGAGAGAAGAAATACTTAAAAAAAAAAAATGCAGCGACCAGTTGTAGGAAATTGTATTCAGAACGATATGAAGAGGATTCATTAATTTTGTACCTTGTCAGGTATGCCCTTGCTATCAACAAATTTATTACAAACTGAGTTTGTAACTTTTCAGTTGGACAACTTTAAAAAATATATAAAATATTTATTGCCCTGAACTATTTAACTGATTGCATTACTTTTAATTTAAACTGTGAGAGTATTGCCAAATATTCAAAGCTGACACATCATCATAGCAAGGGTGAGGTTTGATTGTGAAATTAGACATTAATGTATCTTTCAAGAACACAGCTTCTAAAGTGTACTTGCCTAAAATGTTTCTTTTCATATAAACTTATGAGAATATCGGAGAAGAAATTTTAAAGGACAACCATCCCTCTTTTTGGCATAGATAAGAAACTAAAACCTTATACAAAAGTAGTTAAGGATCCTGCCTATGATCACATGGGCTCCTTTAGACCGTTAGCTCTGATGTCCATCAGACTGTCTTGTATCCCTGTGTATGACTGCTTTCCAGATGAATATGGGTGCTGTTATTAATAAAGTGATAAAATGTAAATGTATTTGAAAGCATCGCTGAATTTAGGACTGTATAAAAAAATAATGTATTTTTCCTTAATTAACAAACACTTAGATTACAACTCCCACCATGTGGAGGTCAGTATTTTTGCAGCAGGGTCATTGATAAGGTATTCTCATAGTCAAAACAATTTGGAAACTTTCTGTTGTGGGTTGACTCCTGTCCCCTAAAAAGATATGTGGAAATCCTAATCCCCAGTACTTATGAATGTGACCTTATGTATTTGAAAATAAGGCTTTGCAGAAGTGATCAAATTAAAATGAGGTTATAGTTGATTAGGGTAGGTCCTAGTCCAATAAGATGAGTGTCCTTATAAGAATAGTAGAGGAATTAACATAAAATATAGGCAAAATATTTTATATTTCTCTTAGCAATATTTTTTTCTGATATAACCCCTCAGGCAAGGGGAAAAATAGGACTGCATCAAACTACAAAGGTTTTGCATAGCAAGGAAAACCATCAACAAAATGAAAAGGCACACAAGTGCTGATGAGAATGTGGGGAAAAAAGAAACCTAGTATACTGCTGATGCAAATGCAGACTGGTACAGCCACTATGGAAAACAGTGTAAAGTTTTTTCAAAAAATTGAAAATGGAACTGCTGTTTGCTCCAGTGATCCCATTTTTAGGAATATATACTAGGAATCCTGAAACACCAATCATAAAGAATATATGTACCCCTATGTTCATAGCAGCATTATTTACAATAGCTAAGATCTGGAAATAGCTCAAGTGCCCACCAATAGATGAGTGGATAAAAATGTTGTGGTATATTTTCACAGTTGAATACTATGCAACTATAAATTCTTTTTACCCTTTGAGATAGCATGGAGGGACCTAGAGATTATTATGGTAAGCGAAATAAGCCAGTCAGAGAAAGGCAAATATCACATGATCTCACTTATATGAGAAATCTAATGAACAAAATAAATCAATGAATAAAATAGAACCAGAATCACAAGGAACAGGTTGATGAATCTCAGAGGGAAGGGAGGAGGCGAGATGTGATGAGATTAACCAAATAATTTATATGCATATATGCATTGCCCATGGACACAGACGATATGATGATGAAGGCCTGGGTCAGGGTGGAAACTAGGTGGATGAGGGCAGTGGAGGAAAAAGAGGGGAGATATCTATCATACTCACAACAATAAAGATAAATTAGAATAATCAAAAGACAACCCACTGAATGGGAGAACATATATGTCAATGATACATCTGATAAGGGCTTAATATACAAAGTTTATAAAGAACCCATACAAATCAACACCAAGAAACAAAAAATCCAATTAAAAAAAGGGCAGAGGACCTGGACACTTCTCCAATGAGGACATACCGATGGCTAAGAGATATGAGAACACGCTCAGTGTCAATAATTATGCTTAGAGATGCAAATTAAAACAACAATGAGAGAGAAAAAATGGCAGCAGAGTGAATGGAGCTACACAGACCATCTCCCAGGACCAAACAGGATTTACAACGAAAATAAAGACAAATCGTCAGGAATGGGCAACAGAAAGGCAGCCTGGAGGACCACATAACCAGGGACAGTGACTCAATCCTGGTAGGCTTGCAAGGATGCGAGAGGGGGCCGTGAGCACATGGTCCGCAGCAGCCTAGGCTGGGATCAGTGGACTTGGATGGAACCAATGGACTTGGCTGGAAGCTGCTGCCACCATGGCTGGGTGGCACACCCTTGGCTGGTTCGGCAGACTCCCAGACTCCCAGACTCCCAGACTCGGCCACCCTTAGCTGGGAGCAGCGCCCTCAGGTTTAAAGTCCCAGGCGGCTGCACGACGCAGAGTCTGGACAGAGGCTAAATTGGCAGCAGCCACTCACTTTGGGCTCCGGCAGAGGGAAGGCAGACTGGACTGGAACTGTGTGGGGACACTCAGGATTTAGAGCATGCCCAGAACTTTTGCTGACTGCAGCCACTCAGGACTGTGGTCATCTTACTCCTTCCCAGGGACCTGGGGAGAGGTGGCAGCCCCTCCCTCAGAGATTCAACCCCACCTGGTGGCCATTGAAATGCTAATTGAGGCCCATTAACAACCAGCATCTGCCCCACCCTCAGGAAATCCTATTACACTGAACACCTGAGGGAGTTTCTCAGGCAACTCAGAAACCAAGGTACTTCAGGTGATCTCTACTAATAGCCTCCAGGCAAAAAAACAGGTAGAGGAAAGTTAGGACTTGACAGTGGTGGTTAAAGTGGGTCCTCCCTGTCTCATCCAAACCCAGGACAGAACACCAACACACACAGGGAAAACTTGACAGACTCCAAAGCCCTCAGTGATAGCCAAAATGGTGAAACACAGAAACAAAAGCCAAATAAAAGAACAAGAGAACTCTACTGAAGATGAGGTAAATGAGGTACAGTTAAGCAAGTTACCATAACTAGATTTCAGAGCCATGATCGTGAGGAAGCTCAACAGCATGTGTAAAAACATGAGCACCATGAGTAAAGACATAGAAATGTTGAAAATCAACCAGTTGAAAATTAAAAACGTCATATCAAAAATGAAAAACACAGTGGAAGGTCTAAAAAAAAAAGAGTAGAGGAACCTGAGGAATGGATCAGTGAATTAGAAGACAGGGTAGAAAAAAATCAACCAATCAGAAAACCAAAAGGAAAAAACCTGAGGAAGACAGCTTAAGAGAACTGTGGGACAACTGGAAACATAATAATATTCGCATCATAGGAGTCACCAAAGAAAAAGAAAATGAGCAAGGGTTAGAGAATATATTCAAAGAAATAGTGACAGAAAACTTTCCTAATTTGGTGAAGGAAGAAGGCATTCAAGTTCAAGAAGCACAAAGAGCCCCAAGTAACAAGAACCCAAACAGGCCCATACCAAGACACATAGTAGTCAAACTGCCAAAAATTAAAGACAAAGAGAGAATCCAAAAAGCAGCAAGAGATAAGCAACAGGTTACCTACAAAGGAAACTCCATAAGGCTCTCAACTGACTTCTCACAAGAAACACAACAGGCCAGAAGGGAATGGCATGAAGTAATCAAGGTCATGAAAAACAAGAATCTGAATCCAAGACTACTCTACCCAGCAAGGCTATCAATCAAAATAGAAGGTCAAATAAAGAGCTTCCCAGACAAATAAAAAAGGCTAAGGGAATACATTAGCACCAAAACAGCCCTGCAAGAAATGATAAAAGAACTGTTGTAATTAGCAGGAGAAATGGGAAGAAAAATAGAACCACACTAAACAAAAATGGCAATAAATAAGCACATATCAATAATCACCATAAATGTAAATGTATTGAATGCTCCCATAAAAAGTCACAGAGTAGCTGATTGGATAAGAAAGCATGACTCATCTATATGTTGTTTACAAGAGACCCACCTCACAACAAAAGACTCACATAGGTTGAAAGTGAAGGGATGGATAAAATCTTCCATGCAAACAGAAAGGAAGAAAAAAAGCTGGGGTAGCGATACTCATGTCTGATAAAATAGACTTCAAAATGAAAGCCATAACTAGAGACAAAGAAGGCCACTACATAATATTGAAAGGATGTACCAACAGGAAGATATAACCTTGATAAACATATATGCACCATATATAGGAGCACCAAAATAAATTAAAAATCTTCTGGAAGACTTCAAAGGAAAAATCGATAGCAATACAATCATAGCATTGGACTTCAACACCCCAGTGACATCACTGGATAGATCCTCTAGACAAAAAAATTAGCAAGGAAACAGAGACTCTAAATGAAGCACTAGACCAAATGGATTTAATAGATATCTACAGAGAATTACTCCCCAAAACTACAGAATTCACATTTTTCTCAAGTGCCCATGGGACATTCTCAAAGATAGAGCACATGTTAGGGCACAAACTAAGTCTCTACAAGTTCAAGAAAACTGAAATCATATCAAGCATCTACTCAGATCACAATGGCATGAAACTGGAAATCAATTGCAAGAAGAACATGCAAAGACATTTGAACACATGGAAGCTAAATATCATGTTATTAAACAATGAATGGGTCACCGAGGAGATCAAGGAAGAAATCAAAAACTTCCTGGAAACCAATGAAAATGAATACACAACACAAAATCTATGGGATGCAGCAAAAACAGTTCTGAGAGGGAAGTTCATAGCACTACAGGCCTACCTCAAAAAAAAAAAAAAAAAAAAACAAGAAAAATCTCTAATAGACTATCTAACCTCACAACTTAAAGAACTATAGAGAAAAGAAAAAGAAAACACCAGAGCAAGGAGAAGAAAGGAAATAGTAAAGATCAGAGCCAAAATAAATGACATAGAGACCAAAAAACAATTCAAAGGATCAGTGAAACAAAGAGCTGGTTTTTTGAAAATATAAACAAGATTGATAGATCCTTAGCTACACTCACCAAGAAACAAAGAGAGAGAACCCAAATACACAAAATCAGAAATGAAAGAATAGAAGTAACAACTGACACCACAGAAATACAAAAGATCATTAACAACTACTATGAACAATTATAAGGCAACAAATTAGACAATCTAAGCGAAATGGAAAAATTTCCAGAAACACATAGTCTCCCAAACCTGGACCAGGAAGAGATAGAAAATTTGAACAAACCAATATCAACAGAAGAAATTGAAGATGTAATCAAGACACCCCAGCAAACAAAAGCCCAGGCCCGGATGGCTTCATGGGGGAGTTTTACTGAACATTCAAAGAAGAACTAACACCATTCTCCTCAAACTATTTCAAATAATGCAAGAAGAAGGAAGACTTCCCAACTCGTTTTATGAAGCCAGCATAATTCTAATTCCAAAACTAGAAAAGAAAATTACAGGCCAATATCCCCGATGAATATAGACGCCAAAATTCTGAACAAAGTACTAGCAAATTGGCTCTAGCAATACACCAAAAAAATTATCCACCATCACCAAGTGGATTTCATCCCAGGGATGCAAGGCTGGTACAATATTCGCAAATCAATAATCATGATACACCACATAAATAAAAAGGAGAATAAAAACCACATGATCATATCAATAGATGCCAAAAAAGCCTTCAAAAATTTCAGCATCCATTTCTGATAAAAATGCTCAGCAGTGTGGGAATAGATGGATCATATCTAGACATAATAAAGGCCATATATGAAAGACCTACAGCCAACATCATACTCGATGGGCAAAAACTAAAAGCATTTCCCTTAAGAACACGAACAAGGCAAGGATGCCCACTTTGGCCACTTTTATTTAATATAGTACTGGAAGTCTTAGCCACAGGAATCAGACAGGAAGAAAAACTAAAAGGGATCCAAATTGGAAAAAAGGAAGTGAAACTGTCATTATTCACAGATGACATGATGCTATACTTAGAAAACCCCAAAGACTCCATCAATAATTTACTAGACTTAAACAAATGAATTTGGAAAAGTAGCAGGATACAAAATTAACATCAAGAAATGGATGGCATTTGTATACACGAAGGGTGAACTCAAAGAAGGAGAAACTAAGAAAACAATCCCATTTACCATTGTGGCAAAAAAAATTACGATACCTAGGAATAAACTTAACCAAATAAATATAAGACATATTCGCAGAAAACTACAGGTCATTGAAAAAGAAATAGAGGAAGGTATAAAAAAAGTGGAAGCACATACCCTGTTCATGGATTGGGAGAATTAACATCATTAAAATGTCTATATTACCCAAAGAAATCTATAGATTCAATGCAATCCCCATCAAAATACCAATGGCTTACTTCACAGAATTAGAAAAAGTACTTCAAAAGTTCATACAGAACCAAAAAAGACCTCGAATAGCCACAGCAATCTTGGAAAGGAAGAACAAAGTTGGAGGGATCACAGTACCAGATTTCAGCTTATACTACAAAGCCACCATAATCAAAACAGCCTGATACTGGCACAAAAACAGTCATATAGACCTGTGAAATAGAACAGAGAACCCAGAAATAGACCCAAGACAATATGTTCAATTAATATTTGACAAAGCTGGCAAGAGCATACAGTGGAATAAGGACAGCTTCTTCAATAAATGGTGCTGGGAAAATTGGACAGCTACATACAGAAAAATAAAACTAGACCATCAACTTACACCCTACACAAGAATAAACTCAAAATGGATAAAAGACTTAAATGTGCCTCATGAATCCATAAAAATCCTAGAAGAAACCTGTAGGCAACAAAATTTCAGACATCATACACAGCAGAATTTTCACTGATACATCACCTAAGGCAATAGAAACAAAGGAGAAAATGAACACATGGGACTACATCAAACTCAAAAGCTGCTGCACAGCGAAAGATACAATCATTAAAACAGAAAGGCTACCCACTGTATGGGAGAGCATAATTGCCAATGGTCTATCAGATAAGGGATTTATTTCCAATATATATAGAGTACTCACACAACTCCACAAAAGGAAGACAAAGAACCCAATTAAAAAATGGGCAGAGGAACTAAATATACACCTCTCCAAACAGGACATACAAATGGCTAAGAGACATATGAAGAAATGTTCATCATCGCAAATCATCAGAGAGATGCAAATTAAAACAACAATGAGGTATCATCTCACACCTGTCAGAATGGCTGCCATCAACAAATCATCAAACAACAAATGTTGGTGAGGGTGTGGAGAAAAGAGGACTCTAGTACACTGCTGGTGGGAATGCAGACTGGTGCAGCCACTATGGAAAACAATATGGTGTTATCTCAAAAAATTAAAAATTGAACGTCCATTTGACCCAGTGATTTCACTTCTAGGAATAAACCCTAAGAAGCCTGAAACACCAATCAGAAAGAATATATGTACCCCCATGTTTGTAGCAGCACTATTTACAATAGCTAAGATCTGGAAACACCCCAAGTGTCCATCAATAGACAAATGGATAAAAAAGCAGTGGTACATATACATGATGGAGTACTACACAGCTGTAAGAAAGAAAGATCTCTTATCCTTTTAGTCTACATGGAGGGACCTGGAAAGTATCATCCTAAGTGAAACAAGCCAATTAGAGAAAGACAAGTATCATATGATCTCACTTATTTGTGGAATACAATGAACATAACAGTCTGAGGAATGGGGTAGTCCCAGAGACATGGAAGTGGGGTACAGACTGACAATCTCCAGAAGAGGGGGAGTTGGGGGAGAGATAAACCACAGAACTTATATATGCATGTATGCATGAACAGTGGATATGGACAACAAACTGGGGACAAGGCAGGGAGGGAGGGCGAGAGGGGAATCAGTGGGTGGAAAAGGAGAAACATCTGTAACAAAAATTAATTAATAAAAAATGAATTAATTAATACAACAACAACAACAACAACAACGAGATATCACTTCAAACTTGTCAGAATGGCTATCATCAATAAATCAACAACATGTGTTCGCAAGGATGGGAAGAAAAAGGAATCTTAGTGCACTCCTGATGAGAATGCAGACTGGTACAGCCACTAGAGAAAACAGTATGTACTGTCCTCAAAAAATTAAAAATGGAACTGCCTCATAACCCAGTTATTCCACCTCTGGGTATATATTCGAAGATACTCAAAACACTAACTTGGAAGAATATGTGCATACCTATGTTCATTGCAGTGTTATTTATAATAGCCAAGATATGGAGCAATCCCAGTGCCCATCAATAGATGAATGGATAAAAAGTGGTGTGATTACACACACACACACACACACACACACATACACACACCATGGAATATTACTTGGTCATGGACATAATAAAATCTTACCATTTGCCACAGCATGGATGGACATAGTGATTATTATGCTAAGTGATATAAGTCTGCAAGAGAAAGACAAATACCATATGATTTCACTTATATGTGGAATATAAAGAACAAAATTAATGAACAAAACTGAAACTGACAGACTGATGGTTGGCAGAGGGGAGGAAGATTGTGGGACTTGGTGAAAAAGGTAAAGGGATTAATAAGCACAAATCAGTAGTCACAAAATAGTCCCAGGATGTAAGATATAACACAGGGAATATGGTCAATAATATTGTAATAACTATGGGTGGTGCCTGGTGGATACTGGAAATATTGAGGGGAACTCTTTATAAAGTACATGTTTTTCTAATCACTATGCTATACACTTAAAACTAATACAAAATAATATTGAATGTAAACTGTAATTGAAAAATAAAATCAAAAATAAATAAATGTAAATTTAAAAAAGAAAGAAAAGGAGAGGAAATCCATACCGAGAATACTATGAGGTGAAGATTGGAGCCATGCATCAGTCAAGGAACAACAAAGATTGCTAGCAGCACCAGATACTAAGAGAAAGTCATGGAAGAGATTCTCCTCTAGATATTTCAGAGGGATTATGTTACTTCTAACACCATGATTCCAGATGTCTAGCCTCTAGAACTGTGAGACAGTCAATTTCTATTGTTTTAAGCCATCCATTTTGTGATAATTTGTTAGGGTATCCCTAGCAGACTCATGCACTTCTTTTCTGCAAACACTTGGTGTTGAGGGCTGACAACAATCTGTAGGACAAAATTGTTCAGATGGAATGTTGTCCTTATGTGCTGTTTATTTACTTGGTTATAACCCATCATCTCAATGCTACTACTGCTTTCAGCATAGTGCTTTTCCTTCAACTGTAATATGTACTGAGTAGATTTTAACTAAGTTCATCTATTCGCTTGTCCTCTTCCACTATCCATCCACTTCCCCTTCTCTCAGCAGTAATGTAGGTTTTCCAATAGCACTTGTAGATTAGATTTATTTTAGAGAATTAAACTGGATGGGATAAAGCAATGATTATGTTTTTTTCTTTTTCTTTTTGTTGTTGTTGTTGAAATTATTACAGATGTCCCCCCTTTTTGTCCCAACGATCCCCTCCTCCCCACTCCCAACCCCTCCTGCTTTCCCCAAACTAATGTCTTTGCTAATTGCATATATGCATATAATTTCTTTGGTTTATCTCTCCCACTCCACCCCCATCCCTTTGAGGTTTGTCAGTCCATTCTCTACTTTCATATCTCTGGATCTATTTTGATTGACAGCTTATTTTGTTCATGACATTCCATAAATAAGATCATGAGGTACTTGTCTTTCTCTGAATGGCTTGTTTTGCTCAGCATAATGCTCTCCAGGTCCCTCCATGTTGTCTCAATGTATAAGAGATCTCTTTTTCTCACAGCTGCATAGTGCTTCATTGTGAAAATATATCACAGCTTTTTTATTCACTCATCTACTGATGGACACTTGGGCTGTTTCCAGATATCAGCTATTGTAAACAGTGCTGCTGTAAACATAGGGGTGCATATATTCTTTTGATTGGTGTTTTGGGCTTTGTAGGATATATTCCTAGAAGTGGAATCACTGGGTCAAATTGCAGTTTTATTTTTAATTTTTTGAGGAAGCACCATATTGTTTTCCATAGTGGCTGCACGTGTCTGCATTCGCACCAATAGTATACGAGCATACCCTTTTCTCCACATCCTCACCAGCACTTATTTGAGGATTTATTGATGGCAGCCATTCTGCCACTTGTGAGGTATTATTTTATAGTCATTTTAATTTGCGTTTCTCTGATGAGTAGTGACGCTGAGCATTTTTTATGTCTCCTAACCATATGTATGCCCTATTTGAAGAGGTTGTCTATTCAGGTCCTCCGCCATTTATTTTTAAACCCTCACCTGAGGACATTTTCCATTTATCATCTTTAAATAGTGTATGTGTGTGTGTGTGTGTGAGAGAGAGAGAGAGAGAGAGAGAGAGAGAGAGAGAGAGACATTAACTGATTGCCTCCTGCATGACTTGACCAGGGCCAGGGACCAAACTGCAACTGAAGTATGTGCCCCTGACCGGAATCGAACCAGCAACCCTTTTGTCCACAGGCAGACACTATAACTACTGAGTCAAACTGCCCATTTTTAAATTGGATTATTTGTCTTTATTTTGTTGAGTTTTATGAGTACTCTATATATTTCGGATACTAACCCTTTATACAATGTATCATTGGCAAATATATTCTCCCAGACAGTAGCTTCCCTTTTCATTTTGATGCTGGTTTCTTGTGCCATGCAGAAGCTTTTCAGTTTGGTGTAGCTCCATTTATTAATGTTTTTCCTTTATTTCTCTTGCCCTAGGTGATGTATCAGTGAAAATTCTTCTATGTTTGATGTCTGGGATATATATATATATATATATATATATATATATATATATATATATATTGCTTAAATGTTCTTTTAGGATTTTTATGGTTTTATGAGATACATTTAAGCCTTTCATCCATTTTGAGTTTATTCTTCTGTTTGATGTAAGTTAGTGGTCTATTTTCATTTTTTTGGCAGTACCTGTCCAATTTTTCCAACATCATTTATTGAAGATACTGTCTTTTCTCCTTTGTATGTTCTTGCCTCCTTTGTCAAATATTAATTGTGCATACTGTCTTGGGTTGATTTCCAGGTTCTCTGTTCTGTTCCACTGATCTATATGCCTGTTCTTCTGCAAGTACCAGGCAGTTTTGATTACAGTCACTTTGTAGTGTGATTTGATATCTGGTATTGTGATCCCTCCCACTTAGTTCTCCATTTTCAGGATTTCTGTGGCTATCTGGGGTGCATTTGGTTCCCGATAAACTTTTAGAGTATTTGTTCTAGAGCTGTGTAATATGCCATTGGTACTTTACTACGGATTGCATTGAATCTGTTGATTTCTTTGGGTAATATGGACATTTTAATGATGTTGATTTCAATCCTTTAACATGGTACATGTTTCCACTTTTGTATATCTTCCTCTATTTCTTTATTCAATGTCCTGTAGTTTTCTGAGAGCAGGTCTTCTACCTCTTTGGTTAAGTTTATTCCTACCTATCTTAATTTTTTGTCACAATGTTAAATGGAAATTTTCTTTTCTTTTTTTAGTTTCCCTTTCTGTGTTCATTATTGGTATATAAGAATGCCATCAATTTCTGGATGTTAATTTTTTATCCTACTACTTTGCCAAATTTATTTATTGAATTTTGTAGATTTTTTATGGACTCTTTAGAGTTTTCTATGTACAATATCATGTCATCTGCAAATTATTACAGTTTAACTTCCTCCTTTCCAATTTGGATGCCTTTTATTTATTTTTTGTTGTTGTCTTGTTGCTGTGGCTAAGACTTCTAGTACTATGTTAAATGAGTGGTGAAAGTGGACATCCCTGTTTTGTTCCTGTTAATTAAGGATATGTGCTTGAACTATTTTATGTGCTTGGGACTATTTTAGTTTTTTTACCATTAAGTATGATCTTGTCTATAGGTTTTCTTTATATGTGGCCTTTATTATGTTGAGATATGATCAATTTATTCCCACTCTCCTGAGCATTTTTATCAGAAATGAGTGCTGGATTTTGTCAAATGCTTTTTCTTTATCTATTGATATCATCATATGATTTTTATCTTTCATTTTGTTGATGTGGTGTATCACATTTACTGATTTGCAAATATTGTAGCAGCCTTCCATCCCTAGAATGGATCTGAGTTGGTCATGGTGAATAATATTTTTAGTATATGGCTGTATCCGATTTGCTAATATTTTGTTGAGGATTTTGGCATCTATGTTCATCAGGGATATTGGCTTGTAGTTTTCTTTCCTTGTAGTGTCTTTATCTGAATTTAGAATCAGGATTATGCTGGCCTCATAAAAGAAGCTTGGAAGTTTTTCTTTCTCTTAAATTTTTTGGAACAGTATGATGAGATTGGGGTATTTGTTCTTATTTGAATGTTTGGTAAAACTACACTGTAAAGCCATCCAGATCCCAACTTTCCCAGATGCAATTTATTAATTACATCTTCAATTTCCTTAGTTCTTATTGGTGTGTTCAAGTTTTCTGACCCTTCCCGGGTCAGTTCTGGGAGACTGTGTTATTCTGGGAATTTGTCCATTTTGCCTAGGATTTCCAATTTGTTGGTGTATAGTTGTTCACAGTATTTTATAAAAATCATTTGTATTATTGTGGTGTAAGTTGTTATTTCTCCTTCTTAATTTCAGATTTTGTTTATGTGGGCATCTCTTTGTTTCTTGGTGAGTCTGGCTAAAGATGCATCAATCTTTTTATATTTTCAGAGACTTATCTCTTTGTTTCATTGATCTTTTTTATTGTGTGTGTGTCATTTTTTTAAGTTCTATGTCATTTATTTCTGCTTTGACCTTTATTATTTCTGTCCTTCTACTTGCACTGGGTTATTGTGTGTGTGTGTGTGTGTGTGTGTGTGTGTGTGTGTGTGTGTGCTTTCTAGTGTTTTTAAGTTTTAGGGTTAGATAGTCCATTAGAAAATTTTGGGGTTCCTTGACATAAGCTTGTAATACTATGAACTTCTCTCTCAGGAGTGCTTTTGCTGTGTGCCATAGATTTTTGTTGTGTGTTCATTTTCATTGATTTCTAGGAATTTGTTTTATTTCTTCCTTGATCTCCTTGATAACCCACTCATGGTTTTATAATATTTTATTTAGTCTCCATGTGTTTGAATGTTTTTGAGTGTTTTTATTGTAATTTTTTCTAATTTCCTGCAATTGTGATCTGAGAAGATGCCTGATATGATTTCAACCTTCTTGAACTAGTAGAGACTTAGTTTGTGTCCTAACATGTAGTCTATCTTTGAGAATGTCCCGTGTGGACTTGCAAAAAATGTCTATTCTGCAGTTTTGGGGTGTAATTCTCTGTAAATTTCTATATAATCCATCTGATCTTGTGTGTCACTTCGGGTCTCTGATTCCTTGTTAATTTTTTGTCTAGATGATCTATTCAGTGATGTCAGCAGGGTGTTGTAGTTCCCTGCTATGATTGTATTGCTGTCAATTTCTCCATTGAAGTCCTCTGGAAGTTTTTAAATATAGTTTTATGCTCCTAAATATGGTGCATATATGTTTACCAAGGTGATAGCCTTCTTTTGAATTGATCATTTATAAAAATCCTTTGCCTTTTTGTCTTTTATTATGTGAAGTCTATTTTATCAGATATAAGTGTTGCTACCACAGCATTTTATTTTTTTTCTTCTCATTTTTATGTGCTAGGAAACATTTTTTTCTTTCCCTTCACTTTCAACCTGTGTGAGTCTTTTGTTGTGAGGTGGGTCTTTTGTAGAGAACATGTAATGTGTCATGCTCTCTTATCCATTCAGCTAGTCAGTGTCTTTTGATTGCAATGTTTAATCCATTTACATTTAAGGTTATTACAGATATGTACTTATTTATTGCCATTTTAAATTTATTATGTGTATGTTTCTCTCTCTATTTCTTCTGCTTACTACAGCAATGCTGGTTTGGTGCTAATATATTCCCTGAGCCTTTTTTGGGGGGTGTCTGGAAGCTCTTTATTTCACCTTCTTTGAATGATAGCTTTGCTGGATGGAGTGTTAGATTCAGATCCTTGTTTTTCATTACCTTGAATACTCATGTCATTCCCTTCTATAGTATTTTTGTTGAGACATCAGCTGATAGCCTTATGAGGGCTCCTTTCCAGGAAACCTGTTGCTTATCTCTTGCTGTTTTTATTTTTATTTTTATTTTTTTTTAATAATGTTTCTTTATTGATTTTAGAAAGAGAGGATGGGAGAGGAAGAGACATAGAAACATTGATGAGAGAGCATATGCCTCCTGCATGCCCCACACTGGGTATATGCCCTGACTGGGAATCAAACTGGTGACCTCTTGGTGCACAGGTCGATGCTAAACCACTAAGCCACACCAGCTTGCCTCTCTTGCTGCTTTTAAAATTCTCTATTTGTTTTTAATTTTTGTCATTTTAATTATGATGTGTATTGGCATGGGCCTCTTTGAATTCATTTTGCTTGGGGCAATCTGTGCTTCCTGAACTTGTATGCCTTTTCCTTTCATCAAGTTAGGGATGTTTTCTGCCACTATTTATTCCAACATATTGCTAAAACTTGCTCAGTTTTTCTGCTTCTGTTACTCCTATGATATGGCTGTTGTTACATTTTATATTGTCCCAAAGCTCCTTAAAATATCCTCCTATTTTATAACTGTGTTTTTTTTTTTTTTTTTTTGGTTCTCTAATTGAGTGATATTTTTTACCCTGCTTTTTATTTATTTTATTTTCTTCTTTTTTTTTCCTTTTTTTATGTGTAATTGTTATTTTTTATTTATTTATTTTTTAAATTAATTAATTTATTTTTGTTATAGATGTTTCTCCTTTTCTCCCACTGATTCCCCCTCCCACTCCCTCTCTGCCCTGTCCCCAGCTTTGTTGTCCATGTCCATTGTTCATGCATACATGCATATAAGTTCTGTGGTTTATCTCTCCCCCGTCACCCCTCTTCCAGGAATTGTCAGTCTGTATCCCACTTCCACGTCTCTGGGACTACTCCGTTTGTCAGACTGTAATGTTCAATGAAAATTCTGTTGCATATGATGTCTGAAATTTTGTTGCCTACATTTTCTTCTAGAATTTTTATGCATTCACAAGTCACATTTACGTCTTTTACCCATTATGACTTTATTACTGTGTATGGTGCCAGTTGATGGTCTAGTTTCATTTGTTTTGCATGTAGTTGTCCAATTTTTTCAACACCATTTATTAAAAAGGCTGTCTTTACTCCACTGTATGCTCCTGTCACTTTTGTCAAATATTAATTGAGCATATTGCCTTGGGTCCATTTCTGGGTTTTCTATTCTGTTTCATTAATCTATCTGTCTGTTCTTGTGCCAGTACCAGGAATTTTTTATTACAATGGCTTTGTAGTATAACCTGAAATCAAGATTGCTGTGGCTCTTCAAGGTCTTTGTTGGTTCCATATGAACTTTTGAAGTATTGGTTCTAGTTCTGTGAGTTATGTCGTTGGTATTTTGATGGGGATTGCATTGAATCTATAGATTGCTTTGGATAATATGGACATTTTAATGATGTTAATTCTTCCAATCCATGAACAAGGTATGTGCTTCCACTTTTTTATATCTTCCTCTATTTCTTTTTTTAACGAGCTGTAAATTTTTGCGAATAGGTCCTTTATTTCTTTGGTTAATTTTATTCCTAGGTATCTTAATTTTTTTGCCACAATGGTAAATTGGATTGTTTTCTTATTTTCTCTTTCTGTGAGTTCATCATTGGTGTATAAGAATGCCATCGATTTCTTGACGTTAATTTTGTATCCTGCTACTTTGCCAAATTCATTTATTAAGTCTAGTAAATTTTTGATGGAGTCTTTGGGGTTTTCTACGTATAGCATCATGTCATCTGCAAATAATGACAGTTTCACTTCCTCCTTTCAAATTTGGATCCCTTTTATTTTTTCTTCCTGTTTGATTGCTGTGGCTATGACTTCCAGTAATATGTTCAACAAGAGTGGAGAAAGTGAGCATCCTTGTCTTGTTCCTGTTCTTAAGGAAAATGCTTTTAATTTTTGCCCATTGAGCATGATGTTGACTGTAGGTCTTTCATATATGGCCTTATTATGTTGAGATATGATACTTCTATTCCCAGATTGCTGAGCATTTTCATCATAAATCGGGCTGGATTATGTCAAATGCTTTTTCAGCATCTATTGATATAATCATATGATTTTTATCCTTCGTTTTGTTTACGTGGTGTATCATGTTTATTGATTTATGAATATTGTACCAGCATTGCATCCCTGGGATGAATCCCACTTGGTCATGGTGAATAATTTTTTTGATGTATTGCTAGTATTTTGTTCAGGATTTTGGCATCTATGTTCATCAGGGATATTGGTCTGTAGTTTTCTTTCTTTGTAGTGTCCTTTTTTTTTTTTTTTTTTTTTTTGTGGAATTAGAATTATGCTGGCCTCATAAAACGAGTTTGGAAGTCTTCTTTCTTCTTGAATTTTTTGAACTAGTTTGAGGATAATGGGTATTAGTTCTTTATTGAATGTTTGGTAAATCTACCCCATGAAGCTGTCCGGGCCTGGGCTTTTGTTTTTTAAGAGAGTATTGATTACATGTTTAAAATTTTTGTTGTTATTGGTGTGTTCAAATTTTCTATCTCTTCCTGATTCAGTTTTGGGAGACTATGTGTTTGTAGAAATTTTTCCATTTTGCTTAGATTGTCCAATTTGTTGCTGTATAATTGTTCATAGTATTTGTTAACAGCCTTTGTATTTCTGTGGTGTTAGTTATTAATCCTCCCCTTTTATTTCTGATTTTGTGAATTGGGGTTCTCTTTTTTTGTTTCTTGGTGAGTCTAGCTAAGGGTCTACCAATCTTGTTTATCTTTTCAAAAAAGCAGCTCTTGTTTTATTGATTCTTTGAATTTTTTTTTTATTTTTTTTATTTTTTGGCCTTCATGTCATTTATTTCTACTCTGATCTTTACTATTTCCTTTCTTCTACTTACTCTCGGGTTTTCTCTTTTTTTGCTTTCTAGTTTGTTAAGTTTTGAGGTTAGGTAGTCAATTAAAGATTTTTCTTGTTTCATGATGTGGACCTGTAGTGCTTTGAACTTTCCTCTCAGAACTACTTTACCCGCATCCCATAGATATTGTGTTGTTGTATGTTCATTTTCATTGGTTTCCTGAAAGTTTTTAATTTCTTCCTTGATTTCCAGGGTAACTCATTCATTGTTCAATAGCATGCTATTTAACCTCCATGTTTTCAGATGTCTTTGCATGTTCTTGTTGCAATTGATTTCTAGTTGCATGCCATTGTGATCTGAGAAGATGCTTGATATAATTTCAATTTTCTTGAACTTGTATAGACTTTGTTTGTGCCCTAACATGTTTTCTATCTTTGAAAATCTACCATGTGCACTTGAGAAGAATGTGAGTTCTGCAGTTTTGTGCTGTAATTCTTTGGAGATACCTATTAAATCCATTTGATCTAGTGCTTTATTTAGAGTCTCTCTTTTCTTGTTAATTTTTTTTCTAGATGATCTATCTAGTGATGTCAGTGGGGTGTTGAAGTCCCCTGCCATGATTGTCTTGCTGTCGATTTCTCCTTTGAAGTCTTCTAGACGATTTTTAATATATTTTTGTGCTCCTATATTGGGTCAATATTTGTTTACCAAGGTTATATCTTCCTGTTGCATAGATCCTTTCAATATTATGTAATGGTCTTCTTCGTTTCTAGTTATAGTCCTTATTTTAAAATCTAATTTATTAGATATGAGCATTGTTAATACAGCTTTTTTTCCCCTTTGAGTTTGATTGGAATATGTTTTTTATCCCTATACTTTCACCCTATGTGAGTGTTTTGTTGTGAGGTTGTTTTCTTTAAAGAACATATATGTGAGTCATGCTTTCTTATGAAGTCAGTTACTCTGTGTCTTTTTATTGGAACATTCAATTTATTTGCATTTAAGGTGATTATTGATATGCACTTATTTATTGGTATTTTTGTTTAGTGTGGTTATGTTTTCCTTCCAATTTCTCCTACTAATTACAGCAGTCTTTTTAACATTTCTTGCAGTGCTGGTTTGATGCTAATATATTTCCTTAGCCATTTTTTGTTGTTGTTGTTCTGGGAAGCTGTTTATTTGACCTTCTATTTTTAATGATAGCCTTGCTGGATAGAATGGTCTTGAATTCAGATACCTTTTTTCCATGACCTTGATTACTTTATGTCATTCCCTTCTGGCCTGTAGTGTTTCTGTTGAGAGGTCAGCTCATTGCCCTATGGGTGTTTCTTTGTAGATAACCTGTTACTTATCTCTTGCTGTCTTTAGAATTCTCTTTTTGTCTTTAATTTTTGGCATTTTAATTATTATGTGTCTTGGTGTGGTCCTGTTTGGGTTCTTTTTATTTGGGCCTCTCTGTGCTTTTGAAATTTAAAGCCTTCTTCCTTCACCAAGTTAGGAAAGTGTTCTGTCACCATTTTTTTTCAAATATATTCTCTAATCCATGCTCATTTTCTTCTTCTTTGGGGACTCTTATGATGCGAATGGTCTTACGTTTCCAGTTGTCCTACAGTTCTCTTAAGTTGCCTTCCTGGTTTTTAATTTTTTTTTCCTTGTGGTTTTCTGATTGGTTGATTTTTTCTATCCTTTCTTTTAATTCATTGATCCAGTCCTCAGCTTCTTCTACTCTGCTGGTTAGTCCTTCCAATGTGTTCTTTATTTCTGCTATGTCATTCTTCATTTCCACTTGGTTTTCAATGTTTCTATATCTTTACTCATGGTAATGATGTCCTTAATCATGCTATAGAGCTCCCTCCATATCATGACTCTGGATTCTACCTGTGATAACTTGTTTAACTGCCTTTTATTTATCTCATCTTTGGTAGAGTATTTTTGTTCTTTCATTTGGCATTTGTTTTATTGTTTCACCATTTGTGCTATCTCAGTGGGTTTAGGAACCTGCCAAATTTTTCCTGTGGGTGTTGGTGTTCTGCTTTTCGTGGCTCTCTCTACTGGGTTTGGATGAGTGTGTTAGGGCCCACATTAAACACCACTGTCAACTCTTACTGTCCTGGGTAGATTTGTAAGCCCAGGAAAGGTTCAGTTATACTCTAGCTTTTTGCCTGGAGGCCATTAGTCTCAGTTACTTGAAGAGTCTTGGGTTCTGTTAAATAGAAAACTCCCTCAGGTGTTCAGTGTAGGAGGATTTGCCGAGGGTGGGGCAGATGCTAATTGTTAATGTGCCTCAATTTGTATTTCTTTAGCTCACCTGGGTGGGGCTGAATCTCTGAGGGAGGGGCTGTCACAGCTCTGGGAAGGTGCAAGCTGGCCACTGTTTTGTGTGGCCAGAAAGGAGCAAGCTGGCTATTGCCTTTTTTGGTCATGACTCAACACAATCTCTAAGTGTTTTCCAAATCCCTGGTGTCCCCACAGAGTTCCAGGCCAGTCTTCCCTCCTTCCGTCAGAGCCCAAGGTGAGTGGCTGTAGCCAATCTAGTACTCTTTCCTGGCCTTGGGTGCTGTGGAGTGGGCTTGGGATTTTAACCCTGAGGGCGCTGCTCACAGCTAAGTCTGCTGCTGTCCCTGAGCTCCCAGCTCCCTACCCTCTCTCATGTCAGCAAATCCTATCAGTGTCCCTGGTTATATGGTCCTCTCCTGCTGCTTTTCTATTGCTATCTTCTGATGATTTGTCTTTGTTTTAATTGTAATTCCATTATGTCCTGGAAGATCATCTGTGTAGTTTCCATTCTCTCCACTGCTTTTTTTTTTTTTTTTCTTTCCCCACTCTCTGATTTTGGAAAAATAAAAAATAAAAGCTTTTATGAGACAACTATTTTTCTGTTTTATTTTCCATCTCTTACCTCCTCATTGTATGCCTTATTGGCAGGTGCATCCTTTTCTTCCACCTTCATTCCAAACTTTAAGCTTTTCCTTTCTTTGCAGTTTGGGTTCTACACATGGGAAGAGAGGATGTCATAAATAAATGGAGCATCTTGCATCACAATATTATGAATTCCTTGGAGTGTGTTTGTGTGTATGTTTGTACATATAAACATGGATGTGTATCGAAAATATATTGAGCACTGAGCCTGAGACTAAGAAACAAACCTGTTGGTATTATTTTAAATTTCAATATCAACTGTCTGCTTGTAGTAAAGACTAATTAAGGGTCATATGTGATGGGTCAGACAGCATAAGGTATACTTCATTCAGTGGTATCTTATTCTGACTCCAGGAATAAATATGTTCTTTTATTCCACTGGCTGAACTGGATGTACCTTGAAATTTCTCACCCAGCATCCATTTAATCTGTCATGACATCTAAAACCTTTTCCTGATGCCCTAAAATAAAAATTGCCAACAAAAGTTGGCAATAGCTAAATAAAACTGATGAGTATGCTAGTTATTTCAGGGGATAGATGCTCTATAAAGAGGACTGATGAAAAATATGTTCAATGTTAGCTACTAAAAAAAGAAGAAAGAAAACATTTTAGCAAATAAGATGCTTAATCAGGAAGAGAAAGCCATCTAATGATAAATTTAAATCTCTTAAGCATGAAAAGGATGTCAGTTAAATATTCAGTCTGTTCTTTTCAATTTGTTTGATTCAAAGCACATTTATTGGGGCTTGGTATATATCAAGCACTCTGTCCCATGTCATGAGGCATAGAGATGAATGAGTCATGGTTTTTACCCTTAAGGTGCTTACAATATATCATGTACAGTTCACATGTCTTTTGCACCGAATGATTAAATCCTAAAGTCTGAGCTGGTCAAGGTTATTTCAGAATGTAGAGTACAATGGAGTCAAACAAATAAAAATGCCATGGCACTGCTCAGTATCTAAGAAGTGCAGTTTTCTCCAAAAGAGGTTTAAGATAAACTCTATGTTGCTACAGTGCTCAGAGAATATAAATAAAAGAGAAAAAATATATCTGGAAAAGCACATATATCTCATGTGGGTTAAGAAGAAAATATAATAAAATTATAAAACTATTTCTATAAATCAATAAAGCAGAATGTTAGTATTTTGCATAGTTAACTGAGTCAAAGAGGGCTGAGGAGTCACACAGGAGGAGGACTAATGATTGTTTATAGAATTTATTAATATTATTATTGCTGCTGCTGCTACTACTACTACTACTACTAACCACTAAATAACATTTCTGGAGTTTTAATATTTTGTTCCAGGCATTTTTTTCTAAGAATTCCATTTATATCATTCAATTTCCCTAACAACTTAAGTGATATTATTATTATTTTAATTTTATCAATCTAAAGCTAAAGCTTAGACATTAAGAAACCCATCCAAAATAATTGGTGTAGCCCGAAATAGACATTGGTATATGGACAAACATTATTTAAGTGGAAAAGTAGGAATGGAAGATAGATTGGAGTGGGATAAAGAATGAATATACATAAAAATTACAGACAAGGAGATGAGGAAGCACATTTGGGGAAAGTTTTTTGTATGGATTTTTTAATTAAAGGAGAATCTCTGCTATAAGAAGAAGAAAGAAGTAAAAGACTGGTGCAGATATAGGTAGGTTTGTAACATTTGATAGGCAAAAAAGGGATTTTTGTCTGATGGCATCTATTTCCTTTGTGAAGGAAGAGACAAGATCATCTTATAGAGAGAAAAGAAGAATTAGAGTCACAATATTGGAAGAGAGTGATCATGCTTGAATCAGACCTTGCAGAGAGTAGAAGAGTCAGCTGAGAAGAGGAACATAGTAGGAATGCAGTGTTGAAGATTAATTTATTTAAGGTCTGTGACTATGAATTCATAATAATATGTACCTCCACTGTTTGAGGATTTTTTTCTGCAGCCCTAGGGTTTTTCATTGCTGGGAGGAAAAAAAAAAAAAAGGTGTATTTTTCAAATTTAGCTCTTGTTGGGATTTGCCAGTAAGTGAAATGAAAGATAAATGGGTGCAGAAGATTAGGATAAAGACAGTATTGTTATTGAAGTAATGGAATGTGGAATCTCAGCTGGATAAAGAGGGTATTGAAGAAAGTTCAGGGATGATCAACAGGTAAAAAGTAGAGAAGTTGATTGATTGAAAGTCATAAGAAGTGGGGGCTAATTTAACAGTCACACTGAAGATGCTTTAAGCCAGCTTACAAGATTAGAGATAGTATTCAAGAATGACATATTTGAATCAAAGCTTTCAGTGGCAGTATAGTTCCAGGTAATAACAGAGTCCACATGTGAATGTGGGAATGAGTAGATAAGCTGGAGTAAGGCAGCTTAATTCTTTCTGGATAAGCTAAACTTGACATAAAGTCTAGGTGTTTCCATTTTTTTGTCATTACTTCTTTAACCTGTGTAATGAGATAATTTTTGTCTGTTGAGAAATTAATTTTTGTCTTATTTTTGCTGTAGAAAATTTAAAAAGTCAAAAATTAATGTTCTTCCCTACACATGCTTAAGACTTTTGTTCTAAATGTAGGCCACTGATTCTAAGCTAGAGTAATACATCACTGCATGCCACAACACCCCCACCTGCATTCCCCCCACCCTCTGCCACTCCAGGGAGGTACTATAGAAGTGGATTGGAGTGTTTTTGGGTTGTCATGAAGATTAAGCAGCACTACTAGTATTCTGTAAGTGGTGCCCAGGCAGTCCAGATGTTCTACAATATTGGAACAGGGATTTTAAAAAAGAAAACTAATACCATTTTCTGCATTATTTTGGAATGTCCCATCAGATATCATAATATGTGTAAAAACTGTTTATCTGAGTTTGAAACCAAACTCAATTTTACATAATACCCTAAAATATTTGTTGAATATTTTAATAACCATTACAATTTCCAGGATATGAAAATTTCTATACAAAATCAGGGGAAACTGTCTTTAGTTTTGTTTGAAACTTGGTTCAGATGTGTTCAAACTTCACAAGTTAAGACACTAATATAAATTCTACTAGATATATTTGAGACATGTGTATCTGCATTTGTATCTGTGGTTTGCAAATTTGTAAAAGGAAAATGTTACTTCTAAGTCCTTTCAATGGGCATAGAAGTAAATTTTATTCAATTAGCAATGTAGGAACAGACAACCATCCCCAGGCAACAGAAACACAGACCAGCAGCTGAGATCCATCCCCCAAAACTACAATAAAAGCTGAGCATGAGTTGATCCCCATGGGGTAGCAGCACTCCCCTACCACCAACGGCAGACCTGGGGCTCCACAGAGGCCTGAGCAGTCCAGTAGTTCACAAGAGCAGTGGGAAGCATGAGCCCTGGAGAGAATGGTGGCCTCTAGCTGCCCACACATGGGACCTCCAGGGTGCTAGGGCACCAGAGATGCCTATGCAACCCAGCAGGGACTGTGCTATCTAGTTACCCACAGGACCTAGAGGGTGCTGAAAATGCAGAGATGGTCTCTGTGTCTCAGCAGAAAACTATGATCCAGTTATCCACAGACATGTGGGGTGCTGAAGCACCAGAGAGGCCTGTGTGACAAAGCAGGGACTCTGCCATCCAATTACCATGGGACCTGAGGGGTGGTGAAGCGCCAGAGAGGCCTGTGTGACCCTACAGGAACTGCACAATCCAATTACCCTAGGGACCTGTGAGGTACTGAAGCACCAGAGAGGCCTGTGCAACCCAGCAGGGACTGTACCATTCACTTACCCATGGGACATGTGGGGTGCTGAAGCACCAGACAGGCCTGTGCCACCCAGCAGCCCATAACATAGGCATAAAGCTGGTACACAAAGGGAACCTGTAAGGTGTGGGGGCACCAGAGAGGCCTGTGCAACCCAGCTGCACACAAGATAGGCATAGAGGATGTGAAAATGGAGGCAGAGTGAATAGAAACTACACAGACAAGCTCCCAGGACCAAACGGAAAGTACACCTGAAATAAAGACAAGTCCTTGAAAAAAAGCAACAGAAAAGAATCAAGACAGGACATCATAACCAGAGACACTGATAGGATCTGCAGAGGCATGAGAGGATGGCTGGCTGGGAGCCCATGGGCAGCAGCAGTCTTAGCTGTGATTAGTGACCTTGGGGAATAAAGACCAATCCCACTCCACAGCACAGAGAGTCAGGACAGAGCACTAAAATAGCCACAGCCACCCACCTGGGGGATATGGCAGAAGGAGGGCAGACAGGGCAGGAATTCTTTGGGGATGATCATGACTTGGAGGACACTCAGAGTTTTTGATGAATTGCGGCCACAAAAAACTGTGGCCAGTGTACTTCTTACCAGAGCTGTGGGGGAAAGCAGCAGACCCCCCTCTGAGACAAAGAAATGCAAATTGGTGCTATTGACAAGGAGCACTTATCCCAACCTCTGGAAATCCTTTTATGTAGAACACCAGGGCTACATTCAAAGGCACCCAGTAACTGAGACTACTAGCATCCAGGAAAAAGCCAGAGGATAAGTAAACTTTTCCTGGGCTTGCAAATCCACCCAGGAAAGTAAGACTTGACAGTGGTATTTAACATGGCCCTGACTAGGCCCATCCAAACACAGTAGAGGAAGCCACAAACAGCAGAACATGAACACCCACAGGAAAAATTTGGCAGGCTCCAAAACCCATTGAGATAACCAAAATGATGAAACAAAGAAACAAAACTCAAATGAAAGAACAAGAGAACTCTATCAAAGATGAGATAAATGAAACACAGTTAAGCAAATTATCAGAGGTAGAGTTCAGAGCCATGATCTTGAGGAAGCTCAAGAGCATGAGTAAGGACATCAGCACCATGAGTAAAGATATAGAAACATTGAAAACCAACTAAGTGGAAATGAAGAATGACATAGCAGAAATTAAGAACACATAGGAAGGACTAACCATCAGAGTAGAGGAAGCTGCGGACCAGATCAATGAATTAGAAGACAGGGTAGAAAAAATCTCAACCAATCAGAAAATCAAAAGGAAAAGACAATTGAAAAACAGGAAGTTAGCTTCAGAGAACTGTGGGACAACTAGACACATAATAATATTTGCATCATAGAAGTCCACAAAGACGAAGAAAAGGGGCAAGGGTTAGAAATTATATTTGAAGAAATAGTGACAGAAAACTTTCCTAACTTAATGAAGAAAGAAGGCATACAAATTCAAGAAGCACAGAGAGCCTCAAGTAAAAAGAACACAAAGAGGCCCGCACCAAGACACATAGTAATTAAAATATCAAATATCAAAGACAAAGGGAGAATCCTAAGACAGCAAGAGATAAGCAACAGGTTACCTACAAAGAAAATCCTATAGGTCTCTCAGCTGACTTCTCAAAAGAAGCACTAAAGGCCAGAAGGGAGTGCCATGAAGTAATCAAGGTCATGAAAAAGAAGGATCTGAATTAAAAAGACTAGTCTCGCCCTGGCCGGTTTGGTTCAGCGGTTAGAGCGTCGGCCTGCGGTCCTGAGAGACCCGGGTTTGGTTCCCTCTAAGGGCATGTACCTCGGTTGCAGTTTGTCCCCGGCCCTGGTCAGTCGTGCGGGTGGCAGCCACTCGATGTGTTCCTTTCACATCGATGTTTCTCTCTCTCTCTCTGTTCCTCTCTCTCCCTCCCACTTTACCTGAACAAAAGGTGGAAAAATGTCCTTGGGTGAGGATAAAAAAATAAATAAATAAAACTAGTCTGTCCAGCAAGGCTATCATTTAACTAGGTCAAATAAGAGCTTTCCAGACAAAAGAAAGCTAAGGGAATATATTAACAACAAACTAACACTGCAAGATATGCTAAAAGGACTGCTGTAATTACTAGAAGAAATAGGAAGAAAACTATAACCACATTAAACAAAAATGGCAATAAATAAGTATATATCAATTATAACCAAAATTGTGAATGATTTGAATGCTGCAATAAAAAGACACAGAGTAGCTGACTAGATAAGGAAGCATGACTCACATATATGCTGTTTACAAGAGACCAAACTCACAAGAAAAGTCTCACATAGGTTGAAAATGAAGGGATAAAAAATAAATTTTTCAAGCAAACAAAAAGAAAAAAAAAAAAAAGCAGGGGTAGCAATACTCATATCTGATAAAGTAAATTTCAAACTGAAGGCCATACCTAGAGACAAAGAAGGCCACTACATATAATTGAAATAATCTAACCAACAGGAAGATATAACCTTGGTAAACATATATGCACCCAATATAGGAGCACCAACATATATTAAAAATCTTCTGGAGGACTTCAAAGGAGAAATCAACAATCATAGCATACATAGCATACACAGAAAAACAATCATAGCAGAGGATTTCAACACCCTGCTCATCTACAAAAAATTTACAAGAAAACACAGTCTCTAAATGAAGCGTTAGATCAAATGAATTTAACAGATATCTACAAAAAATTACATCCCCAAACAGCAGAATTCACCTTCTCAAGTGCACATGGCACATTCTCATAGATAGACAACATATTAAAGCACAAACTAAGTCTCCAAAAGTTAAAGAAGATTGAAATTATATGAAGCATCTTCTCAGATCACAATGGCATGAAACTAGAAATCAATAGCAACAAGAACATGCAAAGACATTGGAAAATATGGAGGCTAAATAGCATGTCATTGAACAATGAATGGGTAATCATGGAGATCAAGTAAGAAATTAAAAACTTCCTGGAAATCAATGAAAATGAATACACAACAACACAAAACCTATGGGATTCAGCAAAAACAGTTCTGAGAGGGAAGTTCATAGCACTTGAGGTTTACCTCAAGAAACAAGAAACATTTCTAACAGACATTCTAACATCACAACTTAAAAAACTAAAATAAAACAAACTAAAAAACAAAAAACAAACAAACAAACAAAAAACCACCCAGAGCAAGTAGAAGGAAGGAAATAGTAAAGATCAGAGCAGAAGTTAATGACATGGAAACCAAAAAAAAAAAAAAAAAAAACAATTCAAAGGATCAATGAAACAAAAAGCTGGTTCTTTGAAAAGATAAACAAGATTGATGGACCCTTAGCTAGACACACCAAGAAACAAAAAGAGAGAACCCAAACACACAAAATCAGAAAAGAAAGAGGAGAAATAATAACTGACATCACAGAAATAAAAATATTGTTAATAAATATTATGAACAATTTTATGGCAAAAATTTTGACAATATAAATGAAATAGACTAATTTCTAGAAACAGATAGTCTCCCAAAACTGAACCGGGAAGAGATAAAAAACTTGAACAGACCAATAACAACAAAATAAATGGATGATATAACCAAAACTCTCCCAGCAAACAAAAACCTAGGCCTGGACTGCTTCAAGGGGAAGTTTTTCCGAACATTTAAAGAACTGATGATACCCATTCTTCTCAAACTATTTCTTAAAATTCATGAAGAACAAAGACTTCCCAACCCATTTTCTGAGCCAGCATAATTATACTGTAGTTCCAAAACCAAAAAAAGACACTACAACGAAAGAAAACTAAAGGCCAATATCCCTGATGGACATAGATGCCAAAATCCTGAAAAAAATGTTAACAAATCGAATCCAACAACACATCAAAAAAATAATTACCATGATCTAGTGAGATTCATCCCAGGTATGAAAGGCTGGTACAATATTTGTAAATCAAGAAATGTGATACAACACATAAAAAAACGAAAAATAAAAGTCATATGATAATATCAATACACACTAAAAAAACATTCAACAAAATCCAGCACTCATATCTGATAAAAAAAAATCTCAGCAATCTGGGAATAGAGGGATCATATCTCAACATTATAAAGGCCATATATGAACGACCTATAGCCAACATCATACTCAATGGGAAAAAAATTAAAAGCATGTCCCTTAAGAACAGGAACAAGGCAAGGATGCCCACTTTCGCCACTCTTATTTAACATAGTACTGGAAGTCTTAGCCACGGCAATCAGACAGGAAGAAAATATCAAAGGGATCCAAATTGGAAAGGAAGAAGTAAAACTGTCATTATTTGCAGATCACATGATACTATACATAGAAAACTCAATAGACTCCATCAAAAATTTACTAAGTTTAATAAATGAATTTGGCAAAGTAGCAGGATACAAAATTAACATCTAGAAATCAACAGCATTCTCATACACCAATGATGAACTCACAGAAAGAGAAACTAAAAAAAACATCTCATTTACCACCCTGGCAAAAAAATTAAGATACCTATGAATAAACTTAACCAAATAAATAAAGAAACTATTCACAGAAAACAACAGGTTATTGAATAAAGAAAGAAAGAAAGATATAAAATAGTGAAAGCACATACCTTGTTCATGGATTGGAAGAAGTAATATCATGAAAATGTCCATACCACCCAAAGCAATCTATAGATTCAATGCAATCCCCAGCAAAATACCAATGACATACTTCACAGAACTAGAACAAATACTTCAATAGTTCATATGAAACCAAAAAAGATCTTAAATAGCCACAGCAATCTTGAGAAAAAGAACAAAGTTGGAGGGATCACATTTCCTGATTGCAGGTTATACTGCAAAACCACTGTAATCAAAACATCCTGGTACTGGCAAGAGCATACAGTGGAGTAAAGACAGCCTCTTTAATAAATGTTGTTGGGATTATCTGACAGCTACATACAAAAACTGAAACTAGACCATCAACTTACACCATACACACAAATAAATTGGAAATAAATAAAAGACATAAATGTGACTCATGAATCTATAAACATCCTCGAAGAAAATGTAGGCAGCAAAATTTCAGACATCATACACAGCAAAATTTTCACTGATACATCACCTAAGGCAACAGAAACAAAGGAGAAAATAAACACATTGACTACATCAAACAAGAAAGGTTCTGCACAGCAAAAGAAACAGCCACCAAAATGGAAAGGCAACCCATTGATTGGGAGAAAATAATTGCCAGTGATACATCAGATAAAGGGTTAATTTCCAATATATATATATAGTGCTCATACAACTCAACAAAATGAAGACAAAGAACCCAATTTAAAAATGGGCAGAGTAACTGAATAGACACCTCTCCAAACAGGACATTAAATGGCTAAGAGACATATGAAGAAATGCTCAAATTTACTAATAATCAGAGAGATGCAAAGTAAAACAACAGTGAGGTATCACCTCACACCGGTCAGAATGGTCACCATCAACAAATCATTGAACAACAAGTGTTGGCAAGGTTGTGGAGAAAAGGGGACTCGCTCTAGTACACTGCTGGTGGAAATGAATACTGCTGCAGCCACTATGGAAAACAATATAGTGTTACCTCAAAAATTCAAAATTGAACTTCCATTTGACCCAGTGATCCCACTTCTAGGAATATACCCTAAGAAGCCTGAAACACCAATCAGAACTATTATACCACCATGTTCATAGAAGCACTATTTACAATAGCTAAGATCTGGAAACAGCCCAAATGTCCATCAGTAGACAAATGGATAAAAAAGCTGTGGTACATATACACAATGGAGTACTACGCAGCTGCATGAAAAAAAAGATCACTTATCCTTTGAGACGACGTGGAGGGACCTGTAATGTTTTATCCTAAGCGAAACAAGCCAAGCAGAGTAAGACAAATATCACATGATCTCACTTATTTGTTGAATATAATTAACATAACAGTCTGAGGAACAGGGTAGTCCTAGAGACGTGGAAGTGGTGTACAGACTGACAATCCCCAGAAGACGTGGTTGGGGGGAAAGAGATAAACCTCAGAACTTATATGCATGTATGCATGAACAATGGACATGAACAACAAAGCTCGGGACAGAGCAGTGGGGGGAAAAGGAAAAACATCTGCAACAAAAATAAAGAAATTAATTAAATAAAAATTTAAAGAAATTAGCAATATAAATGTTATTAAATTAGCACTTACATAAATTGCAGTGATCTCACTGAATTTTATCAATAAAGGTGGTCTTTTATATTTTATTTTTTTAATTTAATTTATTTATGTTTTTTACAGATGTTTCTCCTTTCTTCCCACTGATTTCCCTTCCCACTCCCTTTCCGGCTTGTACCCAGTAGTTGTTCATGTCCATTTTTCATGGAAACATGCATATAAATTCTGTGGTTTATCTCTTCCCTACAAGCCCCTCTTCTGGGGATTCTCAGTCTGTACCCCACTTCCAAGTCTCTAGAACTACCCTATTTCTCAGACTGTCATGTTCATTACATTCCAGAAATAAGTGAGATCATATACTTGCCCTTCTCTGTTTGGCTTGTTTTGCTTAGGATAATACTTTCCAGGTCTCTCCATGTTGTCTCAAAAGATAAGAAATCTTGCTCTGGTCAGTTTGGCTCAGCAGTTAGAGTGTCGGCCAACATTCCTGAGAGACCCGGGTTCAGTTCCCGCTAAGAGTACATACCTCAGTTGCAGTTTATCCCCGGTCCTGGTTGGGTTGTGTGGGTGGCACCCAGTCAATGTGACCCTTCACGTTAATGTTTCTCTCCCTCTCTATCCCTCCCACTCTATGTGAACAAAATATTGAAAACATGTCCTCTAGTGAGGATTAAAAAAAAAAAAAAGGTAAGAGATCTTGTTTTGTTACAGTTACATAGTACTCTATTGTGCATATGTACCACTGTCCCTCTGTTCATTTTTAAATTGTTTTTTTTTTGTATATTCCTTTTGTTGAGTTGTATGAGCACTCTATACATATTGAAAATTAACCCTTGTCTGATATATCATTGGCACTTATGCTCTCCCATACAGTGGGTAGCCTTTCCATTTTCAGGATTGTATCTTTTGCTGTGCAGAAGCTTTTGAGTTTGATGTAGTCCCATGCGTTCATTTTCTCCTTTGTTTCTGTTGCCTTAGGTGATGTATCAGTGAAAATTCTGCTGCGCATGATGTCTGAAATTTCGTTGCCTACAGTTTCTTCTAGGATTTTTATGGATTCATGAGTTACATTTAAGTTTTTTATCCATTTTGAGTTTATTCTTGTGTAGGGTGTAAGTTGATGGTCTAGTTTCATTTTTTGCAAGTAGCTGTTCGATTTTCTCAGCACCTTTTATTAAAGATGCTGTCTTTACTCCATTTTATGCTCTTGCCTCCTTTGTCAAATATAAATTGAGCACATTGCCTTAGGTCCATTTCTGGGTTCTCTGTTCTGTTCCACTGGTCTATATGCCTGTTCTTGTGCCAGTACCAGGATGTTTTTATTACAGTGGCTTTGTAGTATAACCTGAAATGTGATAATGTGATCCTTCCCACTTTGTTCTTCTTTTTCAAGATTGCTGTGGCTATTCGAGGTCTTTGTGGGTTCCATATAAAGTTTTGAGGTATTTGTTCTAATTCTGTGAAGTATTTCGTTGATATTTTGATGGGGATTGCATTCAATCTATAGATTGCATTGAGTAATATGGACATTTTAATGATGTTAATTCTTCCAATCTATGAACAAGGTATGTGCTGCCACTTTTTTATATCTTCCTCTATTTCTTTTTTCAATGACCTGTACTTTTCTGTGAATAGGTCTTTTACTTTTTGGTTAAGTTTATTCCTAGCTATCTTAATTTTTTTGCTGTGATGGTAAATGGGATTGTTTTCTTAGTTTCTCTTTCTGTGAGTTCATCATTAGTGTATAAGAATGCCATCGAATTCTTGAGGTTAATTTTGTATCCTGCTACTTTGACAAATGCATTTATTAAGTCTAGTAAATTTTTGATGGAATCTTTAGGGTTTTCTACGTATAGTATCATGTCATCTGCGAATAATGACAATTTCACTTCCTCCTTTCCAATTTGGATCCCTTTTATTTTTTTTTTCCTGTCTGATTGCTGTGGCTACGACTTCCAGTACTATGTTAAATAAGAGTGGTGAAAGTGGGCATCCTTGTCTTGTTCCTGTTCTTAAGGGAAATGGTTTTAGTTTCTGCCCATTGACTATGACGTTTGCTATAGGTTTTTCATATATGGCCTTTATGATGCCTAGATATGATCCATCTATTCCCACACTGCTGAGCGTTTTTATCAGAAATGGATGCTGGATTTTGTCCAAGACTTTTTCAACATCTATTGATATGATCATGTGGTTTTTATCTTTCATTTTGTTTATGTGGTGTATCACATTTATTGATTTGTGAATATTGTACCAGCCTTGCATCCATGGAGTGAATCCCACTTGGTCATGGTGAATAATTTTTTTTGATGTGTTGCTGTATCTGATTTGCTAATATTTTGTTCAGGATTTTGGCGTCTATGTTCATTGGGGATATTGGCGTGTAGTTTCTTTCTTTGTAATGTCTTTTTCTGAGTTTGGAATTAGAATTATGCAGGCCTCATAAAATGAGTTTGTAAGTCTTCCATCTTCTTATATTTTTTGAAATAGTTTTAGGAGAATGGGTGTTAGTTCTTTTTTCAATGTTCGGTAAAATTTCTCCGTGAAGTCATCAGGGCCTGTGCTTTTCTTTGCTGGGAGAGTCTTTTTTTTTTTTTTTTTCTCTTTTTTTACCCCATTGACACTCTCTTCCCCATCCCCCCCGCCCTTCCACAGCTTTGATGTTCATGTCCATTGGTTATCATCCACGCATATAAGTTCTGCGGTTTATCTTCTCCCACCCCCACCACCCCCACTTCTGAGGTTTGTCACTCTGTACCCTGTATCCATGTTTCTGGGTGTATCGTATTCCTCGGACTGTTATATTCATTATATTTCATATATAAGTGAGATCATGTGGTATTTATATTTTTCTGCTTGGCTTGTTTCACTTAGGATAATACTTTCCAGGTCCCTCCATGCCATCTGAAAGGATAAGAGATCTTTTTTCTTATAGCTGCGTAGTACTCCATTGTGTATATGTACCACTGCTTTTTTATCCAGTTTTTAAAATTATGTTTTTATTGATCCTTTAGACAGAAATAGAAACATTAATAAGAGACAGAATCGGCTGCCTCCTGCACACCCCTCACTGGGGACCGAGCCCACAACTGGGCCTGTGTTCTGACCGGGAATCAAACTGGGACCTCTTAGTCCATGGGACAGCGAGTCTTGATAGCCTCTTCAATTTCTTCTGTTGTTATTGGTCTCTTCTAGTTTTCTATCTCTTCCTGGTCCAGTTTTGGGAGACTACGTGTTTCTAAAAATATGTCCATATCGCTTAGATTGTCGAATTTGTTGCCATTTCATTTTTCATAGTAGTAGTCAACAATCTTCTGCATTTTTGTGGTATCAGTTGTTATTTCTCCCCTTTCATTTCTGTTTTTCTGTATTTGGGTGCTCTCTCTTTGTTTCTTGGTGAGTCTAGCTAAGGATCCATCAATTTTGATTATCCTTTTGTTGAAAAACCAGTTCTTTGTTTCATTGATCATTTGAATTGTTTTTTTGGTCTTTATGTCATTTATTTCTGCTCTGACCTTTACTATTTCCTTCCTTCTACTTGCTCTAGGGTTTTCTTTTTGTTTGGTTTCTCATTATTTAAGTTGTGAGGTTAGGTAGTCTATTAGAGATTTTTCTTGCTTCTTGAGTTAGGCCTATAGTACTATAAACTTCCCTCTCAGTACTGCTTTCACTGTATTTCATAGGTTTTGTGTTGTTGTGTGTTCATTTTCATTGGTTTCCAGGAAGTTTTTAATTTCTTCCTTGATCTCATCATCGACCCATTCGTTGTTTAATAACATGCTATTTAGCTTCCATGTGTTCAAATGTCTTTGCATGTTCTTGTTGCAATTAATTTCTAGTTTCATGCCATTGTGATCTGAGAAGATGTTTAATATGATTTCAATCTTCTTGAACTGTTAGAGACTTAGTTTGTGTCCTTATATGTGGCCTATCTTTGAGAATGTCCCATGTGCACTTGAAAAGAATGTGAATTCTGAAGTTTTGGGGTATAATTCTCTGTAGATAACTATTAAATCCATTTGGTCTAGTGCTTCATTTAGTGTCTCTGTTTCCTTGCTAATTTTTTTGCCTAGAGGATCTATCCAGTGCTATCAACGGGGTGTTGAAGTCCCCTGTTATGATTGTATTGTCGTCGATTTCTCCTTGGAAGTCCTCCAGAAGATTTTTAATATATTTTGGTGCTCCTATATATGGTGCATATATGTTTATCAAGGTTATATCTTCCTGTTGAATTGATCCTTTCAATATTATGTAGTAGCCTTCTTTGTCTATAGTTATGGCCTTCATTTTGAAGTCTATTTTATCAGATATGAGTATTACTACTCCAGCTTTTTTTTTCTTTCCGTTTGTTTGGAAGATTTTTTTCCATCTCTTCACTTTCAACCTATGTGAGTCTTTTGTTGTGAGGTGGGTGTCTTTTAAACAACATATATATATGAGTCATGCTTTATCATCCAATCAGCTACTCTATGTTTCTTTATTGAAACATTCAATTAATTTACATTTAAGGTGATAATAAGTATGTACTTATTTATTGCCACTTTTGTTTAGTGTGGTTATATTTTTCTTTCATTTTTTCCTGCTAATTACAGCAGTCCTTTTACCATTTTTTGCAGTGCTGATTTGGTGCTAATTTATTCCCTTAGCCTTTTTTTTTTTTTTTCCTCTGCAAAACTGTTTATTTGACCTTCTATTTTGAATGATAGCCTTTCTGGGTAGAGTAATCTGGTATTCAGATCCTTCTTTATCATGACCTTGATTACTTCATGCCATTCCCTTCTGGCCTGCAGTGTTTCTGTTGAGAAGTCAGCTGGAGGTCTTATGGGGATTCCTTTGTAGGTAACCTGTTGCTTTTCTCTTGCTGCTTTTAGGATTATCCCTTTGTCTTTAATTTTTGGTATTTTGATTACTATGTATGTGGGTGTGGGCCTGTTTGGGTTATTTTCACTTGGGGCTCTCTGTGCTTCTTGAACTTGAATGCCTTCTTCCTTCACCAAATTAAGAACATTTTCTGTTACTTTTTCTTCAAATATATTCTCTAACCCTTGCTCTTTTTGTTCTTCTTCAGGGACTCCTAACATGCGAATATTATTACATTTCCCCTTGTCCCACAGTTCTCTTAAGCTGTCTTCCTGTTTTTTTTTTTATTGTTTTTCCTTTTGGTTTTCTGATTGGTTGATTTTTTTTTTACCCTGTCTTCTAATTCACTTCTCCGGTCCTCAGATTCCTCTACTCTGTTGTTTAGACCTTCCAATGTGTTCTTTATTTTTGATATGTCATTTTTCATTTCTTCTTGGTCGTTTTTAATTTCCATCTGGTTTATTTTCAACATTTCTATGTCTTTACTCATGGTACTCATGTTCTTACACATGCTGTTGAACTTGATCATGGCTCAAGTTTATGATCATGGCTCTGAATTCTAGTTCTGTTAATTTGCTTAACTGCACCTCATTTATCTCATCTTTGTAGAGGTCTCTTTTTCTTTCATTTGGCATTTGTTTCTTTCTTTCACCATTTTGGCTATCACAGTGGGCTTTGGAGCATGCCAAATTTTTCCTGTGGGTGTTGGTGTTCTGCTGTTTGTGGCACTCTCCAATAGCTTTGGGTGAGCATGAGCATGGGAAAATCCAGATTAAATACCACTGTCAAGTCTTATGTTCCTGGGCAGAGTTGTAAACCCAGGAATGGTTCAGTTATTCTCTAGTTCTTTGCCTGGAGGCTATTAGCCACAGTTACTTGAAGAGCCTTGGCTTCTCAGTTGAATGAAAAACTCCCTCAGGTGTTTAGTGTAAGGGGATTTTCTGAGTGTGGAGCAGATGCTGGTAGTCAATGAACTTCAATTTGCATTTCAATGGCCACCTGGTGTGTTGTATCTCTGAGGGAAGGGACACTGCCTCTCCCCAGAGCCCTGGAAAGGAGTAAGATGACCACTGTCCTGCATGGCTGCCCCTCAGCAAAAGCTCTGAGTGCCCTCCAAATCCCGAGTGTCCCCACGCAGTTTCAGTGCATTCTGCCCTCCCTCTGCCAGAGACGAAGGTGAGTGGCTGTGGCTATTGTAGTGTCTGTACTGGCTCTGAACTGTGGAGCCGCTTGGGAGTGTAGCCCTGAGGGTGCTGCTCACAGCTAAGGCAGCTGTTGTGTGTGGGATCCCAGCCCCCTCTCATGCCTCTGCAATCCTACCAGGATTGAGTCAGTGTCCCTGGTTACATGGTCCTCCAAGATCCTTTTCTGTTGCTTTTTCCTGACAATCTGTCTTTATTTTTGTTACAATTGCAGTTTGGTCCTGGATGATGGTCTGTGTAGCTTCCATCCACTCTGCTGCCATTTTGGAATCTCTCAAAAGGTGGTCTTTTTAAAAGAATTTTTTTATTGATTTTAGAGAGAGAGGAAGGGAGAGAGAGGGTGTGAGCGAATCATCATTGAGAAAGAACATCAATTGGCTGCCTCCCGCAGGCCCCCCATCTGGGATTTGGCCCTCAACCCGGGCACATGCTCTGACCAGCAACCTCTGGGTGCATGGGTCGATGATCAACCACTGAAGAAAACTGGCCTGGTAATAAAGGTAGTTATAAGTATATCATTATTACTATTATTGCAATATAGTAATTATACCAATTAGATATCTTAGTTAAAAATATCTCATACATAAAGTTTTAGTTAATTTTCAGGTTTCCTATTGCTTTTATTTACTGTGATTCTATCCCGAAGTCTATCATAACCTCTATAAAGCTTCTTTAATTAACTTCATTTTCTAATTTTTTTCTTACCCCCCCCCCCATTGTCTATTAAAATATACATTTTCCAAAATCTCTTCATGTGTTAGAGACTATAATGTAGACCTTGGTATGTGATGGGATTTCAAATTAGAAGATGTGTTTTTCATCCATACCCATAAGGATGTATCATCTCATAACCTTTAAAATGGGGACTAACTCATTTGTGAGAATAATATCTTTTCTTCTTTTCTCATCTTGGAGTGTGTAATTTATTTGGAATATTATTTCAATTGCAATAGAGGTTGTTTTTCTTTTGTTATATTATAAATCATTTCGGACCTTTATCACTTATCCTAACGTGTTTTTATTTATTGTTATTTTATTTATTTCCCCCTTTATGATACAATTATTATATTCTTTATAATAATTGAGTATGTATATTTGATTATGTGTGACTTTTTTTTCAGGACAGTAAAATGAGCAATATAAAATATTTGTTAGAAAAGGGAGCCCCAAGTTTTATATGGTTGAGATCCAATGTCCAATGGCTGGGCTTCCCTTAATACACCCTTCCTTTTAGTTAAGTATTTGTAGGTTTCAATTTTGGATCCTTTAAAGCAGTGGTTCTCATCCTGTGGGTTGCAGCCCCTTCAGGGGTCAAATAACCCTTTCACAGGAGTTGCCTAAGATTATCAGAAAACACATATTTCCAACGGCGATTCATAACAGTAGCAAAATTACAGTTATAAAGTAGCAACAAAAATAATTTTATGGTTGGGGGTCACCACAACATGAGGAACTGTATTAAAGGGTCATGGCATTAGGAAGGTTGAGAACCACTGCTTTAAGGGATCGTGCTGAACTTGAGGAGAGAGAAGAAAGCTGGTGCCTGGATCAAAAGTGAGGAGTAATCTGACCTGGGATACTCAAGGGATTCCCTTAGAGATTGAAAATGGGTTTGGGTTATAGTTTTGGTAGATAATTTCTTAAATGGAAGATACTTGTTCTCTGCTTTTGGACAAATCTTCAAAAGGGAGATGACTATGTGGAATGAGAGTGGAGGCTGAATAGACATAAGATGCTTCAGCTTGGGAGCATTATCAAGTGTCTAAAGCTTGACATTAAGGTAATAGAGCCACTTATATTTGCATGAGGTAAGTTGGTCATGAGCAAGGACCATGATAGACTGAAGATCAGAGATCTGCCATCACATTTTCTGCACTGAATAGTCCTTATGTGTCCTGCATAATCTCTAAGGGGGTGAGAGTTTTCCAAAACACTTCTGAGATTTAATTTTATATCAATTGTAACAGACAGGACTAAATTAGATTTATTTGATTTTTTTTAAAGGAAAAAGAAAAGTTACTAACTCTGAAGTGCATGGGTAAAATGTCATATTGATTACACTTGAATTTGATAATATTATTGTAGGCATATTCTCATCAGAGAGACATTGAGAAACCTTTAGTGAAAGACAACTATTGGTTTGGGTCTATAACCCCACACCCAAAGCAGTAATAGCTTTTTGTTAATCTTCTGTCCAGTTTCTCCAGCACTTTTGTAATTAATATATTTTTATCTTTAAATCTCCACACCCACTAGCACCTTTGTATGAAGGCTCCAGGGAATAAGTCAATGCAAGGTTCTTAGTTCCAGAAAGTTTCACACATCTTGTTCTGGTTTGTATGCTGTAGAGCATACAAACTTCTGCTAAAAGAAGAGTTTCCAATGATGAAACCTAGTATTTTTTATAAAGCTAGTGTTTATAAGAAAGTACACTAATTCATCAGGATTGTTTGCAGTTGAAGTAAATCACCAGAAAATACCATTGAGTTGAAGAGAGAAGCCATTGGGGTGAATACACTTGGGGAATGAGAAAACAGATATTTGAGCTGTGCTTACTGAACAGAGCTCTCTGAACATATCGCTTAGGACTGAGTGGATAGACAATTAAAATGCCTGCATTTGTATTTCCCCTTGAATGAATGTTGTACAATGAATACTTTTTTTTTTCCTCACCCAAGGATACTTTTCAATATTTTGTTCAGATAGAGTGGGAGGGAGGGAGAGAGAGAGAGAGAGAGAGAGAGAGAGAGAGAGAGAGAGACATCGACATGAAAGGGACACATCAAGTGGTTGCCACCCACATGACTCAACCAGAGCTGGGGACAAACTGCAACTGAGGTACGTGCCCTTAGCGGGAACCGAACCCTGGTCTCTCTGGACCGCAGGCCAATGCTCTAACTGCTAAGCCAAACTGGCCAGGGCCAATAAACACTTTTTAAAAGAGATGTACATGGCTTGTTTGCTACTCAACTGAATGCTCTGGAGCTCAAGACATTTCAGTTGTGTGGGTTTATTGTATGAGTCATCACAAAATGAGGTGGGGAAAAATATTGCTCTTTAAAAGTTAGTGAACCATGGGGACTTTACGTAGAATTGTAAAGAGTTCAAACTAGTCAAGAAAAAAAATGCAGATAGACATCTGAATAGGATTTAGTCAGTGCTTGAAAGATATGTGCATTGATTTGAAAGGCCTTTCCTTTTAAAGATGCACAGCCTAGGCCTTGGGGACTTCAATAGGTGGTAAAGAAAATATCCATGTTATTGCTCTGGGCTTTCGTCTGAACAGTTTCCACATCCATCCTCAAGGCATTTATAGCTAGCTTTGCACAGCACATAAACTGCTTTCAAAAGACCCCCAACCAAATTTCATCAAATAAGTAGCTACTTTGAAAACTACTCATTAGCATTCTGTCACCAAATAGGACATTGACTGAATTAAGTTACCTGTTTTCAAACACCTGTTTGAAAATATACCAACTCAAATGAAAGAGAATTTGTTTTCAGAAACAAAATATTAGACATTTTTAAAAACCAAATAATATTTTCAAAGCATTTTATATCCCTTTGAGGAGGATATGCTCCTGGGTATTTTAGTACCTGTTATACAACTATTGCAAGAATAAATCATGGCCTTTATAAAATTTACTTTCTACTTGACCTCTTAGAAGAATTTGATACTATTGGAAACCCTGTTTTGCAACTCTGCCTTTGTCTATTGACCTGCTGATTTCCCACTTTAGCTCTATGACTATTTCTAAACACATTTGTTTGTAGATTCCTTTCTTCTGACATCCCTGAAATGCTCATTTATTCCCCTCAGTTCTATTCTAGGCTTTCTTCTCTTCACACTCTATACAATCTCTCTGAGCAATCTCATCTACCACTGGTCTTCAATTTCCCTCTGCAGTTGTGCTGTTCACACTATGCTAACCACTAGCCAGTTGTAAATCATGTGTAAATTGATTAAAATGAAATAAAACGTAAAACATTCAGTCAAACTAGTCATATTTTAAGTGCTTAGTAGCCACATGTGGCCATGGCCAGTACTAATATAGAACATTTTTATCATCACAGAGAATTATGTTAACAAATGCTGCTTTGTAAGTTAATGACTCTTAGCTCTCTAGTCCAGACATATCTCCAGGGACTCAGACTCATAGAACCTACTGGACATCTCCATGTGGCTATTCCATTGGTCTCACATACAATTCATTTTCACCAAATTTCTTTTTCCTGAAAGTTAGGTTTGGGCCTTGAATGCAGAGGTAAGTGATCTCATGTTTATTCTTTATGAAGGGGAAAGGTGACAAGAATGCTGACTGTTTCCAGATGAATGTTAACTTCAATGTTGACAGTTCTTTAAAATAAAGAATACTCCTAGTTGTCATGTGTGATATTTGACAGTTTCTAAGTTGAATCATCTCTTATAGTGATGGTGTAACTGGCACCTGTTTCTTCTGTTACCCATGCCCCCAAATTAATTTCACATGTTGAATGGAGAACAAGGCTAACAAAGCAATCTTTGTGATAGAAATTCCACAGATTACTTAATTGACACTTCCAAATCTTTCATTTATTTGGATTTCTAAATTCACAGATTTAGGCTACAAATTAATTAATTAGTGCTAACAATGGAAAATGAGGTTAGGATTATTAGGAGAAGAATAGATAAGAAGATTCATTGATCCACATTCAAATATACAGGTTGATCTCTGAAACTCAGAAAATGTAGGTCAACTTTCCTCCTCTCTCCTAATTACATGCCCACAAGTTTTCTTCTGTTAGGTCTGGAAATCTTGGGGCTTATTTCGACACAGTGTGTAATTATTTTTCCATATCTGATCCAATTTTGAAAGGAAATATCCAGTAAGAACTAGTCACATTAGCAAGTGGAGCCACCAAATTGCATTCAATTTTGGAGTACAATCCTCCAATGATGATCCCAAGAAAGCAAAAATTTAGTCTGTGGAACCCAATAAATACATCTATTATTTTAGAAATAATGCATTATTTTTTCTTCTGTTAAAGAAAATCTAGATATGGAAAGAACTTGGATAAAGAATAATTACACTTTGATGAGAAGAAGCTGAATTCACCTTTATCCAAATCACATCAGTTATTGTCCACCCTAATACAGTATAATGATCCTTTGGACTTATAATTTTAAGCCTTCAGGAGCATCTTAGTGTCATTCTAAAGCAACAGCAAGACAACAAACAATGTTTCCCATTTAATTTTTCACACATACTATACAATTTATACCAAATTACTAGTATTCTGTTATTATAGTCATTTTAATTTATTTTTTAATTCCTTCTTCTCTATACAAATATATGTCTCCCTTTGCCAATCTTAGCTTGTCACCTTTGAGTACATTGTTCTCTACAGTTCTAAAGCAAGCTACAGTAATTCTTAACAGGCAAGCCAAATGTCTACCTCCACCCACAATTTTATTTTCAAATTTCTTTCATCAACAAGACCTTTTCCAGAACTGCCAAGAGTTAAAAAGAAAAAATTATTTCAGGTCAATAACTAAATGGCCAAAGAGGATAGTGTTACCCTTGTCTATCTTGTGTTAGCCTGTCTACTGCATCATGCTACACATACATTTGATATTTTATTGGATTACAGCATAAAATTTCACAGTAAACAGTCTATTTGGCAATGAGAGCTACTGAGTGAGAGAGACAGAGAGGGATGTGAAGCCGTATTATATAGTAGAAAGGACACAGATTTTCATATTTATTATGTGTTCTTGAACCAAATATTTAATCTTATGAGCCTCAGTTTTCTTACAAATTAGATGGGAATCAGAATATATATGTTATAGTGTTGTGGAGAATTAAATAAGGTAAAGCTCTAAATTGTCTAATATACCAAAGAACCTGTCACAAAGTAACCATTCAATAAACAATGGAAGTCATTCTATTAATTACCAAATAGCTGCATAAACATATTAGGCATATTGACATACATAAATAGTGTAAGTATAGAATATTTTTTATCTGTTTTACACATTTGAATTATTAAGCATTATATAAGTAATAGCTCTTGGGTAGATGTGAAATATGGAATAATTAAAAGACTGTCTGGTTTGAAATTAGAAAATTAGCATTTAATTTTGACTCTCATTGTGAATAGCTGTATGACCTTAGAAAAGTCATTTAACCTTTGTTGCTGGAGTTTCCATGTCTGCAAAACAGGAACCACATTACATACCCAGGGCACTGAAGGTGCTAATATGTGCAAATGAGCTGTTGTTAGGAAAGCCCTTTATTATGTATAAAACATGTGGTTTTGACTCTCTTTTTTTTTGGAGAAGCAGTTCTCCAGGCAGACTTTTTCTGTGTGTGGCTGAGAATTCTCATGCAGTATGATTTTCTCCCAAATAGCCTTTTGAGTTGTGTCTGAAATCTAGGTCAGCCTTAGATTTGGAGTCTGACAGCAGCTTCTGGCCAAATGTATATTAAGCTTCCTCATTCTGTTTCTTGAGGAGAGACTGCAGTAGTTGCCAGCTGTGTTCAGGCATATTTCATCCAGGAGTCAGGAAAAAGACCTACCTGGGCACTAGATATGGAGATGTGGAAGCTGTGATGTAGAATTATTGATTATTCTAACAAGCAACTGGACTGAACACACAACCTTTCAAGAATTATGTTCTAATCCTGAGCATTTAACAATACATTGTAGGTCATCAGTAAATATTTATTGAAGAATTCCAAGCAATCTCAAGGTCTAATACATCTAATGACTTACAGTCAATTGACTCTCTATTTAGGCATTACACACAGCATTTAATGAAAAGATTTTTACTTATTTTTGAGAAAATGATTTGTCTCATTGTCCCCCTTCCCACTTAGAGATAGCCTTTCTTTGTAGTCTCTTGTGACCTCACTTTCAAATATCCAGTGCAATCAGGTGAAAGGCATCTTCTGGATTTTTCTTTACAACTTTGGGTTGTTGACTAGGTTGCCATTTTTTATTGCTACATGGCCTCCCAATTCCCATTTCATGCTCGGTGCTTTGTGTCTTGTCAGTTCTACAAAAGTATCAGAACCTAATTATTAACCTTGCTTATCTCCTCCTTCAGAACTCTTCAGCAGAAAGGATATTTTTCCTGCTCTGTATTTTGTTCATTGTTCAACCACCCCCACTGACCTCAGCTACAACTGACAAATCCATGTAAAATAAAGAACTCAGTACCATGATGCATACATTTCAAAAAGAAATATCCACTCTTTTTTGAAGCAGTGAAGTTTCAAATATGAGAAGTCTGTTTCTCTATTGACGAGTTTCCAAACTATTACTTCTATCAAACAAAATATCTGTGTGACATCAAGCCATACAAGTCACATTTAGATACCCCTGCTTGGGTGAAGGAAGTGGTTGACTGCCAGTCACACAGATCAAGTAGAAAAGAAAGTCTATCATCTGATACAATTTTGTATCCTCTCATTTTCTGATGAATATTTTGAATTGAAAATATTACAAACATGTATTAATGACCAAGAAATATAGTGATTTTGTAAGTGTTAATAGAGTTTTTCCTTGGGAAAAAAAAAGGTGTTTTTTATTTATTTTTTTCTGTAATAGCAATTGGCAGTTTGGGGATAGAAATAATGTATTCAGTAAATATATTTTATGCCACCCAGGTAAGCGATCCTATAGTTGATGAGAATGTATCAAAGTAAACTTAAAGTCAGCCCTCATTTATCACAGTTAATCATTTCCAGACTCTACTGCGATAAATGACTTTCCACGAAGTAGGATTCATTTATTTGTATACAGTTGTCCCTCATTTATTGCGGATAATCCATTCCAGATTCTAGCGGTTGCACCTGGTGTTGAAGGATCCCTGGGGTGCTTAAATACATAGGCCTACAGTCCATATGTACAATAATTATAATTTTAATTGTAATACAGGAGTGTATAATTGACTCAGACAACCGAGTGCATGCTGTATCATTTTCACTGTCTCGATCAACTTTTTAATGAATGTATTTGAAACACAGCAATAGAGTGAAGCTGCAAAAGTCAAAGTGTGAAGTGGCAAGGGACGGCTGTATTGCTAGGAGGAGTCACTTTTGTCTTTTATTATTATTATTATTATATTTATTTATTTATTTATTTATTTATTTATTTATTTATTTTGTTACAGATGTTCCTCATTTTCCCCCTCCTCCCCTTCGCCCTGCCCAATCACCAGCTTTATTATCTATGTTCATTGGTCATGCATACATGCATGTAAGTTCTGTGGTTTATCTTTTCTCCCACAAACCAGCCCCCTCCTCTGAGGCCTGTCAGTCTGTACCCTACCTCCATGTCCCTGGGTTAATTTTGTTCAGCAGTTTGTTCAGTTTATTATAATCCACAAAAAATTGAGGTCATGTGATATTTGTCTTTCTCTGCTTGGCTTGTTTTGCTTAGCATAATAATCTCCAGGTCCTTCCATGCCATCTCAAAGAATAAGAAATCTTTCCTTCTTACAGCTGCATAGTATTCTATTGTGAACATGTACCACTGCTTTTTAATCCACACGTCTACTGATGGGCACTTGTGATGTTTCCAGATCTTAACTATTATAAATAGTGCTGCTACGACGAAAGGGTACATATATTCTTTATAATTGATGTTTCAGGATTCTTAGGGTATATTCCTAGAAGTGAGATCACTGGGTCAAAAGCCAGTTCAATTTTTAACTTTTTGAGGTAACAGCATAGCGTTTTCCACAATGGCTGCACCAGTTTGAATTCGCACCAGCAGAATACTAGAGTCCCCTTTTCTCCACACCCTGGCCAACACTTGTTTGATGATTTGTTGATGGCGACCATACTGACAGGTGTGAGGAGATACCTCATTGTTGTTTTAACTTCCATCTCTCTGATGATTAGTGATGTTGAGCCTTTCTTCATATGTCTCTTAGCCATTTGTTTGTCTTGTTTGGAGAGGTGTCTATTTAGTTCCTCTGCCCATTTTTCAATTGGGTTCTTTGTCTTCCTTTTTTGAGTTGTATGAGCACTCTATATATTTTGGAAATGAATCCCTTATCTGATGCATCATTGATGATTATTGTGTCCCATATAATGGAATCCCTTTTCATTTTGATGGTTGTTTCTTTTGCTGTGCAGAAGCTTCTGAGTTTGATGTAGTCCCATTTGTTCATTTTTTGTTTGTTTGTGTCTCTTGCCTTAGATGTTGTATCAGTCAAAATTCTGCTGTATATGATATCTGAGATTTTGTTGCCTACATTTTCTTCTAGAAATTTTATGGATTCATGAGTTACATTTAAATCTTTTATACATTTTGAGTTTATTCTCGTGTATGGTGTAAACTGGTGTTCTAGCTTCATTTTTTACAGGTAGCTGTCCAATTTTCCCAACACCATTTATTGAAGAATTGGTCTAGACCCACTGCATGCTCCTGCTACCTTTGTTGAATATTAATTGAGCATATTGGCTTGGGTCAATTTCTGGGTTCTCTATTCTGTTCCATTGATCTATCTGCCTGTTCTTGTGCCAGTATCAGGCTGTTTTGATTACAATGGCTTTATAGTATAACATAAAATCTGGTAATGTGATCCCTCCTACTTTGTTCTTCTTTTGCAAGATAGCTGTGGCTATTCAAGGTCTTTTTTGGTTCCATATGAACTTTTGAAATATTTGTTCTAATTCTGTGAAGTATGTCATTGGTATTTTGATGGGGATTGCATTGAATCTATAGATTGCTTTGGGTAGTATGGACATTTTAATGATGTTAATTCTATCAATCCATGGACAAAGTATATGCTTTCACTTTTTTATATCTTCGTCTATTTATTTTTTCAATGACCTGTAGTTTTCTGTGAAGAGGTCCTTTACTTCTTTGGTTAAGTTTATTCCTAGGTATCTTAAGTTTTTTGCTGCGATGGTAAATGGGATTGTATTCTTAGTTTCTCTTTCTGTGATTTCAGCATGAGTGTATAAGAATGCTGTCAATTTCTTGACATTAATTTTGTATCCTGCTACTTTGCCAAATTCATTTATTAAGTCTAGTAGATTTTTGATGGAGTCTGTAGGGTTTTCTATGTATAATATCATGTTATCTGCAAATAATGACAGTTTCACTTGCTCCTTTCTAATTTAGATCCACTTTATTTTTTCTTCATGTCTCATTGCTATGGCTAAGACCTCCAGTACTATGTTAAATTAGAGTATCAAAACTGGGCATCCCTGCCTTGTTCCCATTCTTAAGGGGAGTGCTTTTATTTTTTTTCCCATTGAGTATGATGTTGTCTGTAGGTTTTTCATATATGGCCTTTATTATGTTGAGATATGATAGCTCTATTCCCACATTGCTGAGCATTTTTATAAAAAAAAAATGGGTGCTGGATTATGTCAAATGCTTTTTCAGCATCTATTGATATGATCATATGGTTTTTATCTTTCCTTTTGTTTATGTGTTGTATCACATTTATTGATTTGTGAATATTATACCATCCTTGCATGCCTGGGCTGAAACCAACTTAGTCATCATGAATAATTTTTTTGATGTACTGCTGAATCCAATTTGCTAATATTTTGTTACGGATTTGGCATCTGTGTTCATCTGGGATATTGGCCTGTAGTTTTCTTTCTTTGTAGTGTCTTTATCCGGTTTTGGAGTAAGGATTATTCTGGACTCATAAAATGACTTTGGAAGAGTTCTGTCTTCTTGGATTTTTGGAATAGTTTGAGGAGAATGGGTGTTAGTTCTTCTTTGAATGTTCGGTAAAATCTCCTGTGAAGCCATTTGGGCCTGGGCTTTTGTTTCCTGAAAGTTTCCTGATTACATCTTCAATTTTCTTTGTTGTTATTGGTCTGTTCAAGTTTTCTATCTCTTCTTGGTTCAGTTTTGGGAGGCTGTGTGTTTCTAGAAATTTGTCCATTTCTCCTAGATTGTCCAATTTGTTGGAATATTATTGGTCATAGTATGTTTTGATGATCCTTTGTATTTCTGTGGTGTCAGTTGTTACTTCTCCTCTTTCATTTTTGATTTTGTTTATTTAGTTTCTCTGTTTTTGTTTTTTGTTGAGTCTGGCTAAAGGTCTATCGGTCTTTTTTTATCTTTTCAAGGAACCAGCTTTTTGTTTCCTTGATCTTTTGAATTTTTTTTTTTAGTCTCTATGTCATTTATTTCTGCTCTGATCTTTACTATTTTCTTCCTCCTACTGGCTTTTAGTTTTTCCTTTTTTTACTTTCTAGTTCTTTAAATTGCACATTTAGAAAGTCAATTAGGAATTTTTCTTGTTTCTTGAGGTAGCCCTGTAGTGCTACCAACTTCCCTTTCAGGCCTATTTTCACTGTGTCCCATAGATTTTGTGTTGTTGTGTGCTCGTTTTCATTAGTATCCAGGGAGTTTTTAAATTTTTCCTTGATCTCTTTAGTAACCCAATTGTTGTTTAATAACATGCTATTTAGCCCACAAGTGTTTGAATGTTTTTGTGTGTTTTTATTGTAATTGAGTTCTAGTTTCATGCCACTGTGATCTGAGAAGATGCTTGATATGATTTCAATTTTCTTGAGTTTGTACAGACTTGCTTTGTGTCCTAACATGTGTTCTATCTTTGAGAATGACCCATGTGCACTTGAGAAGAATGTATATTCTGCAGCTTTGGTGTGAAATGTTCTGTAAATACAAATGAAGTCCAACTGATTTAGTTTGTCTTGTAAGGACTCTATGTCCTTTTTAATTATTTGTGTAGATGATCTATCCAGTGGTGTCAGTGGTATGTTAAAGTCACCCACTATGACTGTGTTGCTATTGATCTCTCCCTTGAAGTCCTCCAGAAGTTTTTTTTTTTTAATATATTTTGGTGCTCTGGTAGTTGGTGCATATATGTATACCAGGGTTATATTTTCTTGTTGGATTGCTACTTTTAAAATTATGTAGTGACCTTCTCTGTCTCTTACTATGGCCTTTGTTTTGTAGTCTATCTAGTTAAATATGAGTATTGCTACACCAGCATTTTTTCCATTTTCATTTGCTTGGAAATTTTTTTTCCATCCCTTCACTTTCATCCTGTTTGAGTCTTTTGTTGTGACGTGCGTCTAGTGTAGACAGCACATATATGGGTCGTATTTTCTTATCCAGTCAGCTAACCTATGTCTCTTGATTGGAGCATTTAAGCCATTTAGATTTAAGGTAATTATTGATAGTTATTAGTTGCCATTTTAATTTTATGCCTGTGCCTCTCTCTCTCTCTCTCTCTCTCTCTCTCTCTCTCTCTCTCTCTTCTACTTACAACAGTCCCTTCAGCATTTCTTGCAGTGCTGGTTTGGTGGTGGTAAATTCCTTTAGCTTTTTTATTTATATCTGTGAAACTCTTTATTTTTCCTTCCATTTTGAATGATAGCTTTGCTGGATAGAGTAGTCTTGGATTCAGACCCTTGTCTTGCATTATTTTGTACACTTTATGCCACTCCCTTCTGGCCTGCAGCCTTTCTATTGAGAAACCAACTGACAGTCTAATGGGAGCTCCCTTGTAGGTAACTTTATGTCTCTCTCTTGCTTCCTTTAAGATTCTTTCTTTAAGATCTTGAAACAGCCCAAATGTCCATCAGTAGACAAATGGATATAAAAGCTGTGGTACATATACACAATGGAGTAGTATGAAGCTGTAAGAATGAAAGATCTCTTATCCTTTGAGATGACATGGAGGGATCTGGAAAGTATTATCCTAAGCAAAACAAGCAAGCAGAGAAAGACAAGAGTTACATGATCTCACTTATTTGTGGAATATAATGAACATAATAGTCTGAGAAATGGGGTAGTCCCAAAGACGTGGAAATGGGGTACATACTGACAATCCCAGAAGAGGGGGTGGGGGCAGAGATAAACCACGGAACTTATATGCATGTATGCATGAACAATGGACATGGACAACAAAGCTGGGGACTGGGCAGGGAGGGAGAAGGAGGAGTGTATCCGTGTGGGGAAAAGGAAAAACCTCTGTAACAAAAATAAATAAATTAATTTAAAAAAGATTCTTACTTTGTCTTAATGTTTGCCATTTTTATTATGGTATATCTAGCTGTGAGTCTTCTGGGGTTCATCTTGCTTGGGACTTTCTGTGTTTACTGCACTTTTGTGACTTTTCCCTTCACTAGCTTAAGAAAGATTTCTGTCATTATTTCTTCAAATAAGTTCTCTATTTTTCATCTGATACTTCTCCTGCTGGTGTCCCTATAATGTGAATGTTGTTACATTTTGTATTGTCCCACAGCTCCCTTAAACTATCCTACCGCTGTTTAATTTTTTTTTCCCATTTGCTGTTCTATTTGAGTGTTTTTCTCTACCTTGTCTTCTAAGTCACTGATTTGGTCTTCAGCTTCTTCTAATCTACTATTTTACCCTTCTAAGGTATTTTTCATAACAGGTATGTCATTCTTTATTTCCTCTTGATTTTTATGCATAGCTTCTACTCTTTATGCATAGCTTCTACCTTTTTGTTTAGCTTAAGTAGTTCCCAGTGAGCTCTTCATAAATCTTATTAAGTTGCTTGTAGTTCTCACCAAATTATTTGAGCACCCTTAAAATCATTACTTTGAATTCTTTATCTGACAAGTTGCTGTCTTCCATTTTCTGTAGTTCCATTTCTGATAATTTCTTTTTTTTCTTTCTCTTTGGTGTTGTTTCTTTGTTTGCCCATTTTAGCCATCTGGTAGCTCTATACCCTCTGAGAGATGTTTGGATGTGTATGCAGCTCAATGTATATCAAATAAGGCTACTGTGCCTCCCAGACTGTTTTGTTGTGTGTCGCCACTTGCCTGCTGTGGATCCTGGAGGACTGACTACTTGGGGCTGGTCTTGGTGTGTCCTGATAGGTGCTGCTGGATCACGTGGGCCCCTCTGGAGCTATGTTTCTAGCTGGTAGCTGGTGCTACCTGTAGCTGTATAGCTCAGGCCCTGTTGGAGCTGCACTCCCTACCCATCCCGTGGGCAGCTGAATTGCACAGTCCCTTTGGAGACCCGGCTCTACACCTATCTTGTAAGTATCTGTGTTGCACATGCCTCTCTGGTGCCTCAGCACCCTGCATGTCTGAAAGGTAACTGGATTGCACAGTTTCTTTGGAGACCTAGCTCTATGCCTATCTTGTGGGCTGCTGGGTCACACAGGCCTCTCTGGTGCCCTCATACCCTGAAGGTCCTGTGAGTAGGCAGCTGGTTCACACCAGTCCCTCTCAGGCTCAGGCTTCCCACAGCTCTTGTATGATGCTGGGTCGCACAGGCCTCTCTGGTGCCCCAGCACTCTGCAGGTCCCACAGGCAGCTGGATCACACCAGGCCCTGTCAAGCCCAGACATCTTACAGCTCTTGTGGGTAGCTGGGTCATACAGGCCTCTGTGGAGCCCCAGGTACCACAGCTGGTGGCTGGGGAGTGCTGCTGCCCCGTGGGGCTCAACTCCTGCTCAGCTTTTGCTGTAGTTTTGGGGATGGGTCTCAGCTGCTGGTCTGTGCTTCTGTTGCCTGGGGATGGATATCTGCTCCCCAGCATCTGTTGCTGGGGGTATATCTCGACTCTAATTGGGCTGCTACTGTGGGGGTTGGTGCTGGGCTCCCAGCAGTCTGTGGCTTCCGCAACAGATACCTTGGCAGCTCTACTACTGTGCACTGGTCTGTGTTGGCACAGAGTATCCACAGCTCTGATGGTGCCATGTACATTGGTGGGCTCAGTTTGCTGGGCTCTAGCTGCTCCCACTGCCTCCTCCCTGGGAAGACCCTGGATCTTCCAAAATGGTGGGACCTCCCCATAGGGCAGGGAGAAGCACCCTGAAGAGCAGCTTACCATGGTAGCTGGCTGCCCCCTTCCACAGCACAGGAACTTTCTGCTCCACATTACTCAGGTTTGGTCTCCACCTTCACATCCAGTCACACTCTCTCACACATTAATTCACTCTCTCACACACTCACCCTCTCTTTAGTCCCTCCTGCTTCTCCACTTCCATCTTTTGATTGAAGTGAATGAAGCAGACATGTGAGTGTAAAGCACTTGTTTAATGCATTTGAAATTTGTCCTAACCACCACTAGTGCTGCTAATGGACATGGTAATTACCATCCACATAATTCTGAAATAATTAGGAAAATGGGAACTTGTCTGAATAATCATATTAAAATGAAATCCTGGTAACAAAAGTTTCCAGACATGTGCTGACTTGAATCAATGAAGATAAAGTTGTTGAGTGTCTTTTCATTTTACAATGGAAATATTTCTACTATGATGTGCTGTAAAGCTTTAGAAGCATAAGGAAGTTGAAAACTTTGTCAATGACAAGGCATAGAGAAGAGTGCAGGAAATAAAGTATAATAGTGACAGAATTCCTCACATCATCATTACAGTTAAAGGTGCTGTAGCCATGCTGTAGCTTGAGCACCCCTCTTGCTTTATCCATAGAAAGAAAAATATCTGATTTGGATGGGTGCATTGGATGCTTCCCTGTGGCATATATGGATCACAGAACTGACAAAGACATCCCAGATCTGAAGATGTTCAGAGTATTTGGATATTTCTCTGAATAAATTAGGGCAGAACTGGCTGTGCTAGACAAATGTGCCCTGCTCCCAGTTTCAGGCCTAGACCCGGTGGATTTGCAGTTGGTGTATTATCCCAACTGCAACATGGGAGACTGATAAGTACAGTGGACATGAAAGAAAAGACTAATGGTTTCTGGGAGTCCATTGTCAAATGCCAGACAGGGCTCTCTCCCATAAATGAAGAGATCCTTAAAGAAAGGGATCCTGAGACAGCATTAATAACGAGGAGACAACCTTATAAGACAACCTCTGTGGACAAGGGCAAGTGTATATTTTCTCAGTCAATTTAAAAATGTCTTATAAGTAATTTGTAATTGAGCTTCTCTGGTCTGAAACAAACAAACAAAACAAAACAAAATGCCTTTCAAAAATGGGCTGACTCAGAATATGTAGGGGTCAGCAGTCTCTCTAAAGTGAGATGGCTGCTTGGGAAATTTTGCAGGCGTTCAGTAAATTTGCACTGCTATTGACAATTTAGGAAACCTCTGGCACAGCAATCTTCAAAACACCTTGCAGGATTCTTTGCAGTGCAAAAAGCTCTATCATACATTTTATCTAGATTCTCTGCATGACCACCTGGTGAGAAAGTTAAGGCAGGAAATTAACATCCCCCTTCTACAGATGAGAAAAGTGGATTTTAATGAGACAAGATAACTTGTCTATGAACAGACCTTCTGACTCCCAGCCCAGTGCTCTTTCTACTGCTGCATCCAGCACCCTTTATGCTTTGTGTGGCTATGACCATACACTGCTATCCTGAGTCTCCAGTAACCCACTGACATGTCTCTGCTGTGTATTCTGAACAGGATGACAATGAGCACCTCCCATAAGAGAGATTGTTTTCAGGAAAGAAAAACAAAAACAAAAACAGAAAAGACAAAGAGATCAAGGGAAAAAAACATCACCAAAAGAAGAAAATAAAATCTATCATGAGGCTAATGTTCTTAAAAAATATCGCTACCTTCCTGTTGTTGCTCCAGTGGTTCTCCTGGACTTGCAAGTGAAAGTTTAAACTTCTGAACCTGAATTTGAACCCCTCTGTATCTGTTGCTTGACCAAAAAGAACTCTTCTGTCTGGCCAGCTGACCCCTTCTCCTGAATTTGAAACCACATTTATTTTTAATAACTTTCTCCTATGTAATTTCCTCCATTTAATAGAGCCTCTTTTTCTTTATCTTTCACTAAATCCTGTCCAGGTGTATTAATGCAGACAAGACCTACATGCAGGTGCCAATGCAGCTTTAGCTTATGAATTGTAGGCTTAGTACGTATGTTTTTTATGCATTGAATCTGGAGAGATTGCTGACATAGCAGTCACAATGTATCTGATTGCAAGTGACAGAAATTTAACTTGATCTAGCTAAGGCAAAAAGGGAAATTTACTGGAAGGCTATGGAAGAATGTAATATACCATGAAAAAGTGGGGAGAGCAAGGGCAGCTGAGCCTTAAGGACATTTAAAATCAGTTTCAAATGCTTCCAGAACTCTGTCCCTCTCTCATCGTTGCTTCCCTTGGTGTGGCACCTTTTTTTTCCTCTCAGCTGCTTGCACATCCTGGGAAACACGGCAACTTAAAGTTTCTGTGCTACATATTTCATAAACTTTTCATCAGGGGATGATGTACGCTTTCTCCTCAGCTTCATTTCTGATTATTTAGAGCACTCTGATTGGCCTGTTTGCTTCAGACACCTGTCTGCAGACAAATCTAGTATGGTCTGGGGCAGAATTACTTAATGTAGACCCAACCACAGGGGACCTTGGACTGTATGTCATTTCCAGAAGAGACAGGAAATCACTGTAATCCAGGCAGCCTCCCTGGTTGTTATCTACTGCATTGACCTGTGGTTGTTTATGAATTGCTACTTCACTTCAAATGCATCATATATTCTCTCCCAAACAATTTTAACAGCTCTATTAGGGCTGAGCCTAGATCACATATTATCCTTCTAGTGTTCCTATGGTACTTAGTGTAATGCTGTTGCCATTATGTTTATCCACACAACCGTTTATTGAATGCTTCTTCTCTGACAAGCTCATGCCATAAATTATAGGTCAATCCTTATTATTCACCCCGCCACAAACTATTTTCACTTCCCTAAATTATCCATGCTATTTCTCACCTCTCTGCCTTCACACATGCTCTTTCCTTCACCCAAAATACCTTTCCAATTTGTTGCCCTCTGATAGAAAAGCCTATTTAGCCTCCAAGACTCAATTCAATGGTACAACTTCTGGAAAGCCTTTCCTGACCATGTCTCCTGGTCCCTTTATCTTAAGTGTGAATAAAGTGTCTGTCCCCTTGTGCTCCCACAGAACCTTTCATGGTACTTACTGTTTATCTCCATGCAGTGTAATAATTTACTTGTTAGTCTCCTGTACTAAGTGTGTGGTTCTCAAACTAAATGTGGTCCCTGCACCATTGGTATTACTGGAAACCTGTTAAAAATTCACATTCTTGGGCCTCAGTCCAGATGTAATGAATCAGAGACTCTAAGGATGTGCCAAGCAGTCTGTTTTAAAGGAGCCATTCAAATAATCTTGATGCACACTCAAGTTTGAGAATCACTGAGACAGACACTCCTAACAATCTATATGGTCTAGCTCATAGTAAATGCTCAGTAAAATTGTAATGCATGAATTAATGAATCAATCTTTCCTTCTCTATGTAAAGGTTCGAGGATGTGTTGTTTTTTCTTGCTTGCTTTTCAGGCACTGTCAACAGGTAGAATACTGATTTCCATTTATCATTAAACTATCCATTTATGTATTCATTCATTAGACTATTCAGATTTCTTGAGATTCCAGAGTTTAATTTATAGTATTTGCCACAACAATGAGGTGCATAGCTATCCCAACCACCAGAAGTATTTTGGTAGTCTTGTTCCATGGCTACAGGCCACAGCTATATACATATGCTCTCTTCTATTGATACTTTTTCAAAATAAATAAGATCCAAAAAATAGCCATTTTATTGAAGTTGCTGATATGCTTTGAGTTTTGCATGATTAAAAAAATTACCTTCACTTGGGGATGAGGCAAGATGTCTGAAGCCTAAGGAAGTTCTGTCTGCTTGCTCATAGCACAGGATTGTACTTGAGGTTAAACTACAAAATATTCTATTTGAAAACCACCTGAAAAGAGCTGATTGGAAATACTGTGAGTGGGGAGTATGGAGAGGGAACAGGAGAAGATGCAAAGTGGGTGAGAGAACTTATACAGCTGTGCAGCATGGATGGGAAGATGAAGGGAAGGTGTGGCAGCATACCTCCTGCCCCCTGGGAGCAAGGGACTCAGCCCCAAACAGAGATCCCCAAATGATAGCAACAGAAAAGGGAAGGGGAGCACACATAGCTTTGGACAGTAAGTATCAGAGGTGATTCAGCCCACCATGGGGGACTTATCACTATCTCAGAATGACAGACCTGAACAGGGGTCTAAGCAGATCACACAACAGTGAATATGAGAGTTTGAGTATTCGCTGAAAGAAGGTTGACAGGGGCTAGCCTGAGTGCCCGGGGAAACAAGTACATTCCTCCCCACCTCAAGTGAAGAGGATGCCTTCATTTCCTTACCCACGGACCAGCTCTGGTCTGGAAAATCGGCACCCCAGTGGCAGGGCCTGCCAGTGTTGGGGATTTGTGCATCTGGCTGTGTGGGACTCTGGGCAGAAGCCCTGCCTAGTGAGAGCTGGCCATACTGAAAGATTAAAGAGCCAACCAAGGTGGTTTGTTTATTTTTCAATTTTTTTTCTTATTCTCATGTTTGGAGTGGTGACCAAAGGGTGCCAGCAACCCAGGGGGAGCTGAGACATTGGAAGGAGAGGAATAGACTGCCTGACCCTCCTATAAGCTACAGGCACCATGCTTAGTGCACACCTGTTTAAATTATCCTGACTAAACCAGATTCCCTGTAGAGCCCAATGGTGCAAGGAAGAAAAAGCAGCATAAAACAAATACATTCAAATGCCAACCACAGAAGGCAACCCAGCCTCTGGGCTAAGGAAAGCCTGCCCACTGGACTACCTGAGACCTATCCCGCAGGGCTTCAACCAGGAGGCCCAGGGCCAGGAAAAATTAACTCACATTGGCCTGCACCAGAGAACTTCCAAGAAAACATTGCCCCACACCCAAGGGGCCAGGTCCAACAACATCAGAGCGAAATCCAGTGAAGCCCATACATAGCAGATCCAAGGTTTTTTTGTGTGGTGGTTTTGGTGTATGCGTGTGTGTGTTTAATTTTAATTTTTTTTATTTTAATAATTAATTTTTGTTACAGATGTTTCTCCTTTTTCCCCCCACTGATTCCCCCTACCCCTCCCTCCCTGCCCTTTCCCCAGATTGTTGTCTATGTCCACTGTTTATGCATAAATGCATATAAGTTCTGTGGTTAATCTCTCCTCCACCATCCCCCTCTTTAGGGGATTGTCAGTCTGTTCCCCACTCCTGCGTCTCTGGGACAACCCCATTCCTCAGACTGTTATGTTCATTATATTCCACAAATAAGTGAGAGCATATGAAACTTGTCTTTCTCTGTTTGGCTTGTTTCACTTAGGATGATACTTTCAAGGTCCCTCCATGTAGTCTCAAAGGATAAGAGATCTTTCTTTCTTACAGCTGCGTAGTACTCCATTGTGTATATGTACCACTGCATTTTTATGCATTTGCCTACTGATGGACACTTGGGCTGTTTCCAGATTTTAGCGACTGTAAATAGTGCTGCTACAAACATGGGGGTACATATATTCTTTCTGATTGGTGTTTCAGGCTTCTTAGGGTATATTCCTAGAAGTGGGAAAACCGGGTCAAATGGAAGATCAATTTTTAATTTTTTGAGGTGACACCATATTGTTTTCCATAGTGGCTGCACCAGTCTGCATTCCCACCAGCAGTGCACTAGAGTCCCCTTTTCTCCACACCCTCACCAACACTTGTTGTTTGATGATTTGTTGAGGGGGGCCCTTCTGACAGGTGTGAGGTGATACCTCAATGCTGTTTTAATTTGCATCTCTCTGATGATTAGTGATGATGAGCATTTCTTCATATGTCTTGGGCCATTTGTATGTCCTCTTTGGAGAGGTGTCTATTTAGTTCCTCTGCCCATTTTTTAATTGGATTCTTTGTCTTCCTTTTGTGGAGTTGTGTGAGCACTTGATATGTATTGGAAATTAACCCCTTATCTGATATATCATTTGCAATTATGCTCTCCCATACAGTGGGTAGCCTATCCGTTTTGATGATTGTATCTTTCGCTGTGCAAAAGCTCTTGAGTTTGATATAGTCTCATGTGTTCATTATCTCCTTTGTTTCTATTGCCTTAGGTGATGTGTCAGTAAAAATTCTGCACTGTATGATGTCTGAAATTTTGTAACCTACAGTCTCTTCTAGGATTTTTATGGATTCATGAATTACATTTAAGTCTTTTATCCATTTTGACTTTATTCTCGTGTAGGGTGTAAGTTGATGGTCTAGTTTCATTTTTCTGCAAGTAGCTGTCCAATTTATTAAAGAAGCTGTCCTTACTCCACTGTATGCTTTTGCCACCTTTGTCAAATATTAATTGAGTATATTGCCTTGGGACCATTTCTGGGTTCTCTGTTCTGTTCCACTGGTCTATATACCTGTTCTTGTGCCAGTACCAGGCTGTTTTGATTATAGCGGCTTTGTAGTATAACCTGAAATCTGGTATTGTGATCCCTCCAACTTTGTTCTTCCCTTTCAAGATTGCTGTGGCTATTCGAGGCCTTTTTTGGTTCCATATGAACTTTTGAAGTAATTGTTCTAATTCTCTGAAGTATGCCGTTGGTATTTTGATGGGGATTGCGTTTAATCTATATATTTCTTTGGGTAATATGGACATTTTAATGATGTTAATTATCCCAATCCATGAACAGGGTATGTGCTTCCACTTTTTTTTTTTTTCCTTCAGGTAAAGTGGCAGAGAGAGAGAGAGAGAGAAACAGCGACGTGAAAGGGACACATCGAGTGGCTGCCACCCACATGACCAACCAGGGCCGGGGACAAACCGCAACTGAGGTACGTGCCCTTAGCGGGAACTGAAGCCGGGTCTCTCAGGACCGCAGGCCGATGCTCTAACCGCTGAGCCAAACCGGCCAGGGCGCTTCCACTTTTTTATATCTTCCTCTATTTCTTTTTTCAAAGACCTGTAGTTTTCTGTGAATAGATTCTTTATTTTTTTGGTTAAGTTTATTCCTAGGTATCTTAATTTTTTTGATGCAATGGTAAATGGGATTGTTTTCTTAGTTTCTCTTTCTGTGATTTCATCATTGGTGTATAAGAATGCCATCGATTTCTTGACGTTAATTTTGTATCCTACTACTTTGCCAAATTCATTTATTAAGTCTAGTAAACTTTTGATGAAGTCTTTGGGGTTTTCTATGTACAGTATCATGTCATCTGCAAATAATGACAATTTCACTTCCTCCTTTCCAATTTGGATCCCTTTTATTTTTTCTTCCTGTCTGATTGCTGTGGCTAAGACTTCCAGTACCATGTTAAATAGGAGTAGCGAAAGTGAGCATCCTTGCCTTTTTCCTGGTCTTAAGGGAAATGCTTTTAGTTTTTGCCCATTGAGTATGATGTTGTCTGTAGGTCTTTCATATGTCGCCTTTATTATGTCTAGATATGATCCCTCTATTCCCACACTGCTGAGCGTTTTTATCAGAAATGGATGCTGGATTTTGTCAAATGCTTTTTCAGCATCTATTGATATTATCATGTGGTTTTTATTCTTCATTTTATTTATGTGGTGTATGACATTTATGGATTTACAAATATTGTACCAGCCTTGCATCCCAGGATGAAGCCCACTTGGTCATGGTGAATACTTTTTTTTGGTGTATTGCTGGATCCGATTTGCTAGTATTTTGTTCAGGATTTTGGCATCTATGTTCATCAGGGATATTGGCCTGTAGTTTTCTTTCTTTGTTGTGTCTTTTTCTGGTTTTGGAATTAGAATTATGCTGGCTTCATAAAACGAGTTTGGAAGTCTTCCTTCTTCTTGAATTTTTTGAAATAGTTTGAGGAGAATGGGTATTAGTTCTTCTTTGAATGTTCCGTAAAACTCCCTCGTGAAGCCATCCGGGCCTGGGCTTTTGTTTGCTGGGAGAGTCTTGATTACATCTTCAATTTCTTCTGTTGTTATTGGTCTGATCAAGTTTTCTATCTCTTCCTGATCCAGTTTTGGGAGACTATGTGTTTCTAGAAATTTGTCCATTTTGCTTAGATTGTCGAATTTGTTGCCATATAATTGTTGATAGTAGTTGTTAACGATCTTTTGTATTCATGTGGTGTCAGTTGTTATCTCTCCTCTTTCATTTCTGATTCTGTGTATTTGGGTTCTCTCTCTTTGTTTCTTGGTGAGTCCAGCTAAGGGTCCATCACTCTTGTTTATCTTTTCGAAAAACCAGCTCTTTGTTTTATTGACCCTTTGAATTGTTTTTTTTGGTCTCTATGTCATTTATTTCTGCCCTGATCTCTACTATTTCCTTTCTTCTACTTGCTCTGAGGTTTTCATTTTCTTTTTGCTTTCTAGTTTTTAAGTTGTGAGGTTAGATAGTCTATTAGAAATTTTTTTTTGGTTGTTAAGGTAGGCCTGTAGTGATATGAACTTCCCTCTCAGAACTGTTTTCGCTCCATCCCATAGATTTTGTGTTGTTGTGTCTTCATTTTCATTGGTTTCCAGGAAGTGTTGCATTTCTTCCTTGATCTCCTCAGTTTAGTAACATGCTATTTAGCTTCCATGTGTTCAAATGTCTTTGTATGTTCTTCTTGCAATTGATTTCTAGTATCATGCCATTGTGGTCTGAGAAGATGCTTGGTATAATTTCAATCTTCTTGAACTTGTAGAGATTTAGTTGATGCCCTGACATGTGGTCTATCTTTGAGAATGTTCCATGTGCACTTGAGAAGAATGTGAATTATGTATTTGTGTGGTTTAGTTCTCTGTAGATATCTATTAAACCCATTTGGTCTAGTGCTTCATTTAGAGTCTCTTTTTCCTTGCTAATTTTTTGTCTAGAGGATCTATCCAGTGATGGCAGCAGGGTGTTGAAGTCCCCTGCTATGATTGTATTGCTATCGATTTCTCCTTTGAAATCCTCCAATAGTTTTTAAATATATATTTGGTGCTCCTATATTGGGTGCATATATGTTTATCAAGGTTATATCTTCCTGTTGGATAGATCCTTTCAATATTATGTAGTGGCCTTCTTGTCTCTAATTATGGCCTTCATTCTGAAATCTATTTTATCAGATATAAGTATTGCTACCCCAGCTTTTTTTTCTTTTCCGTTTTCTTGAAACATTTTTTTACATTTCTTCACTTTCAATGTATGTGAGTCTATTGTTGTGAGGTGGGTCTCTTGTAAGCAACATATAGATGAGTCATGCTTTCTTATCCAATCAGCTACTCTGTGTCTTTTTATGGGAGCATTCAGTCCATTTACATTTAAGGTGATTATTGATATGTACTTATTTATTGCCATTTTTGTTTAGTGTGGTTCTATTTTCCTTCCCATTTTTCCTGGTAATTACAGCAGTCCTTTTAACATTTCTTGCAGTGCTGGTTTTGTGCTGATGTATTCCCTTAGACTTTTATTGTCTGGGAAGCTCATTATTTGACCCATTTTGATTGATAGCCTTGCTGGGTACAGTAGTCTTGGATTCAGATACTTGTTTTTCATGACCTTGATTATTTCATGCCATTCCCTTCTAGCCTGTAGTGTTTCTTGTGAAAAGTCAGCTGAGAGCCTTATGGGGATTCCTTTGTAGCTAACCTGTTGCTTATCTCTTGCTGCTTTTTAGATTCTCTTTTTGTCTTTAATTTTTGGCAGTTTGATTACTATGTGTCTTGGTGTGGGCCTGTTTGGGTTCTTCTTACTTGGGGCTCTCTGAGCTTCTTGAACTTGAATGCCTTCTTCCTTCACCAAATTAGGGAAGTTTTCTGTTACTATTTCTTTGAATATATTCTCTAACCCTCGCTTATTTTCTTCTTCTTCAGGGACTCCTATGATGCGATTATTATTCCGTTTCCAGTTGTCCCACAGTTCTCTTAAGCTGTCTTCCTGTTTTTTTAATTTTTTTTTTTCCTTTTAGATTTCTGATTGGTTGATTTCTTCTAGCCTGTCTTCTAATTCACTGATCCGGTCCTGATCTTCCCCTACTCTGCTTTTTAGACCTTCCAATGTGTTTTTCATTTCTGATATGCCATTCTTCCTTTCTTCCTGTTGGTTTTTCATTTCCAGCTGGTTTATTTTCAACATTTCTATGTCTTTACTCATGTTGCTCATGTCCTTACACATGCTGTTGTGCTTCCACAACATCATGGCTCTAAATTCTAGTTCTGTTAACTTGCTTAACTGCACCTCATTTATCTCATGTTCCATAGAGGTCTCTTGTTCTTTCATTTGGCTTTTGTTTCTGTTTTTCACCATTTTGGCTATCACAGTGGGCTTTGGAGTCTGCCAAATTTTTCCTGTGGGTGTTGGTGTTCTGCTGTTGTGGCTCCCTCTCCTGCGTTTGGATGCGCCAGGGAGGAACCACTTTAAACACCATCTTCAAGTCTTAGATTTTCTGGTAGTGTTGCTAGCCAAGGGAATGGTAGTTATCCTCTAGCTTTTTTTGCCTGGAGGCTATTAGTAGAGGGCCCCTGCAGACCCTTGGTTTCTGAGTTGCCTGAAAAACTCCCTCATGTGCTCAGTGTAAGAGGATTACCTGAGAGTGAGGCAGCTGTTCGTTGTTAATGGGCCTCAATTAGCATTTCAATGGCCACCAGGTGGGGTTGAATCTGTGAGGGAGGGGCTGCTGCCTCTCCCCAGGGCCCTGGGAAGTGGTAAAATGACCACAGTCCTGCGTGGCTGCACTCAGGGAAATCTCTTAGCACCCTCCAAATCCTAAGTGTCCCCACACAGTTCTAGTCCAGTCTGCCTTCCCTCTGCAGGAGCCCAAGGTGAGGGGCTGCTGCCAATTTAGCCTCTGTCCGGACTCTGCGTCGTGGAGCCGCCTGGGACTTTTAACCCGAGGGCGCTGCTTCCAGCCAAGGGTGGCCGAGGCTGTGGCACCAGCTGAGGGGGTTGAACTCAGCAGAAACCCCAGGACTGAGCTGTGGTAGCGGGACACTGCAGAGGTGTTAGTAGCATCCAGCACAGTCCCCTGGTCCCTGCGAGTCCTTGCAGCACCAGCCGAGGGCTTAGCACACAGAGTTCACAGGACTCAGCCTTGGTAGCAGTGTCCCGCTGAGTCCCCTGGTCCCCACGAGTCTGTGTGGCACCAGCCGAGGGCTTAGCACGCAGAGTTTGTGGGACTCAGCCTTGGTGGCAGCGTCCCACCAAGTCCCCTTATCCCCGCAAGTCTGTGCGGCACCAGCTGAGGGCTTAGCTGGCAACAGAGTTTCCAGGACCCACGCAGGGTCGCAAGGGAGGTGGTAGCAGTAACTTCCCTCCAAGTTCCCTGGTCCCTGCCCAGGCCGCTGCGGACTGTGGGCTCCCGGCCCCCTCTCGTATCCTCGCAAGCCTACCAGGATTGAGTCCATGTTTCTGGTTATGTGTTCCTCCAAGGTGTCTTTCGGTTGCCCCTTCCTGATGATTTGCCTTTATTTTCGTTGTAAATCCAGTTTGGTCCTGGGAGATGGTCTGTGTCGCTCCATTCACTTCACCGCCATTTTTTTTTCTCTAATTTTAATTTTTAATTCAAATTTTTCTTTTCCCATTTTTTACTTTTCTATTTTCTATTGTATTCAATTTAACATTATTATGTTCTAAAAATATTATTTCAGTCATTATTTTCTACCTTTTATTTATGTTTTATATGTACCATATTTCTGGTCTCTACTTTCTTTGCTTTCATATACTTTTTTTTTTTCTCCATCTCTTAACTCTTGGTTTCATGCCTTCTAGTATTCTTCGTGAGTGTGTGTGTGTGTGTGTGTTTCTGTTTTCTGTTTGTTGTTCATCTTCTAATTTTTTTTTTTTTTTGAGGCTGGTGCTTTTATCATTGTTGATGCTAATATTTTTATTCAGGTTCTTCTTGGTTTTGTCTGGTTTGACCTTGCCTTCTTTACTTTCATTTTTTTCTCCTTCTAATTATTTTGGTTGCATGCCTATTAGTATATTTGTGTATGTGTGTGTGTGTGTGTGTGTGTGTGTGTGTGTGTTTTGTTTGTCTTTTAATCTTTTATTGAGGTGTTTTTAATTTTGCTGATGCTGATATTATTTGGGGGGCAGTTTTTGGTTTGGTCTGGTATTGCTTTGTTTTTCTTCTGTCAACACTATATAATAGTTTGCATGACAAGGCTGGGGTTGATACTCATAGACAACTACCCTGAGGGAAGAGCCCACCCACAAACAGACAACAGCAATCAAGACCCAAATTAAATAGAAGAACCCACATAACCCACACAAGGTTTATACCCAGAGAACCCAGCTGATAACATCAAAGAGACTACTCAACTGGGTCCCACAGAAAGGCCACCACACCAAGACTGGTAAGCATAATAGTCTTATCTGATAAACACCAACCTGCCTACACATCCAGTGTGCTTCACCTGGCTGCAAACTACAAGACTGCTAAAATGGTGAGACAAAAAACAACCCCAAAATGACAGAAAATGATGAATCATCAGAAAATGAACTACGTAAAATGGAGGCAAGCAGTTAATTAATTCAAAGCTGTGATATTAAGGGTGCTCAAACAACTTAGTGAGAATTACAAACAACTTGATAAGAATTATAAAGAGCTCAATGAGAACTATACCAGCATAAAAAAGAGGTAGAAGCTATGAATACAGTTTAAGTATAAATGAGGAATGACATAACTGATATAAAAAGTAATCTAGAAAGGTTTAATAGTAGATTAAGAAAAGCTGAAGACCAAATCAGTGAGTTAGAAGACAAGGTAGAAAAAAAACCCTATTAGAGCAACAAATGGAAAAACATTTAAAAGCAAGAGGAGAGTTTAAGGGGGTTTTGGGACAATACAAAACATAACAGAATTCACATTATAGGGGTACTAGAAGGATACAAATTGGAGAAAGGAATAGAGAACCTGATTAAAGAAATAATGACAGGAAACTTTCCTAATCTGATGAAGTAAAAAGTCACTAACATTCAGGAAATCCAGTGAGTCCTATTCAAGTTGAATCCAAGTAGATCCACACCTAGACACATCATACTTGAAATGGCAAACATTAAAGACAAATAAAGAATCTTAAAGGCAGCAAGAGAGACACAGAAATTTGGCTACAAGGGAGCCCCCATTAGACTGTTAGCCGATTTCTCAATAGAAACACTGCAGGCAAGAAGGGAGTGGTGTGAGGTATACAAAGTAATAAAGACTGAATCCAAGACTACTGTTTATAGCAAGTCTGTCATTCAAAACTGAAGGTGAAGTAAAAAGCTTCACAGACATAATAAATAAATCATAAATAAATAAATAAGGCTAAAAATATTTACTACCACCAAACCAGCATTACAAAAAATGCTAAAGAGACTGTTGTAAGAAGAAGAAATAGAGAGAGGAACACAGAGATCAAGAATAAAAATGACAACAAATAAGTACCTATCAATAATAACTTTAAATGTAAATGGCTTAAATGCTCCAATTAAAAAACATAGGGTAGATGAATGGATAAGAAAACATGACCCATATGTAATTATACAAGAGACCCAACTCAGAACAAAAGACTCACACAGGATGAAAGTCAAAGGATGGAAAAAATTTCCATGCAAATGGAAATCAAAAATTTTTCAGTGTAGCAATACTCATATCTGATCAATTTGACTTCAAGATTAAGGTCATAACAAGAGACAAAGAAGGTCACTATATAATATTAAACTGGTCCATCCATAAAGAGGATATAACCTTGGTAAACATATATGCACCAAATATAAGAGCAACTAAACATATGTAAAAACTTCTGAAGGACTACAAGGGAGAGATTGACAGCAATGTAATAATAGTAGGGGACTTTAACACCACTGACATCAATGGATAGACCTTCTAGACAAAAAATTAAAAAGGAAATAGAAACCCAACATGACACCCAAGATCAGTTTGACTAAATTAATAATTACAGAACATTTCACCCCAAAACTTCAGAATATACATTCTTCTTATGTACACATGGGACATTCTCAAAGATAGACCACATGTTAGGACACAAACTAAGTTTCTACAAGTTCAAGAAGACCGAAATGATATCAAACAACTTGTTGAATCACAATAGCATGAAACAAGAAATCAATTACAATAAAAACACTATAAAACATTCAAGCATGTGGAGATTAAATAACCTATTAAACAATGAAAAATTAACAATGAAATCAAGAAAAACAAAACAAAACAAAAAAAAACTTTTTGGAAACCAATGAAAATAAAAACACAACCACACAAAATTTATGGGACACAATGAAAGCAGTACTGAGAGATTAATGAGACCTACCTAAAGAAAAAAGAAAATTTTCTAAGAAACTATTTAACCCTACAACTTAAAGAACTAGAAAGAGAAAAAAGGAAAACTCACATTAGTAGAAGGAAGAAAATAATAAAGATCACAGTGAAAATAAATGACATGCAGACTAAAAAACAAATAAACAAACAAACAAACAAAAAATACAAAAGATCAGTGAAACCAAGAGCTGGTTATTTGAAAAGATAAACAAGAAAGATTGATGAACTTTTAGCCAGGCACCAAGAAACAAAGAGTGAGGGCTTAAATTAATAAAACCAGAAACAAAAAAATGAAGTAACAACTGACACCACAGAAATACAAAAGATTATAAGAAAATACAGTGAACAATTAATGCTAACAAATTGGACAAATGGTAAAATGGACAAATTCCTAGAATCATAGAGTCTTCCAAAACTCAACTGGCGTCAGAAAACCTGAACAGACCAATAACAACTAAGGAAATAGAAGAAGTAAGCCCTGTTTCAGCTAGCTTCATAAGAAAGTTTTACAGAGGAGGAAAAATGGTGGCGGAGTGAACGGAGCTACACAGACCATCTACCAGAACCAAACTGGAATTACAACTATAACACAGACAAATCGACGGGAAAAACCAACATAAAAGCAGCTTGCGAGGACCATACAACGAGGGACACTGACTCCATCCCGGTAGGCTTGCGAAGGCACCAGACGGGGCTGGGAGCCCACGGTCGGCAGCTCGGCAGAGGCCTTAGCTGGGAGCAGCACCCTCGGGTTACACTCCCAGGCGGTTCCACAGCGCAGAGCCCGGACAGAGGCTGAAACAGCCACAGCCACTCACCTTGGGCTCCGGCAGAGGGAGGTCGGACTGGACTGGAACTGTGTCAGGACACTCGGGGATTGGAGGGCACTCAGAGCGTTGGCTGAGTGCAGCCACCCAGGATGGTGGCCACCTTGCTCCTTCCCAGGGCTCTGAGGAGAGGCCGCAGCCCCTCCCTCAGAGATCCAACCCCACCCTGTGGGCCATTGAAGTGCTAATTGATGCTCACTAACAACCAGCATCTGCCCTAACCTCCTGAAAGCCCCTTGGCTGAGCACCAGAGGGAGTTTTTCAATCAACTGACAACCCAAAACTCATCAAGTAACCTAGACTGCTAGCCTCCAGGCAAAAAGCTAGAGGATAACAGTACCTTTCCTGGGCTGGCAACTTTAAAAAGGAAAGTAAGACTGGACAGTGGTGTTCAATGTGGGTCCTCCCTCGCTCATCCAAACACAGAAGAGGGAGCCACAAACAGCAGAACACCAACACCCACAGGGAGAACCTGACAGGCTCCAAAGCCCACAGTGATAGCCAAAATGGTGAAACACAGAAACAGAAGCCAAATGAAAGAGCAAGAGACCTCCACCGAAGATGAGATCAATGTGGAGCAATTAGGCATGTTAACAGAGCTAGAATTCAGAGCCATGATATTAAGGAAGCTGAACAGCATGAGTAAGGACAAAGAGACACTGAAAATAAGCCAACTGGAAATTAAAAACCAAAAAGAAGAGATAAAAAATGACATATCAGAAATGAAAAACACATTGGAAGGTTTAAAAAGCAGAGAAGGGGAAGCTGAGGACCGGATCAGTGAATTAGAAGACAGGGTAGAAAAAATCAACCAATCAGAAAAACAACAGGAAAAAACTATTAAAAAACAGGAAGACAGCTTAAGAAAACTATGGGACAACTGGAAACGTAATAATATTCCCATCATAGGAGTCCCCGAAGAAGAAGAAAATGAGCAAGGGATAGAGAATATATTCAAAAAAAATAGTGAGAGAAAACTTCCCTAATTTGGTGAAGGAAGAAGGCATTCAAGTTCAAGAAGCACAGAGAGTCCCAAGTAAGAAGAACCCAAACAGGCCCACACCAAGACACATAGTAATTAAAATGCTACAAATTAAAGACAAAGAGAGAATCCTAAAAGCAGCAAGAGATAAGCAACAGGTTACCTACAAAGGGAACCCAATAAGGCTCTCAGCTGACTTCTCACAAGAAACACTACAGGCCAGAAGAGAATGGCATAAAGTAATCAAAGTCATGAAAAACAAGAATCTGAATCCAAGACTACTCTACCCAGCAAGGCTATCATTCAAAATTGAAGATCAAATAAAGAGCTTCCTAGACAAAAAAAAAGGCTAAGGGAATACATTAGCACCAAACCAGCACTGCAAGAAATGTTAAAAGGACTGCTGTAATTAGCAGTAGAAATGGGAAGAAAAATGGAACCACACTAAACAAAAATGGCAATAAATCAGTACATATCAATAATCACCTTAAACGTAAATGGATTGAATGCTCCCATAAAAAGACACAGAGTAGCTGATTGGATAAGAAAGCATGACTCATCTATATGTTGTTTACAAGAGACCCACCTCTCAACAAAAGACTCACATAGGTTGAAAGTGAAGGAAGGAAAAATTTTTTCCAAGCAAATGGAAAGCAAAAAAAAGCTGGGGTAGCAATTCTCATATCTGATAAAATAGTTTTCAAAATGAAGACCATAACTAGAGACAAAGAAGGCCACTACATAATATTGAAAGGATCTATCCAACAGGAAGATATAACCTTGATAAACATATATGCACCCAATATAGGAGCACCAAAATATATTAAAAGTCTTCTGGAGAACTTCCAAGGAGAAATCGACAACAATACAATCATAGCAGGGGACTTCAACACCCTGTTGACAGCACTGGATAGATACTCCAGGCAAAAAATTAGACTCTAAATGAAGCACTAGACCAAATGGATTTAATAGATATCTACAGAGAACTACACCCCAAAACTACAGAATTCAAATTCTTCTCAAGTGCACATGGAACATTCTCAAAGATAGACCACATGTTAGGGAACAAACTAAGTCTCTACAAGTTCAAGAAGATTGAAATTATAACAAGCATCTTCTCAGACCACAATGGTATGAAACTAGAAATCAATTGCAAGAAGAACATGCAAAGACATTTCAACACATGGAGGCTAAATAGCATGTCATTAAACAATGAATGGGTCACCGAGGAGATCAAGGAAGAAATTAAAAATTTCCTGGAAACCAATGAAAATGAACATACAACAACACAAAATCTATGGGATGCAGCAAAAGCAGTTCTGAGAGGGAAGTTCATAGCACTACAGGCCTACCTCAAAAAACAAGAAAAATTTCTAATTGACTGTCTAACCTCACAACTTAAGGAATTAGAAAGCAAACAAAAAGAAAACCCCAGAGCAAGTAGAAGGAAGGAAATAGTACAGATCAGAACAGAAATAAATGACAGAGAGACCAAAAAAACAATTCAAAGGATCAATGAAACAAAGAGCTGGTTTTTCGAAAAGATAAACAAGATTGATGGACCCTTAGCTAGACTCACCAAGAAACAAAGAGAACCCAAATACACAAAATCAGAAATGAAAGAGGAGAAGTAACAACCAACACCACGGAAATACAAAAGATCGTTAACAGCTACTGTGAACAACTATATGGCAACAAATTCGACAATCTAAGCGAAATGGAAAAATTTCTAGAATCACACAGTCTCCCAAAACTACTCCCAGAAGAGATAGAAAACTTGAACAGACCAATAACAACTAAGGAAATTGAAGAGGTAATCAAGACTCTCCAACAAACAAAAGCCCAGTCCCAGATTGCTTCACGGGGGATTTTTACCGAACATTCAAAAAAAAACTAACACTTTTCTCCGCAAACTCTTTCAAAAAATTCAAGAAGAAGGAAGACTTCCAAACACGTTCTATGAAGCCAGCATAATTCTAATTCCAAAACCAGAAAAATACACTACAAAGAAAGAAAATTACAGGCCAATATCCCTGATGAACATAGATGCCAAAATCCTGAACAAAATATTAGCAAATTGGATCCAGAAATACATCAAAAAAATTATTCACCATGACCAAGTGGGATTCATTCCAGGGATGCAAGGCTGGTACAATATTCACAAATCAATAAACGTGATACACCAGATGAACAAAATGAAAAATAAAAACCACATGATCATATCAATAGATGCTGAAAAAGCATTCGACAAAATCCAGCATCCATTTCTCATAAAAACGCTCAGCAATGTAGGAATAAAGGGATCATATCTCGACATAATGAAGGCCATACATGAAAGACCTACAGCCAACATCATACTCAATGGAGAGAAAGTAAAAACATTTCCATTAAGAACAGGAACAAGACAGGGATGTCCACTTTCACCACTCTTATTTGACATTGTACTGGAAGTCTTAGCAACAGCAATCAGACATGTAGAAAAAATAAAAGGGATCCAAATTGGAAAGGAGGAAGTTAAACTGTCATTATTTGCAGATGACACGATATTATACATAGAAAACCCTAAAGACTCCATCAAAAATCTACTAGACTTAATAAATGAATTTGGAAAGTAGCAGGATACAAAATTAACGTCAAGAAGTCGACGGCATTCTTGTACACCAATGATGAACTCACAGAAAGAGAAACTGAAAAAACAATCCCATTTACCATTGTGCCAAAAAAATTACGATACCTAGGAATAAACTTAACCAAAGAAGTAAAGGACCTATTTATAGAAAACTACAGGTCATTGAAAAAAGAAATAGAGGAAGATATAAAAAAGTGGAAGCACATACCCTGTTCATGGATTGGAAGAATTAACATAATTAAAATGTCCATACTACCCAAAGCAATCTATAGATTCAATGCAATCCCCATCAAAATACCAACGACATATTTCATAGAACTAGAACAAATACTTCAAAAGTTCATATGGAACCAAAAAAGACCCCGAATAGCCACAGCAATCTTGAAAAAGAAGAACAAAGTAGGTGGGATCACAATACCAGATATCAAGTTATACTACAAAGTGACTGTAACCAAAAGAGCCTGGTACTGGCACAAGAACAGGCATATAGACCAGTGGTTCAGAACTGAAAACCCAGAAATGGACCCAAGGCAATATGCTCAATTAATATTTGACAAAGGTGGCAAGACCATACAGTGGAGTAAAGACAGCCTCCTTAATAAATGTTGTTGGGAAAACTGGACAGCTACATGCAAAAAAATGAAACTAGACCATCAACTTACACCATACACAAAAAATAAACTCAAAATGGATAAAAGACTTAAATGTGACCTGTGAATCCATAAAAATTCTAGAAGAAAATGTAGGCAACAAAATTTCGGACATCATACGGAGCCGAATTTTCACTGATACATCACCTAAGGCAACTGAAACAAAGGAGAAAATGAACACATGGGACTACATCAAACTAAAAAGCTTCTGCACAGCAAAAGAAACAATCATCAAAATGGAAAGGCAACCCACTGTATGGGAGAACATCATTGCCAATGATGTATCAGATAAGGGGTTAATTTCAAATATATATAGAGTGCTCATACAACTCCACAAAAGGAAGACAAAGAACCCAATGAAAAAATGGGCAGAGGAGCTGAATAGACACCTCTCCAAACAGGACATACAAATGGCCAAAAGACATATGAAGAAATGCTCAACATCACTAATCATCAGAGAGAAGCAAATTAAAACAACAATGAGGTATCACCTCACACCTGTCAGAATGGCTGCCATCAACAAATCATCAAACAACAAGTGTTGGCGAGGGTGTGGAGAAAAGGGGGCTCTAATACACTGCTGGTGGGAATGCAGACTGGTGCAGCCGCTATGGAAAACAATATGGTGCTACCTCAAAAAATTAAAAATTGAACTCCCATTTGACCCAGTGATCCCACTGCTGGGTATATACCCTAAGAAGTCTGAAACACCAATCAGGAAGAATATATGTACCCCCATGTTCATAACAGCACTATTTACAATAGCTAAGATCTGGCAACAGCCCAAGTGTCCACCAGTAGACGAATGGATAAAAAAGCTGTGGTACATATACACAATGGAGTAGTATGCAGTGGTAAGAAAGAAAGATCTCTTATCCTTTGAGACGACATGGAGGGACTTGGAAAGTATTATCCTAAGTGAAAGAAGCCAAGCAGAAAAAGACAAATACCACATGATCTCACTTATATACGGAATATAATGAACATAACAGTCTGAGGAATACAGTAGACCCAGACACATGGAAGTAGGGCACAGACTGACATCCCTCAGAAGAGGGGGTGGGGGCATGGGGGGGTGGGAAGAGATAAACCACAGAACTTATATGCATGTATGCATGACCAATGGACATGGACAACTAAGCCGGGGACAGGGCGGAGGTGGGGTGGGGTGGGTGGTGCCAATGGGGTAAAAAGTTAAAATATCTGTAACAAAAAAATAAATAAAAATTCATATATATAAAAAAGAAAGTTTTACTGAAACTCCAAAGAAGAACTAACACCTATTCTCCTGAAACTATCCCAAAAAATTCAAGATGGAAGAAGACTTCTAAGTTGATATATGAGGACAGCATAATCCAAATCCCAAAACAACAACAACAAAAAAGACACTACAAAGAAGAATATCACAAGCCAATATCCCTGATGTATATAGATGCAAAAATCCTCAACAAAGTGTTAGAAAATCAATTCTAGCAATATATTAAAAAAAAAAAAAATTCATCTGGACCAAATAGAATTTATCCCAAAAATTCAAAGCTGATACAATATTCACAAATCAACAAATGTGATACACCACATAAACAAAATAAAAGATAAAAATCATATGATAATATCAATAGATGCTGAAAAAGCATTTGATAAAAACTTTCAGCAAAGGTGAAATAGAAAGATGTTACCTCAACACAATAAAGACCATTTATGACAATCCCACAGCCAATATCATACTTAGTGGGCGAAACATAAAACCATTTTTCTTAAGAACAGAAGTAATCCAGGGATGTCTGCTTTCACCATAATTTTTTTTGTTTCTTTTTTTTTAATCCTCACCTGAGGACATTTTTCCATTTTTTGTTCAGATAGAATGGGACGGACAGAAAGAAAGAGAGAGAAACACTGATGTGAAAGGAGCACATCGTGTGGCTGCCACCTGCACAACCAACCAGGGCCAGGGACAAACTGCAACTGAGGTACGTGCCCTTAGAGGGAACCGAACCCAGGTCTCTCTGGACCACAGGCTGACGCTCTAACCATTGAGCCAAACCGGCCAGGGTGCCACAGCAATCTTGAATAAGAAAATGGAAGTTGGAGGGATCACAGTACCAGATATCAAGTTACACTACAAAGCTACCATAATAAAAGCAGCTTGGTATTGTCACAAGAACAGGTATATAGATCAATGGAACAGAACAGAAAACCCAAAAATCTACCTAAAACATTATGCTCGATAAATATTTGACAAAAGTGGCAAGAGCATACAATGGAGTAAAGACAGTCTTTCCAACAAATAGTGTTGAGAAAATTGGATAGGTACATGCAAAAAAAAAAAAAAAAAAAAGTGGAACTAGACCACCAACTTACACTATACACAAGAATAAGCTCAAAATGAATAAAAGACTTCAATGTCACTTGTGAAACTATAAAAATCCTATAAGAAAATGCAAGCAAAAAAATCTCAAACCTCACATGTAGTAGAATATTCACTAATATATCACCTAGGGCAATGAAAACAAAGGAAAATTAATAAATGGGACTATATCAAATTAAAATATCTTCATGGCAAAAGAAACAAGCATCAAAACAAAAGGGAACCAACTCTCTGGGAGAATATATTTGCCAATGATACATCGGACAAGGGGTTAATATCCAAAATGTATAGAGTACTCCTACAACTCAACAAAATGCAGACAAACAATACAATTATAAAATGGGCAGAGGACCTAAATAGACACTTACCCAAAGGGGACATACAAATGGTCAAGAGAAATATAAAAAAATGCTCAACATCACTAATCATCAGAGAGAAGCAAATTAAAATGGCTATGAGATATCACCTCACACTGCCAGAATGGCTGCCATCAACAAATCATCAAACAACAAGTGCTGGTGAGGGTGCAGAGAAAAGGGTACTCTAGTACACAGCTGGTGGGAATGCAGACTGGTGCAGCCAGTATGAAAAATAATATGGTGTTTCCTCAAAAATTAAAAATGCAATTGCCATTTGACACAGTGATTTTGATTCTTAGGCTATATCCTTAGAAGCCTGAAACAGCAATCTAAAAAAGTATACACACCTCTATATTCATCGCAGTGCTATTTACAATAGGTAAGAACTGGGAACAACCTAACTGTCCATCAGTAAATTAATGGATAAAAAGCTGTTATACATTTACACAATGGAATACTATGCTGCTTTAAGAAGAAAGTTCTCTTATACTTTGAGATGACATGGAGGGACCTGATAGCATTATGCTAAGCAAAATAAGCCACTTGGAGAAAAAGAACTATCACATAATCTCACTTGTTTGTGCAATATAATGAACAAAATATGCTGATGAGCAAAATTGATCCAGAGACATGGAAATAGGGAACAGATTGACAAACCTCAGAGGAAAGTGATGTGGGGAAACAGGAAGAGAAACCAAAAAACTTATATGTATATATACTTAACAAATGGACAAAGAAAACACTGTGGTGAAGGCAGGGTGGGGGACTGGACTGGGGAGGAAAGTCTCAATGGGGTAAAAAGGAGGTGCATCTGTAATTAAAAAAATAATAAATGAATTAATAAGAAAAAAAATTGCCTACATTTAATCATGAAGGCCTCCAAGTCATATTTTCTGATATACCCCAGACTTAGTTGTAAACAAATTAAAGACTGAAAACTTTACTTTTCACATTCCTTCAAGAACTTTATTGCTATCTGTGAGCTATTTGGTTCTTTTCAGAGTGAGGAATTTTCTGTGTGCTGGCCTGAGCAGAGCAGTCCTGCACCTTGGCAAAGAGAAGTGGGAGTGTTTGAGAGACTGAGCTTTCTCAATAGCACAATGTTATGCCTTCAGCAAGCTTCTGAGAACCGTCTCTGTTTTTATTGCTTTTCCTGCCAGTGATCACGACTGGCTTCTATTAGTGGAATGTTCCATGCCTCTTCACTGAGTGCCAAAGCAGAGCATCCCCTGAGCACTGAAATGAGGCCACCCTCTCTCCCATTCTGCACACACAAACACACACACAAACATATTCTTATAATTCTTTCCTGCATCCCAAAGAAGACAGTGAGCATAAAGTCCACAAGAACAAACACACTTTTTACTATATCAAGTTGTTACTTTTAAAAACTTTAAGTAATTAGTTTCTAGAAACTTTTTCTGCATTGTAATGTTTATTATAATTTATATACTACACCAAAAAATGACTTATGGGAATAAACCACTTAAAATTTGGAGGTTAAAATTAAATCCATAAGGGATGGAAGCATGAATTATGTAGAGAGGTTTTACACATGTGATGTATGACTGAACTATGTAAAGTAATTTCCAAATGACAGTCTGTGCTTGCATCACAACACCCAGAGATTCCGTATTAAACATGAAGATTTGCCTGGAGTGCCTCACTCAGTAGATATTCCAAGAAATTGTTATTTTTAACAACTACCTGAGGTATTTCCAATGTATGATTATTGTTGGGAATTACTGAATTAAATAGTGCTCAACTTTTTTCCAATACAGAGCCTGTAATAATCTGTGATATTCTCTCTCTCTCTCTCTCTCTCTCTCTCTCACACACACACACACTTCTATTTATATAAAGGAGATAATAGCAGCTTCAACATTATAATAATGGTAAAAAAATCTCGGTTATGATCTCCAACTCTGCTACACACTAACTTTGTTACATTGGATAAGCCATTGGCTTCCTCTTATTTTTTGTTTTCTCATACAGAAAACAGTCTGTATTACTAGATCCAAAACAGTCTGTACTGCTAGCAGCAAAGGTACACTGGTAAAATGAGAAAAAATACTTGATCTGTAGTGTTTGTGTTGGACATTTCCAATGGCATAAATAATCCCTCCTACCATGACTGCTTTCAATCTAGCAATGTGATGTCACTAAACATGGATCTGGGAAGAGATGGAAAAATCTACTCTTCCAGATAGATGTAAACTGGTTCCAGATCACAACTAAATTCCTTAAAACTTTAAATTGATATGTTATAATTTATGCAATTAATGATTTAATAATGGTAGCACCTTCTCTTTTAAGAAAAAGAAAGTCAATCGTTGGTGCTGTGGAGAGAACCTGACCTTTGCAGTTGGCAACATTTTAAATTCTAACTCCACCATTTAGAATCATGTGTCCTCAGAAAATATAATTAATGTATGGGTCTTGGTTTCCTTATCTGTAAAACAAACAAACAAAACACCCATTTTGTGATGAATAATGAATTAATATATGTACAATGCATAGTATAATGTCTGGTATCTGTAACATGTGAATGAATGAAATTAGAGATGATATAGCAAAGCAATAGCAGTCACAGCATTAGAAACACAAGCACCAGGCTGTATAGTATTTCATTTTTTGCATATAACACATTTCTTTATCCATGGAAGAACCTTGGAGATGTTAAATGAAGTAAGTGACAGAAATACAAGCACTCATATGAGATATCTAAGAAAGTTAAACACACAGAAGCACAAAATAGAATGGTGATTGCCAGAAGATGGAGTGAGGGGAAAATGGGGAATTGATATGCAATGGATATTAAGTTACAGTTACACAAGACTAATACATTTTAAAGATCTGTTGTACAATATCTTCTTATAGTCAACAATACTGTATTATACACTTAAAAAATTGTTAAGAGAGTAGATGTCATGCTAAGTGTTCTTACCACAAAAAAGGAGCAAGAAGACACAGAAAATATTTTGGAGGTGATGAAATATGTTTATTACCTTGTTTATAGAAACTGTATCACAGGTGAATGCATATGTTCAAATATTAATTATGATAAATTTTATATATTAATAATATCACAATAAAGATTTTTTCATAAAAAAGAAAAACCAAAAATTGAAAAAATGGCAGCAGAGTAATTGGAAGCTACACAGATGATCTTCTAGAACCAAACAGGAATCACAACTAAAATAAAAACAAATCATTCAAAAAAAGCAACAAAAAAGCAGCTGGATAGGACCATATAACCAGGGACACTGGTAGGTCGGTAGAGGCATGAGAGGGTGGAGGACTGGGAGCAGTGGTCTTAGCTGTAAGCAATGCCCCCAGGGTTAAAATCCTAAGCCAGATACACAGAGCAGATGTCTGGAACAAAGCAGTAAATTAACCACAGACACTCACCGTGGGCTCTGGCAGAGGGAGGAAAAGCTGGACTGGAACTCTGTGGAGACACCTGGGACATGGAGGGCACTCTCAGTTTTTGCTGAGATGTGGCAACAGAGGACAGTGGCCAGCTTGCTCTTTCCAGGAGCTGTGAGAAGCAGCAACGCCTCCCTCAGAGATTTAACCCCACCGAGGTGAGTCAAAGAAATACAAATTGAAGCTCATTAATAACCAGTATCGGCTCTACCCTCAGGAAATCTTTCACTGAACACCTGAGGCAGTTTTTCATTCAACTGAGAACCAAAAGCTCGTCAAGTAACTGAGACTAATAGCCTCCAGGCAAAAACTAGAGAAAAACTGAACATTTCTGGGTTTGCAAATCTACCCAGGAAAGTAAGACTTCACAGGGGTGTTTAAAATGGTTCCTCCCAGGCTCATACAAACCCAGTAGAGGGAGCCACAAACAGCACAAAACCAACACCCACAGGGAAAATTTTGCAAGCTCCAAAATCCACTAAGAAAACCAAAATGGTGAAACAGAAAAACAAGTGCCAAATGAAAGAACAAGAGAACTCTACCAAAGATGAGATAAATGAAATGCAGTTAAGCAAGTTATCAGAGATAGAATTCAGAGCCATGATCTTGAGGAAGCTCAAAAGCATGAGTAAGGACATCAACAACATCAGTAAAGACATAGCAACATTGAAGACCTACCAAGTGGAAATGAAAAATGACATAGCAGAAATAAAGAACACATTGGAAGGACTAACGAGCAGGGTAAAGAAAGATGAGGACTAGATCAGTGAATTAGAAGGCAGGGAAGAAAAAATCAACCAATTAGAAAACTTCAAGCTAAAAACAATTAAAAAACAGGAAGACAGTTTAAGAGAAGTGCGGGACAACTGGAAACATAATAACATTCGCATAATGGGAGTCCCTGAAGAAGAAAAAAATGAGCAAGGGTTAAAAAATATATTCGAAGAAATAGTGAAAAAAAACTTTCCTAACTTGGTGAAGAAAGAAGGCATGTAAGTTCAGGAAGCAAAGAGAGGCCAAAGTAAGAAGAACTCAAAAAAGGCCCACACCAAGACACGTAGTAATGAAAATGCCAAAAATTAAAGACAAAGAAAAATCCTAACGGCAGCAAGAGATAAACAAAAGGTTACCTACAAAGAAAACCCTATAAGGCTCCTAACTGACTTCTCAACAGAAATAATACAGGCAAGAAGAAAATGGCATGAAGTAATCAATGTCATGAAAAACAAGGATCTGAATACAAGACTACTGAACCCAGCAAGGCTATCATTCAAAATATAATGTCAAATAAGGAGCTTTCCACACACACACACAAAAGGCAGAACCCAAATACACAAAATCAGAAATAAAAGAGAAGTAACAACTGACACCACAGAAATACAAAGGATCATTAACAAATACTACAAACAATTATATGGCCACAAGTTTGACAATTTAAGCAAAATGGACAAATTTCTAGAAACACATAGTCTCCCAAAACTGACCTGGGAAGATAGAGAATATTTGAACAGACCAATAGCAACTAAGGAAATTAAAGAGGTAATCAAGACTCTCCCAGCAAACAAAAGCCCAGGCCTGGATGGCTTCAGGGGCAGTTTTACCAAACATTCAAAGAAGAACCAACACCCATTCTAAGACTTCCAAACTCGTTCTATGAGGCCAGCATAATTCTAATTTTAAAACCAGAAAAAGAAACTACAAAGAAAGAAAACTACAGGCCAATATCCCTGATGAATATAGATGCCAAAGTCCTGAACAAAATATAAGCAAATCGGATCCAGCAATACATCAAAAAAATTATTCACCATGACCAAGTGGGATTCAACCCAGGAATGCAAGACTGACACAATACTCGCAAGTCAATAAATGTAATACACCACATAAATAAAATGAAGAATAAAAAACTCATGATCATACAAATAGGTGCTGAAAAAGAATTTGACATAATCCAGCACACATTTCCAATAAAAATGCTCAGCAATGTGGGAATAGAGGGATCATGTCTTGACATAATAAAGACCATATATGAAAGACCTACAGCCAACATCATACTCAATGGGCAGAAACTAAAAACATTTCCCTTAATAACAGCAACAAGACAGGGATGCCCACTTTCGCCACTATCCTTTAACACAGTACTAGAAATCTTAGCCACGGCAATGAGACATGAAGAAAAAATAAAAGGGATCCAAATTGGAAAGGAGGAAGTGAAACTGTCATTATTTGCAGATGGCATAATATTATACATAGAAAACTCTAAACACTCCATCAAAAACTACTAGACTTAATAAATTAAATTGCCAAAGTAGCAGGATACAAAATTAACATCAAGAAATTGACAGCATTCTTGTACTTCAATGATGAACTCACAGAAAAACAAACTGAAAAAACAATCCCATTTACCATCGCAGAAAAAAATTAAGATATCTAGGAATAAACTTCACCAAAGAAGTAAAGAAACTATTTTCAGAAAACTACAGGACATTGAAAAAAGAAAGAGAGGAAGATATTTAAAAAAAAGTGGAAGCACATACCTTGTGCATGGATTGGAAGAATTCACATCATTGAAATGTCCATATTACCCAAAGCAATCTGTAGATTCAATACAATCCCCATCAAAATACCAATGACATATTTCACAGAACTAGAAAAAATACTTCAAAAGTTCATATGAAACGAAAAACGACCCTGAATAGCCACAGCAATCTTGATAAAAAAGAACAAAGTAGGTGGGATCACAATACGGGTATCAAGTTATACTACAAAGCTACTGAAATCAAAACAGCCCGGTACTGGCACAAGAATAGGCATACAGACAAGTGGAACAGATCAGAGAACCCAGAAATGGACCTAAGACATTATGCTCAGTTAATATTTGACAAAGGAATAAAGAGCATACAGTGGATTAATGACACCCTCTTTAATAAATGGTGTTGAGAAAATTGGACAGCTACATGCAAATAAATGAAACTAGACCATCAACTTAAACCATACATAAGAATAAACTCAAAATGGATAAAAGACTTAAATGTGACTCATGAATTCATAAAAATCCTACAAGAAATTGAGCAACAAAATTTTAGACATCATACACAGCAGAATTTTCACTGATACATCACCTAAAGCAACAGAAACAAAGAAAGAAATGAACACATGGGACTACATCAAACTAAAAAGCTTCTGCATAGCAAATTCATCAAAATGGAAAGGCAACCCACTGTATGGGAGAGCATCATTGCCAATGATACATCAAATAAGGGGTTAATTTCCAAAATATATAAAGTACTCAAATAACAAAAGGATGACAAAGAACCCAATTAAAAAATGGGCACAGGAGCTAAATAGACACGTCTTCAAACAGGACATACAAATGGCTGAGACATATGAAGAAATACTCAACATCATTCATCATCAGAGAGATGCAAATTAAAACAACAATGAGGTATTACCTCACACCTCTCAGAATGGCAGCCATCAACAAACATTAAACAACAAGTGTTGGAGAGGGTGTGGAGAAAAGGGGCTTTAGTACACTACTGGTGGAAATGCAGACTGGTGCAGTCACTATGGAAAACACTATGGTGTTACCTCAAAAAATTAAAAATTGAGTTGCCATTTGACCTAATGATCTCCCTTTTAGGAATACACCCTAAGAAGCCTGAAACGCTAACCAGAAGGAATATATGTACCCCCATGTTCATAGAAGCACTATTTACAACAGCTAAGATCTGGAAACAGCCTAAGTATGCATCAGTAGTTGAATGCATACAAAAGCTGTGGTACATACACACAATAGAGTAGTATGCAGCTGTAAGAAAGAAAGATCTGTTATCCTTAGAGACAACATTAAGGGACCTGGAAAGGATTATCCTAAGGGAAAGAAGCCATGCAGAGAAAGACAAATATCACATGATCTAATTTTTTTTTAATATAATGAACATAACAGTTTGAGGAACAGGGTAGTCCCTCAGATGTGGAAGTAGGGTACAGATGGACAATCCTTAGAAGAGGGTGTAGGGGGTGAAGAGATAAACCACAGAATTTATATGCATGGATGCATAACCAATGGAAATGGACAACAAAGCTGGGGACGGGGCAGGGAGGGATGGGGAAGAGGGTGTCAATGGGAGAAAAATAAGAAAAACCTGTAACAAAAATAAATAATTAAATTAATTAATTTTTAAAAACCCCCACCAGCACTAAGATTTTCAAGTAGAGAATATAAAACAGAGCTCACAATAAAACATTTCATTAATGATAACAGTTACTCCTTTATTGAGAGCTTGCTATATTTTAAGGACTGTGCTCAGAGAGCTTTACATAAGTTATCCTATTTTAAAAGCACAAAAATATATATGTATGGTAAACTAACACATTACTTTTAAAAAAGAATGTAAATGTCTCAAAATCTAGTTTCAGATATAAGGTTCTACAGAGGACAGTTTTCAGGAAGATTAATCTAGAGAACAGAGGTAGGAAACCAAATTACCACAGTCCCTGGAATTTGTGCTTTGTATTCAAATAGATTATTCTCTAAATTCATTCAGTTGACATACACTATATACAAGATATCGGGAAGGTACTGGGGAAGAGAGGATGCACATTTGATAATACAAGAACTTTGTATTAGTTAGAAAGACAGACTCAGGCATAAATCACATGGATTTTAGGTTGACTCAAACCAGCTCTTATCATAGTCCCTTGGAATGGCTGGATCTGAAGCTATTCACCTGGGTCTCTTATTCCCAGTCTTTCCTTCTAAATACAGTGCATTCTCTTTCTAAATTACATGAGGTATGTTTCAGTTGGTGAACATTAAAAGTCAGCAGGGTTTGAGACCCTATTACTATTCTATCATCTGTTATAGCTGGGTAAATTTCCAGATTTTGTTTTACACTCAGTGTTCAATAAATATTAGCTATTCTTTTTGATAAGTGTATTAAGTAATTTTTTACTAGCTCAAACAAATCTCAAAATATATGATAGCTCAAAACTGAGAGAAACTTACTCACAGAAACTCCAGAACAGATCATTCTGATTAGCAAGTCATTCTCTTTCACCTGTTGATTTAGGCACCTAGGATCCTTCGATCGCATGGATCCACTATCTTCAATAAATGCCTTCCAAGGTCATCAGGCTCTGCTGCTTCAGCCAGGAGAGAAAGAACCTGGAAAATCCAGCATGGATAATTTTATGGACCAGTCCCAGAAGGAGTACATATGACTTTAATCAGTTGGCTAGAACTCAGTCATATCAATACACTTAACTCCATGGGAAGCTAGGAAAATGTAGGCATATGAAGAAATGTTTTTGTGAATAACTGGTAGTCTCTACCACAGAAACTAAGTAACTCTTTCTTATTCTATTTTGAATATCTTATCCAACAGAATACCATGTGATATCAAGTCTATATATTCATTTACTTTCAATCAATAGTAACAGTATCAGAAATTTTCTAGGTGCCAAGTTTTAATATTTGGATATAAGTTTGCAGGAGGGAAGGCTTGAAGCAAACTTGCTCTCATGCCTTCACTTTTGATGATTTTCCAACAGTTTGTTTCTACCTTATCAGCTGTTCATCAGCGTATATCCTATTGTATTCTGGTTTTCACGGTCTATTGTGGGGAACTGAAATGATAGTAATAAAACAAAACTTGAGGTATAAGCTTGGTATTGAGTCAGAAATAAGTAATGAATCAATAAGATGATAGAAGTGCAAAGAGACCAGGAGAAATGTCAGAAGCCTAGCAGGACAGACAATTAAGAATTTGCACGTAATGAGGGTGGATATAACTAGGTGTCTTATATCAGAACCTAATTAGATATCAAGGTACTTGCAGAAACAACCCAATGTTTTGGAGGCAGGGCCAGGATATAATGTTATTTTTATAATGTAAAAGCAAAACATATGGCCATAAGAATTAGCATATATGAGAGTATTCTTCCATTGGGGGTAATTTCATAGTGCTTTCTAGTTTATTTATATGAATTATTAAAATTTGTTATATATTTACTTTTTATTATTAGTTTAGTGTATATATTTTCAATTAAACTGAAGACTATATGAGGGAAATAACTTTATTTTCATCAATGATGATCATAGTGCCTGACACAGAGGAGTGTGTCAATAAATACTTTATAGATGGTTGGATGGATCGATGGATGAATTGCTATTTTATTATCTTGAGTGACCTCAAAAATATTATCTTATTTTAACAATTTTTTTGTATTTAAAGTTACTTATTTTTTCTTCAAACTTTCCTCTCTTATTTTTTCTTCATAACTGTTCATTTATATTTAGTTCCTTTCATAGGCTTCTGTTTCCGTGCTCATCTCTTAATTATTGAGCTTCCCAGAGTTCTCCTCTTAGACCACACTTCTTTTGCTCTAGATACGTTCCCTGATATGGTCTCCTTCAAATTAATCAGCTCTTTGTTGCTTGCTCTGATAACTCCATATAGCTAGCCAAGACCTTGTCCTCAAATTTCAGATGATGTGAATTGCTGGCCATTTTATTTTGAGTCTCAAGTAAACCATAATTAAAACCAAAGATCACCATATATTCTTGCAAACCTGCTTCTATTCTTGTGTCTTTAATCTGTGTTTTTATATGCCGATATGTGTTGCCCCCCTATGCAAATAATGCATTGATATTTCTATCTCTTTCCCTCTCCCTTCCTCTCATTCTAAAGTCAGGAACAATATATTTTTTAAAAATCTTTGAGTGGTGTGTGATTTTCTTATCCCCTATATCAAATTCATATTTAAATCCTGTAAGTATTGCTTTTAAATTATATACTAAACCCATCTATTTCTCACCTCTTAAAAGTAAAATTCCTTTAGGATGAGTAGAACAAGTAATATTGAGGCTGGAATATAATGTGGGTCATTCACATAGACATTGAAGTTTCCTAAGGTAATGATAAGAGGTGAGGTGGAGAGGAAGAAAGTTAGCAAGAAACTAAACTTTTCTCTGAAGAAGTAGATTGACAAGGAAGTAATGGTAAATGACAGAGACAAGCAAGGAGAGTGGTGTGATTGAATGGCATCAAACAGCAAAAATAGGAGCACAAGTCACTAGGAATTAGCAATGAAGACCAAGAGAGCTGGCTACCCTGTCTCCCGTTCTTGAGGTGCCCAAAGTATGAGAAAAGCAGCTGCAACAGTAAAAGGACAAATTAAAAATAGTATCTGCTTGACAAGAATAAAAGGACATTTAGATAAGATAAGACTGATAGCAAAAGGATGGAAAAAAAGTATTTCATTCCATATAAGTGGTAACCAAAAGAGAGCACTGATGAACATACATATATAACACAAAATTGACTATAAAAAACCTTTTATAAGAGATAAAGAAGGACATTATATAATAATATAAGGTTATTTAACCAAGACTATTACAAGGATAGAGGTTATTCATATAAGACAATGTGATATGTAACGTGGGGGTAGAAAATAATGGATTACCTAGGGTCTTAAAGTTCTGGTGCTATATGAGGTTCAGATGTATATTCTGACAGTTTAGCTTCACATTCAAGTGTAAGGATGGACTCAACATGAACTGAGATGGGGGATAATGTGAGAGAAATGGGAATGTGAAGAAGAGTGGGAATTTGAATGATAATTGAATTACTTTGGGGTGCTGATTTAATGTATGACTCTGGAGTTCAAGAGAAAACATATGGGCTGGAAATATCAATTTGGGATGGGTTACCAAATAAATGGTAATCGAATTTTTGAAACTAAATGAAATATTTCTAACCTCCAAAATTTAGAGTTTGGAAAAAAATTAAAGAAGCAACAAAAAAGATAAAGAATGAGGGAGTAGTCAGTGTGTTAGAAGGGAAGCTTATGTGAGTGTTGGATCCTTGAAGCCATGTGAAGAAATTGTTTCATGAAGAGAAGTCATCAGCTGTGTCAAATCCTGCAGCAAATAGCAATAACATGTGAACAAATAAATGGCCATTAACTGAGTTATATTCCTTTGTATAAATGTACCACAGCTTTTCATCCATTCATCTACTGTAAACACTTGGGCTATTTCCACATCTTGGCTATTGTAATAGTACTACAATGAACAAAAAGGTGCATATATTCTTTTGAAACAGTGTTTCAGGCTTCTTAGGATATATTCCTATAAGTGGAATCACTAGGTCATAAGGCAGATACGTTTTTAATTTTTTGAGGAACTTCCACACTGCTTTCCACAGTGGCTGCACCAACTTGCATTCACACTAACTGCATGAAGGTTTCCCTTTCTCCACATCGTTGCCAACACTTGTTGTTTGTGGATGTATTGATGGCAGCATTCTGACAGGCATGAGGTGCTATCTCATTGTGGTTTTAATTTGCATTACTCTAATGATTAGTGGTGTTGAGCATTTTTATGTTTGTCAGCATCTGTCTATTAACACACAATAAAATATAAGGATGATGTATTATATAATTGTACACCTGAAGCTTATATAATTTTATTAACCAATGTCACCCCACTATATTCAATTAAAAAGAAAGAAAAATAAATTACCATGGGTTTTAACAATGATCCTTTATGACTCTGGACAAGGGAAGTTTAAGTGGAGTGGCAGGGCATAAAATTTGTTTGAAATAGTTGAAGAGAGAATGAGAGGAGAGAATTAGGAGATAGTGAGAATTAATAAATCTTCTGAGCTTTAAACAAACAAACAAACAAACAAACAAAAAAGACCAGTAGTTAGTGTGGGAAATAGGGTCAAATAAGGGTTAGTTATTATTTTATCCTTTTAAATATATTAGATAAATAAAAGCATGGTTGTATGCTGATTGGAAAGATCCAGTAAAAGGTGCAGGGTGTTGATGCAGGACAGAGAAGAGAAGCAAAGTCCTTGAGTAAGTGAGAAGGTTGGAGACTTAATAACCAATTGGCCTTAGCTAAGAATTTGGGAAACTCATCCTTAAAAACCAGAGAGAAGGTAGAGTTCAGGGGTCCAAATGTAAGTAGATAGGGAGATATGGTTGTTGGATGTTTTGGAAATTTATCATCTGATTGCTGGGTAATTTGGGGCTCTTTCTGAATACAGAGATTTGACTCACAACCCATCTGAAATTTATAGTGCTTAAGAAGTCATAGTATACCTTGCACTGCCAGCTAAAGGATAAGAGGACAGAGTAACAAAAGAAATCAAGACAGATCAAAGACTTTACCCATTTATAGAAAATGTAGGATGTAGCAAGGGTACTACTGGCCTGCCAGATCCTACCAAGAAGCCGCTCAGTGGGATGAAAGGATTTCAATTAGAAGTTGTGGGGTGAAACACAAACTTAGGGTAGAAGTTTTGCCTCTTTATGATCACTGATAGGCATCAGAGTGCTATAGAGGGAGTGCCTATAAACTATTGATTGTGCCCTACACAATTAACAGCTTTAGACAAGCTTTGTTTTTTTATCATTGATGGAGAATATACTAAGTGATACAGTCACACACATCAATGCATGTACCAAAGCTGCAACAGATAGGATTTAGAGAGCCTCTATATGCTTCCACCAACTACCTCCCCTACTACCATCCCACCCCTGACCTGACCACAACTTCCAGGACATAGGTATTGTTAGGAGCTGAATTGTATTCCTCTAAAATTTATATGTTTAAGTTCCAACCCACAGGACCTCAGAATGTGACATTATTTGAAAATAGGGTCACAGAAGTATTAATTATTTATGACAAGATCATACCAGAGTGGGTTAGGCCCCTAATCTTATATGAATGGTGTTCTTATAAAAAGTGAATTATTTAGACACAGACACATGCACAGAGAGAACACCATGTGAAAAAGGCAGATTGGAGTGACACTCTACAAACCCAGAAACAATAAATATTGTCAGCAAATAACCAGAAGCTAGGGGAGAGGCATGGAGCAGATTCTCCCTCATCAACCTTGGTGACACCTTGATTTTGGATTTCTATAGTTTAAAACTGTGAGACAATACATTTCTGATTTTGAAGCCACCGAGCAAACTAACACAGACATTTTTCATTTAAAAGACAAAACTAAACAAAACAAAACATTTTTTTGAAAACCAAAGCAGTGTCTGGCCAGTGTGGCTCAGTGGTTGAGCGTCGACCCATGCACCAAGAGGCTGCCGGTTCAATTTTGGGTCAGGACACATACCCAAGTTGTGGGCCTGATCCCCAGTGGGGGGCATGCAGGAGGCAACATTCAATGTTCTCGTTCACTGATGTTTCTATCACTCTCTGCCTCTCCCCTTCTCTCTCTAAAAAACAAATAAAGAAAAAAAGAAAGAAAACTGAAGCAGAAACATAGGAGGAAGGAGGAGAAAATACCTGCAAAGAGGATAAGCCCTGAGATTGTGACAGTGACTTTAATCTGATTGCATATTTTTCCAAGAAAGACTAAATTCTACATCAGAAGTATTTGAAACATTATGATGTTAAACTGGAATGTGATAAAATTATTATTGGTGAGACAATGAGACCTTTATTCTTGACTTCTTGAAGGAAAGATTTCAGTCAAGAGACAAAATACAGCAAAGCAAGCAAGAATGTAGTGGCCTCAGCAAAAGCACACTCGGGATCATGAAACGAGAAGCACTTGGCATAGAAGAAGCAACAGAAGTGCCTAGGCTGGGCTGCTTTACCTCATTGGAAAGTTAGAAAAAAAACGGATCTTGGAGACAGATTCAGGGGATTAGCCCAGGGTGAGCTGCCACAGCCCATTTCTTGCTTGGTTGCAAGTCTCCTGAGGTCACTTAGAGGGAAAAAGGGGAGAAGTGAAAGGTGCAGACGCACTCCCCTGAGAGATAGCATGTGTGCTATGTCCTTTGTGTTGAGGGTATTTATCTCTCTCTTGCAGATGGGAATCTTAGGTGGGATCTTAGGAGACTATCTCAATAGAATATTCATCCGCTTTCTAGGTGTGCTCTTTCAGAGTCATGGTCTGTTGGAAGGGGATCATTAGACAATGCAGCTGGTCCTGAGGTCAGCTGTGGTGTTGCTTGTCTGGGACTGGAGCTGAAATACAACTGAGGAAAAGTCAAGGGGTCTAAACCACATAACCAGCAAAATGCTAGAAAAGAACAGGTCACCCTGGGGGCAAGGTTCTTGTTTTCCCAGTTTTACCCATTGCTAGGCACCCAGCCTTTCTGCCCTGATGACCTTCTGTACCTAATGTATATTGTTCTGCCTGTTTGCTTAGCTCTCTGTCTCAGTTTTCCTATTCCAATTTTCCTGGGTTACTAGCTTGTCTCAAAATGAGTTGTCTTCTCTGAGCATAGTGTGGGTTCAAATCTAAGAGGAGTATGTACAGTTTTATGAATAGATCAAACTTTACATTTTGCCCTCTCAGAGCAGTGCTGGCTTCAGGTGTCTGTTTCTCTTCTGTAATACATTGCTCTGAATAGGACTTTTACAGGGGTGTGTATCTGTGTGTGTGTGTGTGTGTGTGTGTGTGTGTGTGTGTGTGTGTGTGTTGGAAAGTGGGTAGTTTTGAACTGTCAGTCTATTTATGGCCAATTATATTAAAGCATGTTAGCCAAGTTTCAATCACAGATCATTTGAAGAAAACCAAGTGATTTTTGTAATATTCTGTAAGTCTTGGTAAGTCCAGCTTGGCAATACTTTACCTGTTTTCTCAGACCAATAACAACTAATGAAATTGAAGGAGTACTCAATATACTCCCAGCAAACAGAAGTCTGGGTCTGGACAGCTTTATAAGGGAGTTTTACTGAAAATTCAAAGAAGAACTAACACCTATTCTTGTCAAACTGTTCCAAAAAATTCAAGAGGAAGGAAGACTTTCAATTTTTTTTTAAGAGGCAAGAATAATCCTAATTCCAAAATCAGATAAAGACACTACAATGAAAAAACTTTACTGTACACACCAATATCCATGATGAACATAGATGTCAAATTTCTCAACAAAATATTAGCAAATTGAATACAGCAATATATTACAAATAAGTATTCACCACAACCAAGTCGGATTTATCCCAGTGATGCAGGGCTAGTACAATATTCACGAATTAATAAATGTTATATACCATGTAAACAAAATAAAAGATAAAAGGCAGATGATCATATCAATAGATGCTGAAAAAACATTTGAAAAAATCCAGCACCTATTTCTGACATAAATGCTCAGCAATGTGGGAATAGAGGGACCATATCTCAAAATAATAAAGACAATGTATGAAAAACCTTCTAGGGGGGAAAAGGAGAAACATCTGTAACAAAAATACATTAAATAATTGAAAAAAATATTTAAAAAAGCAAAAAAGAAAAGAAAACCTACAGCCAACATTATACTCAGTAGGCAAAACCTAAAAGAATTTTTCTTAGGAACAGGAAAAAGACAGAAATGCCCACTTTTGCCACTCTTATTAAACATAGCATTGGAGGTCTTAGTCACATCGATTAGAGAAGAAGAAAAAATAAAAGGCATCAAAATTGGAAAGGAGGAAGTGAAAATGGCATTATTCACAGATGATATAATATTGTACATAGAAACCTTAAAGACTCCATAAAAAATCTACTAGACTTAATTAAAGAATTTGGCAAAGTAGCAGGATACAAAATTAACATCCCAAATTCAATGGCATTCTTATATACAAATGATGAGATGATGAGCACTCAGAAAGGGAAACTTAAAAAAATCACATTTACCATTGCAACCCAAATATTTAGTTACCTAGGAATAAAATAATTTGAGGAAGTAAAAGATCTGTTCTCTGAAAACTACAGGACATTGAAAAAAGAAATAGAGGAAGTGATAAACAAGTGGAAGAATATACTGTGCTCTTGGACCAAAAGAATTAACATCATTATAATGTCCATACTACACAAAGCAATCAATAGATTCAACGCAATCTCTATTAAAATACCAACAGCATATTTGACAGATCTAGAACAAATACTCCAAAGGTTTATATTGAACCAAAAAGACCTTGAATAGCTATCTTGAAAAAGAAGCACTAAGTGGAGGGATCACAATACCGGATGTCAAGTTATACTACAAAACTATCATAATCATAATAGTTTGGTCCTGGCACAAGAACAGGCATATAGATCCATGGAACAGACAGAGATCGAAGAAATTGACCCAAGAAATGATGTGCAATTAATATTCAACAAACAGGTCGAGATATAGCCACAGCAACAGAGGTTGGGGAGCAGACATCCATCCCCAGGCAACAGAAGCACAGACCAGCAGCTGAGACCAATCCCCAAACACTACAGCAAAAGCTGACAAAGAGTTCAACCCCATAGGCAGCAGCACTGCTAAGCCACCAGTGGCAAGACCTGGGGCTCCACAGATGCCTGTGTGGTCCAGCAGCTCACAGGAGCTGTGGGAAGCCAGAGCCCAAAGGGGATTAGTGCAATCCAGATGCCAATGGGTCCTGAGGGGTGCTGGGGCACCAGAGAGGCCTGTGCCACCCAGCAGGGACTGTGAAATCCAGTTACCCACAGGACCTGTTGGGTGATAAAGCACCTGAGAGGCCTGTGCTACCCAGCAGCCCATAAAATAGGCATAGAGCCAGATCACCAAAGGGATTGTGCCATCAAGTTATCCATAAGACCTAGAGGGTGCAGAGGTACCAGAGAAACCTGTGTGACCCAGCTGCAAACAAGATAGGCATAGAGGATGTGAAAATGGAGGCAGAGTGAATGGAAGCTACACAGACGGTCTCCCAGGACAAAATGGAAATTACAAATAAAATAAGGACAAATCCTTGAAAAAACACAACAGAAAAGCACTAGGACAAGACCATATAACCAAAGACATTGGTAGGCAATGCAGAGGGGCAAGATGGTGGAGGGCTGGGAGCATAGGGACAACAGCATCTTTTGCAGTCTACAGCACCCTTGGGGAATAGAAACAAAGCCTGTTCCACAGTGCAGAGAGCCAGAACAGAGCACTAAAATAGCCACAGTGACTCACCTGGGGGCTCAGGCAGAGGGAGCAAAGACTGGGCTGGAACTCTGTGGGAACACCCAGTATTTGGAGGGCACTCAGAGTTTCTGTTGAGTCATGGCCACCAAGAACTGTGGCCAGTGTGCTCCTTGCTAGAGCAGTGGGGAAAAGCAGCAGCCCCACCCCTCAGAAATTCAGCCTTTCCCAGGTGAGGCAAAGGAATGTAAATTGAGGCTCATTAACAACCAGCATCTATCCCACCATATGGAAATATTCTTAGGCAAAACACCAGGACTATATTCCAAGGCACTGAGTAAATGGCACGATTAGCCTCCAGGGAAACCTAGAGGATATCTGAACCTTTCTCGGGACTGCAAATCGACCTAGGAAAGTAAGACTTGACAGTCGTGTTTAACGTGGGCCCACCCAGGCCCATACAAACCCAGTAGATAGAGCCACAAACAGCAGAACACCAACACCCACCGAGAAAATTTGGCCGGCTCCAAAACCCAATGAGATAGCCAAAATGTTGAAAAAAGAAAACAAATCCCAGATGAAAGAACATGAGAACTCTATCGAAGATGAGATCAATGAAATGCAGTTAAGCAAATTATCAGACATAGAGTGCAGAGCCATGATATTGAGGAACTCAACACAATGAGTAAGAACATCAGCACCATGAGTAAAGATATAGAAATATTGAAAACCAACCAAGTGGAAATGAAAAATGACAGGAAGAAATAAAGAACACATAAGGACTAACCAGCAGAGGAAGCTGAAGACCAGATCAGTGAATTAGAAGACAGGGCAGAAAAAATTAACCAATCAGAAAACTAAAAGGAAAAAAAAAACAATTAAAAAACAGAAAGATAACTTAAGAGAACTGTGGGGAAACTGGAAACATAATAATATTTGCATCACAGGAGTCCCCAAAAGGAAGAAAATGGGCAAGGGTTAGAGAATACATTTCAAGATATAGAGACAGAAAAGTCTCCTAACTTGGTGAAGGAAGAAGGCATTCAAGTTCAAGAAGCACAGAGAGCCCCAAATAAGAAGAATGCAAACTGGCCCACACTAAGACACATAGAAATTAAATGCCAAAAATTAAAGACAAAGAGAGAATCCTAAAAGCAGCAAGAGATAAGTAACAAGTTACTTACAAAGGAAATCCTATAAGGCTCTCAGCAGACTTTTCAACAGAAACACTACAGGCCAAAAGAGAGTGGCATGAAGTAATCGAGGTCATGAAAAACAAAAATCTGAATCCAAGACTACTCTATCCAGCAAGGCTATCACTCAAAAAAAAGGTCAAACAAAGAGCTTTCCAAGCAAACAAACAAACAAACAAAAAAGGCAAAGGGAATATATAAACAACAAACCAGCACTGCAAGATATGCTAAAAGGACTGCTGTAATTAGTATAAGAAATAGAAAGAAAAATAGGACCACACTGAACAAAAATGACAATAAATAAGTATATATCATTTATCACCTTAAATGTGAATGGTTTGAATGTTTCAATAAAAGGAAAAAGAGTAGCTGACTGGATAAGAAAGCATGATACACATATATGTTGTTTACAAGAAACTCACCTCAAAACAAAAGACTCTGATAGGTTGAAAGTGAAGGCATGAAAAAAAAATCTTTCAAGCAAACAAAAAGAAAAAAAATGCTGGGGTAGCAATACTCATATCTGATAAAGTGCATTTCAAAATGAAGGCCATAACTAGAGACAAAGAAGGTCACTACATAATACTGAAATGATCTATCCAACACCAAAATATAATCTTTGTAAACATATATGCATATAATTTAGGAGCACCAACATATATTAAAAATCTTCTAGAGGACTTCAAAGAAAAAATCAAGAGCAATGCAATCATAGTGGGGGACTTTAACACCCCACTCATATCACTGGATAGATTACCTAGACAAAAATCCACAAGGAAACACAAACTCTAAATGAAGTGCTAGATCAAATACATTTAATAGATAGCTACAGAGAAATACACCCCAACACTGCAGAATTCACATTCTTCTCAAGTGCACATGAAACTTTCTCAAAGACAGACCACATGTTAGGGCACAAAATAAGTCTCTACAACTTCAAGAAGATTGAAATCATATCAAGCATCTTCTCAGATCACAATGGCATGCAAATAGAAATCAATTGCAACAAAAACATGCAAAGACATTTGAACACATGGAAGCTAAATAGCATGTTATTCAACAACAAACGGGTTACCGAAGAGATCAAGGAAGAAATTAAAAACTTCCTGGAAACCAATGAAAATGAACACACAACAACACAAAATCTATGGGATGCAGCAAAAACATTTCTGAGAGGAAAGTTCATAGCACTACAGGCCTACCTCAAGAAACAAGAAAAATTTCTAAAAGACAATCTAACCTCACAACTTAAGGAACTAAAAAGGAAACAAAAAGAAAACCCCAGAGCAAGTAGAAGAAAGGAAATAGTAAAAATGACAGCAGAATAAATGACATAGAGACCAAAAAAAAAAAAAAAAAGAAAAACCAATTAAAAGATCAATGAAAAAAGGGATGGTTCTTTGAAAAGATAAACAAGATTGATTGACCCTGAGCTAGACTCAGAAAGAAACAGAGAGAACCCAAATACACAAAATCTGAAATGAAAGAGGAGAAATAATAAGTGACACCACAGATACAAAGAATTGTTAACAAATATTATGAACAATTAAATGGCAACAAATTGGACAATCTAAACGAAATGGAAAAATTTCTACAAACACATAGTCTCCCAAAACTGAACCAGGAAGAGATAGAAAATGTGAACTGATCAATAAAAATGAAATAAATCGAAGAAGTAATCAAGACTATCCCAGCAAACAAAAGCCTAGGCCCAGATGGCTTCACAGGGGAGTTTTACGGAAAATTCAAAGAAGAACTAACACCCATTCTCCTCAAACTATTTCAAAAAATTCAAGAAGAAGGAAGACTTCCAAACTCGTTTTATGAAGCCAGCATAATTCTAATTCAAAAAACAAAAAAAAAAGACCCTACAAAGGAAGAACACTACAGGCCAATATCCCTGATGAACATAAATGCCAAAATCCTGAACAAAATATAGCAAATCGGATCAAGCAATACACCAAAAAAATTATTCACCATGACCAAGTGGGATTCATCCCAGGGATTCAAGGCTGGTACAATATTTGCAAATCAATAAACGTGATACACTACATTAATAAAATGAAGAATAAAAACCTCATGATCATATCAATAGATGCCGGAAAAGCCTTCAACCAAATCCAGAATCCATGTCTGATAAAAATACTCAGCAATGTGGGAATAGAGGCATCATATTTTGACATAATAAAGGCCATATATGTAAGACCTACAGCCAACATCATCCTCAATGGGCAAAAAATAAAAGCATTTCCCGTAAGAACAAGAACAAGACAAGGATGCCCACTTTTACCACTCTTATTTAACATAGTAATGGAAGTCTTAGCCACAGCAATTAGAGAAAAATAAAAAAATAAAAGGGATCCAAATTGGAAAGGAGGAAGTAAAACGGTCATTATTCGCAGATGATATGATACTATACGTAGAAAACCCCAAAAACTACATCAAAAATTTACTAGACTTATTAGTGAATTTGGCAAAGTAGCAGGATACAAAATTAACGTCAAGAAATTGATGGCATTCTTATACACCAATGATGAACTCACAGAAAGAGAAACTAAGAAAACCATCCCATTTACCATTGCAGCAAGAAAATTAAAATACCTAGGAATAAACTTAACCAAAGAACTAAAGGACCTATTTGCAGAAAACTACAGGTCATTTAAAAAATAAATGGAGGAAGATCTAAAAAACTGGAAGCAAATACCCAGTTCATGGATTGAAAGAATTAACATCATTCAAATGTCCACACTACACAAAGAAATCTATAGATTCAATGCAATCCCCATTAAAATACCAACGGCATACTTCACAGAATTAGAACATACACTTCAAAAGTTCATATGGAACCAAAAAAAGACCTCGAATAGCCACAGCAATCTTGAAAAAGAAGAACAAAGTTGGAGGGATCACATTACCAGATTTCAGGTTATACTACAGATCCACTGTAATCAAAACAGCCTGGAACTGGCACAAGAACAGGCATATAGACCAGTGAAACAGAACAGAGAACCCAGAAATAGATTAAATGCAATATGCTCAATTAATATTTGACAAAGGTGGCAAGAGCATACAGTGGAGTAAAGACAGACTGTTTAATAAATGGTTTTTGGAAAATTGGACAGCTACATGAAAAAATGAAACTAGACCATCAACTTACACCGTACACAATAATAAACTCAAAATGGATAAAAGACTTAAAGGTGACTCGTGAATCTATAAAAATCCTAGAAGAAACTTTAGGCAACAAAATTTCAGACATCATTCGCAGCAGAATTTTCACTGATACATTACCTAAGGCAATAGAAAAAAGGAGAAAATGAACACATGGCACTAAATCAAACTCAAAAGCTTCTGCACAGTGAAAGATACAATCATCAAAACGGAAAGGCTACCCACTGTATGGGAGAGCATAATTGCCAATGATATATCAAATAATGGTTTAATTTCCAATATATATAGAGTGCTAATACAACTCAACAAAGTGAAGACAAAGAACCCAATTAAAAAAATGGTCAGAGGAACTAAATAGATACCTCTCCAAACAGGACATACAAATGGCTGATACATATGAATAAATGCTCAACGTCACTTATCATCAGAGAGATGCAAGTTAAAACTACAATAAGGTATCACCTCACACCTGTCAGAATGGCCGCCATCAACCAATCATCAAACAACAAGTGTTGGCGAGGGTGTGGAGAAAAGGGGACTCTAGTACACTGCTGGTGGGAATGCAGACTTGTGCAGCCACTATGGAAAACACTATGATGTTACCTTAAAAAGTTAAAAATTGAACTTCCATTTGACCCAGTGATCCCACTTCTAGGAATATACCCTAAGAAGCCTGAAACACCAATCAGAAAGAATATATGTACCCCCATGTTCATAGCAGCACCATTTACAATAACTAAGATCTGGAAACAGCCCAAGTGTCCATCAGTAGACGAATGGATAAAAAATCAGTGGTACATATACACAATGGAGTACTGTGCAGCTGTAAGAAAGAAAGATCTCTTATCCTTTTAGACTACATGGAGGGACCTGGAAAGTATCATCCTAATTGAAACAAGCCAAACAGAGAAAGACAAGTATCATATGATCTCACTTACTTGTGGAATATAATGAACATAAGAGTCTGAGGAATGGGGCAGTCCCAGAGACATGGAAGTGGGGTAAAGACTGACAAGTCCCAGGAGAGGGGTGGTGGGGGAAAGATAAACCACAGAACTTATATGCATTTATGTGTGAACAATGGGCATAGACAACAAAGCTGAGGACAGGTCGGGGAGGAAGGGGGAGGGTGGTATCAGTAGGAGGAAAAGGAGGAACATCTGTAACAAAAATAAATTAATTATTTTTAAAAAAGAATATTATCTATATAATGATAAAACAGAGCATTTGGGACACGTTTTCTCATCTGTTCAAGAGGTTGCTCAACAAATTGTTGTCACATTGTTGGGCTGTTCAACATACATTGTTGCATTCAAAATGATCAAAGGCATAAAGAAAGCATCAGCAGTCAAGATGTATTCAAGATGAATGGAGGGCTACAGCTCTTTCTGGCATGTAGCAAAACTCCTCCTAAACATCATGGCTTTTATTGTGTAAGGTTACATAAATCAGTGCCCCACCACCCAAGGTTACATCTAAGCTCAAACACTGCTTAACTGTAATTTATAAAAAAGAAAAAAGGTTAAAAACCATCCTAACAGGATTTCTTAAGAAAGGAATGTAGCCTATGTGTTGTTAAGATTATTGTAAAGGGAGTTTCCCATACCTACAAGGCATAACAATATATATTTTATTTTACTAGGGTCATAATGACCCTCAGAACCCAGAGACAGTCCAAGACTCTGTTCCAAGAAATGCTGGCAGTTGCTTGGCCAGTATGACTCACTTGAAAGCCAACTCCGGGTGAGTGTCCTTGGTTGTGTTCTGATTCTCAGGAATCCATCATTTCCCATCTGTTATAGCCTGAATATTGTATTCCTCCAAAATTAATATGTTGAAATTCTAACCCCATAGATGATGGTAATAGGAGATTTGACATTTGGGAGGTAATTAGATCCTGAGTTGCTCCCTCATGAATGGGATTAGTGTCATTATAGGAAGTGACATGAAAGCATGTTTTTGCTCTGCTGTTTCCGCCTTATGAGGATACACCAAGAACTTAGTCAGCAACTCTTAAGATGTCCCTCACTCAGAAACCAACCATGCTGACACTCTGACCTCATATTTCCAGTCTCCAGAACTGTGAGAAATAAGTTTCTGGTGTCATAAGCCATCCAGTTTATGATAATTTGTTATAGTAGCTTGAATGAACTAAGACACCATCATTCCACTAAAATTACATCTTCATGGTCATTGGTGTTCTTCATATTCTACATATAAAGCTCAATTATCAATCCTCCTCCTATAGGACCTACTAATACTAGATCTATTGGCATTCCTTTCCCTTTGTAACATTCTCTATTCTTGATTTCAAGAATAATTTTTTTTCTCATGTATCACTTTTTCTCTGTTTCCTTTGCTAGATTTTTTTTTTTTTTTGTACGTGTCCCTAGTGGAAACTGAACCCAGGACTCTTTAGTCCTCAGGCCCACTTTTCAACTGCTGAGCCAAACCGGCCTTTGCTGGATTCTTATCTTATCATTGATATCCTAACTTTTGAAAGCCCTAGGTTTCAGATTTATATACACTCATTACCTCAGTGGTCTTATGAAGTTCCATGGTTTAACTACACTTCTATATTAGCAATTCCTAATTTCTCTCCCAAAGTCTTATGTAAACATTCCACAACTGACATTTCCATATGGATGATTTTAAGAATAAGGATGACTTAGGCTATACACCAGTAAAAAAAAAAAAAAGTACTAAAATGCCTCTGGATTAAGAAAACAATATTTATTTTTGTATTAATTATTTATTTATTCTTCTTACAGATGTTTCTCCCTTCCCCCCACTAATTACCCTCCCCACCCTCCACTCCCTGTCCTCAGCTTTGTTGTCCATGACCATTGTTCATGCATACATGCATATAAGTTCTGTGGTTTATTTCTCCCCCACCAACATTTCTTTTGGGGATTGTCAGTCTGTACCCCACTTCCATGTCTCTGGGACTACCTCAACACTCAGATTGTTATATTAATTATATTCCACAAATAAATGAGATCATATGATACTTGTCTTTCTCTGTTTGGCTTGTTTCACTTAAGATAATACTTTCCCGGTCTTTCCATGTCCTCTCAAAGGATAAAAGATATTACTTTCTTACAGCTGCATAGTACTCCATTGTGTATATGTACCACTGCTTTTTTATCCATTCGTCTACTGATAGACATTGGGGCTGTTTCCAGATCTTAGCTATTGTAATTAGTGCTGCGAACATGATGGTACATATATTCTTTCTGATTGATGTTTCAGTCTTCTTAGTATATATTCCTACAAGTGGGATCACTGGGTCAAATGGTAGTTCCATTTTTAATTTTTTGAGGTAACACCATAGTGTTTTCCACAGTGGCTGCAACAGTCTGCATTCCCACCAGCAGTGTACTAGAGCCCCCTTTTCTCCACACTCTCGTCAACACTTGTTTGATGGTTTTTTGATGGCGGCCATTGTGACAGGTGAGAGGTGATACCTCATTGTTGTTTTACTTTGCATCTCTCTGATGATTAGTGATGTTGAGCATTTCTTCATATGTTTCTTGGCATTTGTATGTATTATTTGGAGAGGTGTCTATTTGGTTCCTCTGCCCATTTTTTAATTGGGTTCTTTGTCTTCCTTTTGTGGAGTTGTATGAGCACTCTCTATATATTGGAAATTAACCCCTTATCTGATATATCATTGGCAATTATGCTCTCCCATACAGTGCATAGCCCTTCCATTTTCATGATTGTATCTTTTGCTGTGCAGAAGCTTTTCAGGTTGATGTAGTCCCATGAATTCATTTTCTCCTTTGTTTCTGTTGCCTTAGGTGATGTATCACTGAAAATTCTGCTGCGTATGATTCCTGAAATTTTGTTGCCTACAGTTTCTTCTAGAATTTTTATGTATTCATGAGTCACATTTAGGTCTTTTATCCATTTTGAATTTATTCTTGTGTATGGTTTAAGTTCATTGTCTAGTTTCATTTTTTTGCATGTAGCCGTCAAATTTTCTCAACACCATTTATTCAAGATGCTGTCTTTACTCCATTGAATGTTCTTGCCACCTATGTCAAATATTAATTGAGCATGTGACTTGGGTCCATTTTTGCATTCTCTGTTCTGTGCCACTAATCTATATGCCTGATCTTGTGCCAGTACTAGGCTGTTTCGATTACAGTGGCTTTGTAACTTAACCTGAAATCTGGTAATGTGATCCTTCTGATTTGTTCTACTTTTTCAAGATTGCTGTGGCTATTCAAGGTCTTTTTTTTTGGTTCCATATGAACTTTTGAAGTATTAATCCTAGTTCTGTGAAGTATGTCATTGGTATTTTGATGGGGAATGCATTGAATCTATAAATTGCTTTGGGTAGTATGGACATTTTAATGATGTTAATTCTTCCAGTCCATGAACAAGGTATGTGATTCCACTTTTTTCTATCTTCCTCTATTTCTTTTGTCAATGACATGTAGTTTTCTGAGAACAGGTCCTTTATTTCTTTGGTTAAGTTTATTCCTAGGTATTTTAATTTTTTTCGCAATGATAAATGTGATTGTTTTTAAAATTTCGCTTTCTGTGAGTTCATCATTAGTGTATAAGAATGCCATCGTTCTCTTGATGTTAATTTTGTATCCTGCTACTTTGCAAATTCATTTATTAAGTCTAGTAAATTTTTGATGGAATCTTTGAGGTTTCATACGTATAGGGTTATGTCACATGTAAATAATGACAGTTTCACTTCCTTCTTTCCAATTGTATTCTTTTTATTTTATCTTCCCGTCTGATTGCCATAGCTAAGACTTCCAGTAATATGTTAAATAAGAGTGGCAACAGAGGGCCTCCTTTTTTGCTCCTTTCTTTAAGACAAATAATTTTAATTTTTGCCCATTAAGTATGATGTTGGCTGTAGGTCTTTCATATAGGACCTTTATTATGTCAAGATATGATTCCTTTATTCCAAGATTTTTGAGTGTCTTAATCAGAAATAGGTGCTGGATTTTGTCAAAAGATATTCCATTGTCTATTGGTATAATCATATGATTTTTTTTTTCATTTTGATTAAGTGGTATATCACATTTATTGATTTGAGAATATTGTACCAGGCTTGGATCCCTGGGATGAATCCCACTTGGTTATGGTGAACAATTTTTTTGATGTATTGTTGTATTTGGTTTGCTAGTATCTTGTTCAGGATTTTGGCATCTATGTTCATTAGGGATATTGGTCTGTAATTTTCTTTCTTTGTAGTGTCTTTTTTTGCGTTCGGGATGAGAATTATCCTGACCTCATAAAATGAGATTAAAAGTCATGCTTCTTCTTGAATATTTTGAAATATTTTGAGGAGAATGGGTATTAGTTCTTCTTTCAATGTTTAGTAAAATTCCCTTCTGAAACCATCCAGACCTGGGCTTTTGTTTGCTGGGAGAGTCTTGATTACATCTTTAATTTCTTTTGTTGCTATTTGTTTGTTCAAGTTTTCTATCTCTTCCACGTCCAGTTTTGGGGGACTATGTGTTTCTAAAAATTGGCCCTTTTCACTTAGATTGTTGAATTCATTGCGGAATAATTGTTCATAATATTTGTAAACAATCTTTTTTATTTTTGTGATGTCAGTTATTATTTTTCCTCTTTCATTTCTGATTTTGTGTATTTGCACTCTCTCTTTGTTTCTTGCTGACGCTAGCTAAGGGTCCATAAATTTTGTTTATCTTTTCAAAAAACCAGCTTTTCAAAGAAGCAGCTCTTTGTTTATTGATCTTTTGATTTTTTTTTTTTTTGGTCTCTATGTCATTTACTCTCCTCTGATTTTTACTATTTCCTTTCTGGGGTTTTCTTTTTATTTGCTTTCTAGTTCTTTAAGTTGTGAGGTTCAATAGTCTATTAGAAATGTTTTTGTTTCTTGAGGTAGGCTTGTAGTGCTATGAACTTTCCTCTTAAAACTGCTTTGGCTACATCTCATAAATTTTGTATTGTTTTGCGTTCTTTTTCATTGGTTTCCAAGAAGTTTTTACTTTCTTCCTTTATCTCCATGGTAACCATTTCATTGATTAATAATGTGTTATTTAGCCTCCATATTTTCACATTACTTTGCATGTTCTTTTTGAAATTGAATACTGGTTTCATGCCATTGTGATCTGAGATGATGCTTAATATGATTTCAATGTTCTTGAACTTGTAGAGACTTAATTTGTGCCCTTACATGTGGTCTATCTTTGAGAATGTCCCATGTGCACTTGAGAAGAATGTGATTACCACAGTTTTGGGGTGTCATTCTCTGTACATGTCTATGACATTCATTTGATCTAGTGCCTGATTTAGAATATGTGTTATTTTTTATTAATTTATGCATTTTTGTTACAGATGTTTCTCCTTTTTCCCCATTGATTACCCCCTCCCCATCACTCCCTGCCCTATCCACAACTTTGTTGTCCATGTTCACTGTTCATGCATACATGCATATAAGTTCTGTGGTTTATCTCTCCCCACAACCCCCTCTTCTGGGGATTGTCAGTCTGTACCCCACTTCCACGTCTCTGGGACTACCCCATTGCTCAGACTGTTATGTTAATTATATTCCACAAATAAGTGAGATCATATGATACTTGTCTTTCTTTGCTTGGCTTACTTCACATCAGATAACACTTTCCCAGTCCCTCCATGTCATCTCAAAGGATAAAAGATATTGTTTTCTTACAGATGCATAGTACTCCATTGTGCATAAGTACCACAGCATTTTTATCCATTTGTCTTCTGGTACACCTTTGGGCTATTTCCAGATCTTAGCTATTGTAAATAGTGCTGCTACAAACATGGGGGTACATATATTCTTTCTGATTGGTGTTTCAGGCTTCTTAGGGTATATTCTGAGAAGTGGGACCACTGGGTCAAATGGCAGTTCCGTTTTAAATTTTTTGAGGTAACACAATAGTGTTTTCCATAGTGGCTGCACCAGCAGTGTGCTAGAGCCCCCTTTTCTCCACACTCCCGCCAACACTTGATGATTTGTTGATGGCAGCTATTCTGACAGGTGTGAGGTGATACCTCACTGTTGTTTTAATTTGCATCTCTCTGATGATTAGTGATGTTGAGCATTTCCTCATATATCTCTTAGCCACTTGTATGTCCTGTTTGGAGAGGTGTATTTATAGGTCCTCTGCCCGTTTTTTAATTGGGTTTTTTGTCTTCAATTTTGTTGAGTTGTATGAGCACTTTCTATATATTGGAAATTAACCTCTTCTCTGATATATCATTGACAATTATGCTCTCCCACACAGTGGGTAACGTTTGTGTTTTGAAGATTGTATCTTTCGCTGTGCAGAAGCTTTTGAGTTTGATGTAGTTCCATGTGTTCATTTTCTCCCTTGTTTTTATTTCATTAGGGGATGTATCACGTCACCTAATGTATCAGTGAAAATTCAGCTGCGTATGATGTCGGAAAGTTTGTTGCCTACAGTTTCTTCTAGGATTTTGATAGATTCATGAGTCACATTTAAGTCTATTATCCATTTTGAGTATATTCTTGTGTAGGGGGTAAGTTGATGTTCTAGTTTCATTTTTCTGCATTTGGCTGTCCAATTTTCCCAACACTATTTATTAAAGAGGCTGTCCTTACTCCACTGTACACTCTTACCACCTTTGTCAAACAGTAATTGAGCATATTGCCTTAATTGAGCATATTGCCTTGGGTCCATTTCTGGATTTTCTGTTCTGTTCCACTGCTCTACATGCCTGTTCTTGTGCCAGTACCAGGTGGTTTTGATTAGAGTGTGTTTGTAATATAACCTGAAATCTGGTAATGCGATCTCTCCTACTTGTTCTTCTTTTAGGAGATTGTTGTGGATATTCGAGGTCTTCTTTAGTTCCATATGAACTTTTGAAGTATCTGTTCTAATTCTGAGAAGTATGTCATTGGCATTTTGATGGGGATTGCATTGAATCTAAAGATTGCTTTGGGTAGTATGGACATTTTAATGATGTTAATTCTTAGAATCCATGAACAGGGTATGTGCTACCACTTTTTTCTATCTTCCTCGATTTCTTTTTTCAATGACCTGTAGTTTTCTGCGAATAGGTCCTTTATTTCTTTGGATAAGTTTCTTCCTAGTTACCTTAACTTTTTTGCTGCAATGATAAATGGAATTGTTTTCTTAGTTTCTCTTTTTGTGACATCATCATTGGTGTATAAGAATGCCATCAATTTCTTGATGCTATTTTGTATCCTGCTACTTTTCTAAATTCATTTATAAGTCAAGTAAATTTTTGATGGAGTCTTTGGGGTTTTCTATGATTAGTATCATGTCATCTGAGAAAGATGACAGTTCCACTTCCTCCTTTTCAATTTGGATTCCTTTTATTTGTATTTCCTGTCTGATTGCTGTGGCTAAGACTTCCAGTACTATGTTAAATAAGAGTGGTGAAAGGGAGCATCCTTGCCTTGTTCCTGTTCTTAAGGGAAATGCTTTCAGGTTTTGCCCATTGAATATGATGTTTGCTGTAGGTCTTTCATATATGGCCTTTATTATGGCAAGATATGATTCCTCTATTCCCACATTGCTGAGAGTTTTCATCAGAAATGGATGCTGGCGTTTGTCGATGGCTTTTTTGGCTTCTATTGATATGATCACGTGGTTCTTGTAATTCATTTTATTTATGTGGTGTATCATTTTTATTGATTTGCAAATATTGTACCAGCCTTGCATTCCTGGGATTAATCCCACTTAGTCATGGTGAACAATTTTGTTGCTATATTGCTGGATCCTATTTGCTAGTATTTTGTTCAAAATTTTGGCATCTATGTTCATCATGAATATTGGCCTGTATTGTTCTTTCTTTGGAGTGTCTTTTTCTGGTTTTAAAATTAGAATTATGCTGGCTTCATAAAATGAGTTTGGAAGTCTTCCTTCTTCTTGAACTTTTGAAATAGTTTGAGGAGAATGGGTGTTAGTTCTTCTTCGAATGTTCTGTAAAACTACCCCATGAAGTCATCCAGGCCTGGGCTTTTGTTTGCTGGGAGAATCTTGATTACATGTTCAATTTTTTCTGTTGTTATAGGTCTGTTCAAGTTTTCTATCTCTTCCTGGTCCAGTTTTTGAGAGACTATGTGTTTCTAGAAATTTTTCCATTTCGCTTAGATTGTCGAATTCGTTGCCATATAATTGTTCATAGTAGTTGTTAATGATGTTTTTTATTTCTGTGGTGTCAGTTGTTACTTCCTCTCTTTCAATTCTGATTTTGTACATTTGGGTTCTCTTTCTTTGTTTTGTGGTGCCTCTAGCTAATGGTCCATCAATCTTGTTTATCTTTTTGACAAACAAGTTCTTTGTTTCATTGATCCTTTGAATTTTTTTTTTTTTTTGGACACTATGTCATTTTATACTGCTCTGATTTTTACTATTTCCTTCCTTCTACTTGCTCTGGGGTTTTCTTTTTCTTTGCGCTCTAGTTCTTTAGCTGTTGAGGTTAGATAGTCTACGAGAGATTTTTCTTGTTTTTTGAGGTAGGCTTGTAGTGCTATGAACTTCCCTCTCAGAAATGCTTTTTCTGCATCCCATAGATTTGGTGTTGATGTGTCTTCATTTTCATTGGTTTCCAGGAAGTTTTTAATTTCTTCCTTGATTTTCTCAGTAACCCATTCATTGTTTAATAACATGCTATTTAGCTTCCATGTGTTCAAATGTCTTTGCATGTTCTTGTTGCAATTGATTTCTAGTTTATGCTATTGTGATTTGAGAAGATGATCAATATGATTTCAGTCTTCTTGAACTAATAGAGACTTAGTTTGTGTCCTAACATGTGGTCTAACTTTCAGAATGTTCCGTGTGCACTTGAGAAGAATGTGAATTCTGTAGTTTTGGGGTGCAATTCCCTGTAGATATCTATTAAATCCATTTGGCCTAGTGCTTCCTTTAGAGTCTCTGTTTCTTTGCTAATGTCTTGTCTAGAAGATATATCCAGTGATGTCAGCATGGTGTTTAAGTCCCCTGCTATGATCGTTTTGCTGTGGATATCTCCTTTGAAGTCCTCCAGAAGATATTTAATATATTTTGGTGCTCCTATATTGGGTTCATATATGATTATCAAGGTTATATCTTCCTGTTGGATAGATCCTTTCAATATTATGTAGTGGCCTTCTTTGTCTCTAGTTATGGCCTTCAATTTGAAATCTCTTTCATCAGATATGAGTATTGCTACCCCAGCTTTGTGTTCCTTTCTATGGGCTTGCAAGGTTTTTTTCTATCCCTTCACTTTGAACCTATGTGATTCTTTTGTTGTGAGATGGGTCTCTTGTAAACAACACATAGATGAGTCATGCTTTGTGATCCAATCAGCTACTCTATGTCTTTTTATGGGAGCATTGGATCTATTTACATTTCAGGTGATTACTGATATGTACTTATTTATTGCCATTTTTCTTTAGTGTGGTTATATTTTTCTCCCTATTTCTCCTGCTAATTACAGCAGTCCTTTTAATATTTCTTGCAATGGTGGTTCTGTGGTAATGTACTCCCTTAAACTTTTTTTTTTTCAAATGTGCACCTTGTAACAAAAATGTTTATATTCCTTTCTCATGTATTTCTTTTTTATTATTATTATTTATTTTTTGTTAAAGATATTTAACATTTTTTACCACATTGGCACACGCCTCCCCACCCCACCCCCGCCACATCCTTGGCTTAATTGTCCATGTCCATTGATCATGCATACATGCATATAAGTTCTGTGGTTTACCTCTTCCCACCCCTCCACCCCCTCTTCTGAGGGATGTCAGTCTGTGCCCTACTTCCATGTTTCTGGGTCTACCGTATTCCTAGACTATTATGTTCATTATATTTCGTATATAAGTGAGATCAGGTGGTATTTGTCTTTTTCTGCTTGGCTTATTTCACTTAGGATAATACTTTCCAGATCCCTACATGTCGTCTCAAAAGATAAGAGATCTTTCTTTCTTACCGCTGCATAGTACTCAATTGTGTATATGTAACACAACATTTTTATCCACTCATCTACTGATGGACACTTGGGCTGTTTCCAGAACTTACCTATTGTGAATAGTGCTGCTATGAACATGTTGGTACATATATTCTTCCTGATTGGTGTTTCAGGCTTCTTAGGGTATATTCCTAGAAGTGGGATCACTGGGTCAAATGGACGTTCAATTTTTAATTTTTTGAGGTAACATCATATTGTTTTCCACAGCGGCTGCACCAATCTGCATTCCCACCAGAAGTGTATTAGAGTCCCCTTTTCTCCACACCCTCGCCAACATGTGTTGTTTGATGATTTGTTGATGGCAGCCATTCTGACAGGTGTGTGTTGATACCTCTTTGTTGTTTTAATTTGCATCTCTCTGATGATTAGTGATGTTGAGCATTTCTTTATATGTCTCTTGGCCATTTGTATGTCCTGTGTGGAGAGGTGTCTATTCAGCTCCTCTGCCCATTTTTTCATTGGGTTCTTTGTCTTCCTTTTGTGGAGTTGTATGAGCACTCTATATATATTTGAAATTAACCCCTTATCTGATACATCATTGGCAATGATGTTCTCCCATACAGTGGGTTGCCTTTCCATTTTGATGATTGTTTCTTTTGCTGTGCAGAAGCTTTTTAGTTTGATGTAGTGCCATGTGTTCATTGTCTCCTTTGTTTCAGTTGCCTTAGGTGATGTATCAGTGAAAATTCGGCTCCGTATGATGTCCAAAATTTTGTTGCCTACATTTTCTTCTAGAATTTTTATGGATTCACAGGTCACATTTAAATCTTTTATCCATTTCGAGTTTATTTTTGTGTATGGTGTAAGTTGATGGTCTAGTTTCATTTTTTTGCATGTAGCTGTCCAGTTTTCCCAACAACATTTATTAAAGAGGTTGTCTTTACTCCACTGTATGGTCTTGCCACCTTTGTCAAATATTAATTGAGCATATTGCCTTGGGTCCATTTCTGGGTTTTCAGTTCTGTTCCACTGGTCTATATGCCTGTTCTTGTGCCAGTACCAGGTTGTTTTGGTTACAGTCGCTTTGTAGTATAACCTGATATCTGGTATTGTGATCCCACCTACTTTGTTCTTCTTTTTTCAAGATTGCTGTGGCTATTCGGGGTCTTTTTTTGGTTCCATATGAACTTTTGAAGTATTTGTTCTAGTTCTATGAAATATGTCGTTGGTATTTTGATGGGGATTGCATTGAATCTATAGATTGCTTGGGGTAGTATGGACATTTTAATGATGTTAATTCTTCCAATCCATGAACAGGGTATGTGCTTCCACTTTTTTATATCTTCCTCTATTTCTTTTTTCAATGACCTGTAGTTTTCTGCAAATAGGTCCTTTACTTCTTTGGTTAAGTTAATTCCTAGGTATCGTAATTTTTTTTGGCGCGATGGTAAATGGGATTGTTTTTTCAGATTCTCTTTCTGTGAGTTCATCATTGGTGTACAAGAATGCCGTCGATTTCTTGACGTTAATTTTGTATCCTGCTACTTTGCCAAATTCGTTTATTAAGGTTAGTAGATTTTTGATGGAGTCTTTAGGGTTTTCTATGTATAATATCATGTCATCTACAAATAATGACAGTTTCACTTCCTCCTTTCCAATTTGGATCCCTTTTATTTTTTCTACATGTCTGATTGCTGTTGCTAAGACTTCCAGTACAATGTTAAATAAGAGTGGTGAAAGTGGACATCTCTGTCTTGTTCCTGTTCTTAATGGAAATGTTTTTAGTTTCTGTCCATTGAGTATGATGTTGGCTGTAGGTCGTTCATATATGACCTTTATTATGTCAAGATATTATCCCTCTATTCCCACATTGCTTAGCGTTTTTATCAGAAATGGGTGCTGGATTTTGTCAAATGCTTTTTCAGCATCTATTGATATAATCATGTGGTTTTTATTCTTCATTTTGTTTATGTGGTGTATCACGTTTATTGATTTGCGAATATTGTACCAGCCTTGCATCCCTGGAATGAATCCCATTTGGTCATGGTGAATAATTTTTTTGATGTATTTCTGGATCCAATTTGCTAATATTTTGTTCAGGATTTTGTCATCTATGTTCATCAGGGATATTGGCCTGTAGTTTTCTTTCTTCATAGTGTCTTTTTCGGGTTTTGGAATTAGATTTATGCTGGCCTCATAGAACGTGTTTGGAAGTCTTCCTTCTTCTTGAATTTTTTGAAATAGTTTGAGGAGAATGGGTGTTAGTTCTTTTTTGAATGTTCAGTAAAACTCCCCCTTGTAGCCATCTGGGCCTCGGCTTTTGTTTGCTGGGAGAGTCTTTATTACCTCTTCAATTTCCTTAGTTGTTGTTGGTGTGTTCAAGTTTTTTATCTCTTCTGGGTCCAGTTTTGGGAGTCTGTGTGTTTCCAGAAATTTGTCCATTTCACTTAGATTGTTGAATTTGTTGCCATATAATTGTTCATAGTAGTTGTTAACGGTCTTTTGTATTTCCGTGGTGTTGGTTGTTACTTCTCCTCATTCATTTCTGATTTTGTGTATTTGGGTTCTCTCTCTTTGTTTCTTGGTGAGTCTAGCTAAGGGTCCATCAATCTTTTTCATTTTTTTTAAAACACCAGCTCTTTGTTTCATTGATCCTATGAATTGTTTTTTTGGTCTCTAGGTCATTTATTTCTGCTCTGATCTTTACTATTTCCTTCCTTCTACTTGCTCTGGGGTTTTCTTTTTGTTTGCTTTCTAATTCTTTAAGTTGTGAGGTTAGACAGTCAATTAGAAATTTTTCTTGTTTTTTGAGGTAGGCCTGTAGTGCTATGAACTTCCCTCTCAGAACTGCTTTCGCTGCATCCCATAGATTTTGTGTTGTTGTGTGTTCATTTTCATTGGTTTCCAGGAAGTTTTTAATTTCTTCCTTGATCTCCTCGGTGACCCATTCATTGTTTAATAACATGCTATTTTGCCTCCATGTGTTGAAATGTCTTTGCATGTTCTTGTTGCAATTGATTTCTAGTTTCATGCCATTGTGGTCTGAGAAGATGCTTGATATGATTTCAATCTTCTTGAACTTGTAGAGATTTAGTTTGTGTCCTATCATGTGGTCTATCTTTGAGAATGTCCTATGTGCACTTGAGAAGAATGTGTATTCTGTAGTTTTGGGGTGTAATTCTCTGTAGATATCTATTAAATCCATTTGGTCTAGTGCTTCATTTAGAGTCTCTGTTTCCTTGCTAATTTTTTGCCTAGAAGATCTATCCAGTGCTGTCAACGGGTGTTGAAGTCCCCTGCTATGATTGTATTGTCGATTTCTCCTTGGAAGTCCTCCAGAAGATTTTTATTATATTTTGGTGCTCCTATATTGGGTGCATATATGTTTATCAAGGTTATATCTTCCTGTTGGATAGATTCTTTCAATATTATGTAGTGGCCTTTTTTGTCTCTAGTTATGGTCTTTGTTTTGAAAACTATTTTATCAGATATGAAAATTGCTGCCCCAGCTTTTTTTTGCTTTCCATTTGCTTTGAAAATTTTTTTCCATCCCTTCATTTTCATCCTACGTGAGTCTTTTGTTGTGAGGTGGGTCTCTTGTAAGGAACATATAGATGAGTCATGCTTTCTTATCCAATCAGCTACTCTGTGTCTTTTTAGGGGAGCATTAAATCCATTTACATTTAAGGTGATTATTGATATGTACTGATTTATTGCCATTTTTGTTTAGTGTGGTTCCATTTTTCTTCCCATTTCTACTGCTAATTACAGCAGTCCTTTTAACATTTCTTTTAGTGCTGGTTTGGTGCTAATGTATTCCCTTAGCCTTTTTTTGTCTGGGAAGCTCTTTATTTGACCTTCTATTTTGAATGATAGCCTAGCTGTGTACAGTAGTCTTGGATTCAGATTTTTTTTGTATGACTTTGATTACTTCTTGCCAACCCCTTCTGGCCTGTAGTGTTTCTTGTGAGAAGTCAGCTGAGAGCCTTATGGGGTTTCCTTTGTAGGTAACCTGTTGCTTATCTCTTGCTGCTTTTAGGATTCTCTCTTTGTGTTTAATTTGTGATATTTTAATTACTATGTGTCTTGGTGTGGGCCTGTTTGGGTTCTTCTTACTTGGGACTCTCTGTGCTTCTTGAACTTGAATGCCTTCTTCCTTCACCAAATTAGGGAAATTTTCTGTCACTATTTTTTGAATATATTCTCTATCCCTTGCTCATTTTCTTCTTCCTCGGGGACTCCTATGATGCGAATATTATTAATTTTCCAGTTGTCCCACAGTTCTCTTACGCTGTCTTCCTGTTTTTTAATAGTTTTTTCCTTTTGTTTTTCTGATTGTTTGATTTTTTCTACCCTGTCTTCTAATTCACTGATCCAGTCCTCAGCTTCCTCTACTCTGCTTTTTAAACCTTCCAATGTGTTTTTCATTTCTGATATGTCATGTTTTATCTCTTCTTGATGGTTTTTAATTTCCAGTTGGCTTATTTTCAGTGTCTCTATGTCCTTACTCATGCTGTTGAGCTTCCTCAAAATCATGGCTCTGAATTCTAGCTCTGTTAACATACCTAATTGCTCCACATTGATCTCATCTTTAGTGGAGGTCTCTTGCTCTTTCATTTGGCTTCTATTTCTGTGTTTCACCATTTTGGCTATCACTGTGGCCTTTGGAGCCTGTCAAGTTTTCCCTGTGGGTGTTGGTGTTGTGCTTTTTGTGGCTCCCTCTCCTATGTTTAGATGAGCGAGGGAGGACCCACGTAAAACACCTCTGTCAAGTCTTACTTTTCTGGTTAATGTTGCCAGCCCAGGAATGGTACTGTTATCCTCTAGCTTTTTGCCTGAGGCTAGCAGTCCAGGTTACTTGAAGAGTTTTGGGTTATCAGTTGATTAAAAAAACTCCCTCAGGTGCTCAGCACAAGGGGCTTTCACGAGGGTGGGGCAGATGCTGGTTGTTAATGAGCCTCAGTTAGCACTTCAATGGCTCACAGGTTGTTGTTGGATCTCCGAGGGGGGGGCTGCTGCCTTTCCCAGAGCCCTGGGAAGGAGCAATATGGCCACCATCCTGGGTGGCTGGCACTCCGCAACTGCTCTGAGCGCCCTCCAAATCCCGAGTGTCCCCACACAGTTCCAGTCCAGCCTGCCCTCCCTCCACCGGAGCTCAACGTGAGTGGCTGTGGCTGTTTTAGCCTCTGTCCCGGCTCTGTGCTCTGGAGCCGCCACCAGTGAGTGTAACCCGAGGGTGCTGCTCCCAGCTAAGGCCGCTATCGAGCTGCTGACCGTGGGCTCCCAGCCCCCGTCTCGCGCCTTCGCAAGCTTACCAGGATCAAGTCAGTGTCCCTCGTTATATGGTCCTCGAAAGCTGCTTTTCTGTTGCTTTTTCCCGTCGAATTGTCTGTGTTATAGTTGTAATTCCATTTTGGTTTTGGGAGATGGTTTGTGTAGCTCAGTTCACTCTGCTGCCATTTTTCTCTTTCTTCCCTTAACCCTTTTTTGTATGTCTAGGAAGCCCTTCATTTGACCTCCTAGTTGGAACGATAGCCTTGCTGGTAGAGGAATGTTGGATTCAGAACCTTGTTTTTCATGACCTTGATTATGCATGCCATTCCCTTCTGACCTGTAGTGTTTCTGTTGAGAAGTCATCTGAGAGCCTTATGGAGTTTCCTTTGTAGGTAACCTGTTGCTTATCTCTTGCTGCTTTTAGGATTCTCTCTTTGTCTTCAATTTTTGGCACTTTGATTACTATGTGTCTTGGTGAGGGCCTGTTTGGGTTCTTTTTACTTGTGGCATTCTGTGTTTCTTCAACTTGAATGCCTTCTTCCTTCACCAAATTAGGGACGTTTTCTGTCACTATTTCTTTGAATATATTCTCTAACACTTCCTCATTTTCTTCTTATTCAGGGACTCCTATGATGCGAATGTTATTACGTTTCCAGTTGTCCCACAGTTCTCTTAAGCTCTTTTCTTGTTTTTTAATTATTATTTCCTTTTGGCTTTCTCATTGGTTGATTTTTTTGCACCCTATCTTCTAATTCACTGATCCGGTTCTCAGCTTCCTCTACTCTGCTATTTAGACCTTTCAATGTGTTTTTTATTTCTGATATGTCATTCTTCATTTCTTTTGGTGGTGTTTAATTTGCAACTGGTTGATTTTTAACATTTCTATGTCTTTATTCATGTTGCTTATGTCCTTACACATGCTGTTGAGCTTCGTCAAGATCATGGCTTTGAATTCTAGTTCTGTTCACTTGCTTAACTGCACCTCATTTATGTCATTTTCGGTAGTGGTTTCTTGTTCTTTCATTTGGCTTTTGTTTCTGTGTTTCACCATTTTGGCTATCACAGTGGGCTTTGGAGCCTGCCAAATTTTCCCTGTGGGTGTTGGTGTTCTGTTGTTTGTGGCTCCCTCTCCTGGGTTTGCATGAGGCAGGGAGGACCCACTTTAAACTCCACTGTCAAGTGTTACTTTCCTGATTAGAGTTGCTAGCCCAGGGAATGGTAGTTATCCCCTATCTTTTTTGCCTGGAGGCTATTATTAGAGGTCACCTGAAGAACCTTGGCTTTTGAGTTGCCTGAAAAACTCCCTCAGGTGCTCAGTGTAAGAGAATTTCCAGAGGGTGGGACAGATGCTGGTTGTTAATGGGCCTCAATTAGCATTTCAATGGCCACAGGTGTGGTTGAATTTCTAGGGAAGGGCCGCCGCCTTTCTTCAGGGTGCTGGGAAGGAGTAAGATGACCACAGTCCTGTGTGGCTGCACTCAGCAAAAGCTCTGAGTACCCTACAAATCTTGAGTGTCCGCACACTGTTTCAGTCCAGTCTGCCCTCCCTCTGCAGGAGCCCAAGTTGAGTGGCTGCTGCCAATTTAGCCTCTGTCTTGGCTCTGCAGCGTGGAGCCACCTGGGACTTTATCCCGAGGGTGCCACTGCCAGCTAAGGGTGGCCAAGTCTGCAGCAGCTCATAGCCAAGGTTGCAGGACCCAGTTGAGGCCGCATTTCCCAGCCAAGGCTACCGCAGGTCCCAGCCGAGGACACAGTTCCCAGCTGAGGCCACAGGTCCCAGCCCAGGCCGCCGCAGCTTCCAGCCCAGGCCACTGTGGACCGTGGGCTTCTGGCCCCCTCTCGTGTCCTTGCAAGCCTACCAGGATTGAGTCAGTGTCCCTGGTTATGTAGTCCTCCAAGCAGCCTTTTGGTTGCCCGTTCGTGACGATTTGTCTTTATTTTCATTGTTATTCCTGTTTGGTCCTTGGAGATGGTCTGTGTAGCTTCCATTCACTCCACCACCATTTTTCTATCTCGAATCTGTTTTTTTTTTTTTTTTTTTGTCTAGAAAATCTATCCAGTGATGTCAGCAGGGTACTGAATTCCCTGCTGTGATTGTATTGCTATTGATTTCTCCTTTGAAGTCCTCCAGAAGATTTTTGATATATGTTGCTGCTCCTATATTAAGTGCATATATGTTTACCAAGGATATATTTTCATTTTGAAGAGATCCTTTGAATATTATGTAGTGGTCTTCTTTGTCTTTAGTTATGGCCTTCATTTTGAAATCTACTTAATCAGATATGAGTATTGCTACCCCATTTTTTTTCTTTCCGTTTGCTTGAAAGATATTTTTCCATCCCTTCACTTTCAACCTATGTGAATCTTTTGTTGTGAGGTGGGTCTCTTGTAAACAACATATATGTGAGTTATGCTTTCTTATCCAGTCAGTTACTCTGTGTCTTTTTACCAGAGCATTCAAATCATTCACATTTAAGATGATAATTGATATGTACTTATTTATTGCCATTTTTGTTTAGTGTGGTCCTATTTTCCTTCCTATTTCTTCTACTAATTACAGCATTCCTTTTAGCATATCTTGCAGTGTTGATTTTGTGTTAATATATTCCCTTAGCCTTTTTGTTTTGTTTTGTTTTTGTTTTTTGTCTGAGTAACTCATAAGTTGACCTTCTATTTTAAATGATAGCCTTGATGGATAGAGTAGTCTTGGATTCAGATCCTTACTTTTCATTACCTTGATTACTTCATGCCACTACCTTGTGGTCTCTAGTGTTTCTTTTGAGGATTCAGCTGAAAGCATTATAGAGTTTCCTTTGTAGGTAACCTGTAACTTATCTCTTGCTACCTTTAGGATTCTCTCTTTGTCTTTAATTTTTGGCATTTTAATTACTATGTGTTCTAGTGTTGGCCTATTTGGGTTCTTCTTACTTGGGGCACTTTGTGCTTCTTGAACTTGAATGTTTTCTTCCTTCACCAAGTTATTAAGTTTTCTATCACTATTTCTTCCAATATATTCTCTAACCCTTGCCCATTTTCTTTGTCTTTGAGGACTCCTATGATGCGAATGTTATGTTTCTGGTTGTCCCACAGTTCTCTTAAGCTGTCTTTTTGTTTTTTAATTTTTTTTCTTTTGGTTTTATGATTGGTTGATTTTTTCCACCCTGTCCTTTAATTCACTTATCCGATCCTCAGCTTCCTCTACTCTGCTGGTTAGTCCTTCTAATGTGTTCTTTATTTCTGCTGTCATTTTTCATTTTCACTTGGTTGGTTTTCAATGTTTTTATATCGTTACTCATGCTGCTGATGTCCTTACTCATGCTGTTGTGCTTCCTCAAGATCATGAATTGGAACTCTATCTCTGATAATTTGCTTAACTGCATTTCACTTATCTCATCTTCAATAGAGTTCTCTTGTTCTTTCATCTGGGATTTGGTTTCTTTGTTTCACCATTCTGGCTACCTCAGTGGGTTTTGAAGCCTGCCAAATTTCCCTGTGGGTTTTGGTGTTCTGTTGTTTGTGGCTCCTTCTACTGGGTTTGGATTAGCCTGGGTGAGCCCACATTAAACATCACTGTCAAGTCTTACTTTCCTGAGTAGATATGCAAGCTCAGGAAAGGTTCAGTTATCCTCCAGATTTTTCCAATGGCTTGTAGTCTCAGTTACCAGTACCTTGGAATCTACTGCTGGTATTCTGCATAAGAGGATTTCCAGAGTGTGGGATAGATGCTAGTTGCTAATGAGCCTCAATTTTCATTTATTTGCCTCACCTAGAAAAGGCTTAATCTCCGAGGGGTAGGGGATGCTGCATTTCCCCACAGCTCTGTGAAGGAGCACACTGGCCACCATCCTTTGTGGCTGCAACTCAGCAAAAACTGTCCACATTTCGGGTGATTATACAGAGTTCCATCCCAGTCTGCCTTCCCTCTGCTGTAGCCCCTGGTGAGTGGCTGTAGCTATGTTAGTGCTCTGTCCCACCTCTCTGTGCTATGAAGAGGGCTTGGTCTTTATTCCCTGAGGGGTCTGTTCACAGATAAATCCTACCAGTGACCATGGTTATATGGTCCTGTTCTGCTTTTCTGTTGCTTTTTCCAAGGATTTGTCTTTATTCTACTTGTAATTTTTGTTTGGTCCTGAAACATCATCTGTGTAGCTTCTATTCACTCTGCCTTTATTTTCATATCCTCTAATCTTATCTTGTGTGCAGCTGGGTCACACGGGATTTTTTGTTTCTCCAGCACCTTGCAGGTCCCACTGGTAACTGAATGGCACAGTACCTTTGGGGACCAGGCTCTATGTCTATGTTATGGGCTGCTGGGTCTCACACGCCTCTCTGGTGCTTCAGCAACCTGCAGGTCCCACAGGTATTTGGATTGCATGGCACAGTTCCTTCTGGGGCTCACAGACCTTTCTGCTGCCCCCAGCACCCTGCAGTTCAGGCTGGTGGGCAGCTGGATTTCACCAGTCTTTTGGGCTGTGGCTTCACACTGCTCTTGTGAGCTACTGGACCGCACCAGCCTCTGGGGAGCCCCAGTTCCTGCCACTGGTTGCTGTGGAGTGCTATTGCCCAGTGGGATTCAAATCCTGCTCAGTTTTGCTGTAGTTTTTGGGATGGGTCTTAGCTGCTGATCTATGCTTCTGTTGCCTAGGGATGAATATCTGCTCCTTAGCCTCTGTTGCTGGGGGTATATCTGGACTCTGATCAGGCTGCTACTAGGGGGGATGGTGCTGCATGGCCTCTAGGACTGACACCTTCAGAGCTCCACTACTGTGCACAGGTCTGTGTTGACACAGAGTGTCCATTGGAAGAATTAACAGGTGTGCTGGTGGGCTCAGATTGCTGGACACTAGCTGCACCCACTGCTGTTTTTTAGGGAAGACCCGGGATCTTCAAAAATGGTGGGACCTCTCCGAGGCACAGGAAGAAGACACCTGAAGGGCAGCTTACCTCAGTAGCCAGCTGCTCCAGTCCACAGCACAGGAACTTTCTGCTCTGGGGCTCAGCACTGCTTGGGTTTGGTCTTCCACCTTAATGTCAACTCACACTCTCTCACACACTGGCTCACTCTCTCACACACTCACCTTCCCTCCAGTCCTGCCTGCCACCATCTTCCCTCTTTTTCTTTTTATTAATCTATATTTTTTTTGTTACAGATGTTTCTCCTTTTCTCTCCACTGGTTCCCCCCAACCCCTCCCTCCCCAAGCTGTCCCCAGCTTTGTTGTCCATGTGCATTGTTTATGCACACATGCATATAAGTTCTCTGCTTTATCTCTCCCCCACTGCCACCTCTTCTGGGGATTGTCAGTCTGTACCCCACTTCCACATCTCTGGGACTACCCATTCCACAGACTGTTATGTTCATTATATTCCACAAATAAGTGATATCATATGATACTTCTCTTTCTCTGTTTGGCTTGTTTTGCTTAGGATAATACTTTCCAGGTCCCTCCATGTCATCTCAAAAGATAAGAGATCTTTCTTTTGTAACGCTGCATAGTACTTCATTGTGTATATGTATCACAGCTTTTTAATCCATTCGTCTACTGATGGACATTGGTGCTGTTTCCAGATCTTACCCATTGTAAATAGTGCTGCTACGAACATGGGGGTACATATATTCTTTCTGATTGGTGCTTCAGGCTTCTTAGGGTATATTCCTAGAAGTGGGATCACTGGGTCAAATGGCAGTTCCATTTTTCATTTTTTGAGGTAACATCACAATGTTTTCCATAGTGGCTGCACCAGTCTGCATTCCCACCAGCAGTGTACTAGAGTCCCCTTTTCTCTACACCCTCGCCAACACTTGTTGTTTGATGATTTGTTGATGGCGGCCATTCTGACAGGTATCACATGATAACCTCATTGTTGTTTTAATATGCATCTCTCAGGTGATGAGTGATGTTGAGCATTTCTTCATATGTCTCTTAGCCACTTGTATGTCCTATTTGGAGAGGTGTCTATTTAGTTCCTCCTTCTTCTTTTTTTTTTTTTTAATTGGCTTCTTTGTCTTCCTTTTGTTGAGTTGTATTAGCACTCTCTATATATATTAAAAATTGACCTCTTATCTGATGTATCATTGGCAATTATGCTATCCCATACTGTGGGTTGCCTTTCCATTTTGATGATTGTTTCTTTTGCTGTGCAGAAGTTTTTGAGTTTGATGTAGTCCCATGTGTTCATTTTCTACATTGTTTCTGTTGCCTTAGGTGATGTATCAGTGAAAATTCTGCTGTGTATGATGTCCCAAATTTTGTTGCCTACATTTTCTTATAGGATTTTTATGGATTCACAAGTCACATTTAAAGCTTTTATCTATTTTTAGTTTATTCTTTTGTATGGTGTAAGTTGATGGTCTGGTTTCATATTTTTGCATGTAGCTGTCCAATTTTCCCAACACCATTTATTAAAGAGGCTTTCTTTACTACACTGTATGCTCTTACCACCTCTGTTGAATATTAATTGAATATAATGTCTTGGGTCCATTTCTGGGATGTCTTTCTGTTCCATTGATCTATCTACCTATTCTCGTGGCACGATCTGGCTGTTTTGATTACAGTGGCTTTGTAGTATAACCTGAAATCTGGTAATGTTTTCCCTCCAAACTTGTTCTTCTTCTTCAAGATTTCTGTGGCTATTCAAGGTCTTTTTTTGGTTCCATATGAACTTTTGAAGTATTTGTTCTAGTTCTATGAGGAATGTTGTTTGTATTTTTATGGGAATTGCATTGAATCAATAGATTGCTTTGGGTAGTATGGACATTTTGATGATGTTAATTCTTCCAATCCATGAACAAGGTATGTGCTTCCACTTTTTCATATCTTCCTCTCTTTCTTTTTTCAATGACCTGTAGTTTTCTGAGAATAGGTCCTATATTTTTTTGGTTAAGTTTATTTCTATGGTCTTAAATTTTTTTGCCAGGATGGTAAATGTGATTTTTTTTTTTTTTTTTAGTGTCTCTTTTTGTGAATTCATCATTGGTATATAAGAATGCCTTCGATTTCTTGACTTCAATTTTGTATCCTGCTACTTTGCTAAATTCACTTATTAAGTTTAGTAAATTTTTGATGGTCTCTTTGGGGTTTTCTAGGTATAGTATCATGTCATCTGTCAATAATGACAGTTTCACTTTCTCCTTTCCAATTTGGATCCTTTTTATTTTTTCCTCCTGTCTGATTGCTGTGGCTAAGGCTTCCATTACTATGTCAAATAAGAGTGGCAAAAGTGGGCATCATTGTCTTGTTCCTGTTCTTAAGGTTAATGCTTTTAATTTTTGCCCATGAAATATGATGTTGGCTGTAGGTCTTTCATATATGTTCTTCATCTAAAAAAATGTCAAGCTTTTTTTATTACTTACAATATTCATCATATTACAGCAATATCTTATAACAGCATAGGCAAAATCATAATAAAAAGATATAAATCAAACTTTAATAAATTTAAAAAAAAAAGGGAAATATATGGATACTCCAAGGAAAAGAGTCATGAATGCTCTGTTCACTTTAAATTTTCTGATAACCCAGGAGGAGGAATTATCTGCAGCACAAAAACACTGGAAAATGAAACCAAAACCACCATTAGTGCCACCAGCTTTTAAAAATTTTTTTTGGTTGTACAATAATTTATTTTTATAATTCCTGTTATTTAAGGAAATGTGCTATATCCCCTATATGTTTTGAAGTAGAACAAGACGGTTGAAAACTACTGATCTAGAAAACAACTCATACTTGAAAACTTACTTTAAAACTTTCTAGAGAATAAAGAAATATCTTGATTAAATATGTACAACTGATCATCCACAATCTAAAAAACAAAGAAACACTTTTTATGTTTATATGAGAATTATACCCTGTCATTTTCTTACTATCTGCTGGAGTCCTGTTTTATAGAACTGGTCACTAAGGCCCTTAATTTAATGCAGTGCCACCAACTTTATATCTAGATGTCTTCACTAACTCTTGGCTCCCAGCATAAGTAATTCATCGGGGTTGAGGATATACTTATATTTCCACAGGTCGTCAGAAGTTGTGGGTTCCTGATAAACGTATTAAATTACAGAATGGCCACTAAAAGAGAAAGAGAAGAAATTGAGGAAACGAGAGAAGGAGTGGAGAAAATGATGATTACTGGAGGGGGCACTGCTTATTATTTTTCTCTACCAGCCAACGTCAGAGTGAATCTGCCAACATGGGGTCAACTTAAGAAGCTGACTCAAGAGGGAGAACAATTGTTAAAGTGTCAAGGAGCTCCAGTTACCCCATCCACATTATTCCTGGCTATGCTTGCAATCGTGCCAATGAAGGTAAACGCTAGTAAAAAAGGAAATTTCAATTAATGGTCATATATCCCTAATCCACCTTTGATGTGAGGCATATCTTGGTTTGATACTAGCATAACTGTACATACTGATGAAACCACCTGGATGCCAGGGCCTTTTGATGTTCGAGGACCTTTGAAACCAGAGGAGGAAATAATAATAATACCTAGCTATACTATAGGAGTCACAGGTCCTCCTATATATATATATAGGGAAGGACAGTCATTTTTTAACTCCTCGTTTAAAAGCATGGTTTTCATTTCAAAGAAATTCTACAAAAAGGGAATCAGGTAGAAAATTGTTCTTATTAGAAGTGCAAAGCTTTAATAGCACCGAAACCAATGACTCTAGGGGACCTCCAGATCTACCTCCATGTAACATTTCTGCCTTTTCTCAAATGTCTGAATGGGTACAATGGACACTGTGCAGAGGAGAATTTAAGCGAGTTTTAGTTAATACTTATGGAAGTGCCATTGATTGGAGCCCTGGACTGGAAAAATGTTTAATGTAACTGATTATAATTATATTTTGACTTTTAACCAGAATTTAACCCACTATATTCAATCATGTGTTTGAATACCTTATCTGATTCTTAAAGGGAAGATTACCTGGAATTCCACTACTGGAAAAATCAGTTGTTATAATTGTTCTTTGTATTCCTGTAACTCTACCATACAGTTACAGGTGAACAAAGTTTTTATTTCCTAAGAGCACAGACAGGGTTGTGGGCTCCTGTCTCCCTTAATAGACCATGGAAAAATAGTCCTGTGACGGGAATGCTTTGAAATGTCGCCAAGAGACTCTTGAAAAAAAGTAAAAGGTTTCTGGGACTTTTAATAGCCGCAATATTAGAACTCATAGCTGAAACAGCTGCAGTGGCTGTGGTGGAAATAGCTCTGCATAATGGAATTCAGACTGCTGAATATGTTCAAGAATGGCATAAATCATCAGAACAACTTTGGGTGGCTCAAAAACAAACTGATAGTGAGATGCAATCTGAAATAGCCGACTTAAATCAAGCTGTAATTTTGTTAGGTGATCAACTACAGAGTTTAAAAAATTGTGTAACTTTAAAATGTGATTGGAGTCAATATTTTTGTATTACTTCTGTACCTTATAATGCTGCAGAATTTCCATGGGAAATAATAAAAAAAAATTATTGAATCATGACAATTTAACTGAACATATAATGGCCTTGCAAACCAAAATTTATAGTACTTTTGAGAAACAGAAACTTATCATAATGGAGATGTGTTGCAGGATATATGGAAGGTTTATCAAATTTAAATTCCATTGAACATATTAAGAGATTATTTGAATCACTATTTGGGATGTTTTTATTAATCATTATTATATGTTGTTTTTGTTTTTGTATTTAGTCTGCCGAAGGCAACAGCAACAACAACAAGTAATGTTGGCCAAAAGTGCTGTTTTTTCTGTTATGCTTCACAAGCTATTGCAAAACAAAAAGGGGGAACTTATGAATTCCTGAGAGTCAGAAAACAACCAAGGACAATCGCCCAGAGTTGACTTGCAAGCGAGTCACACCAGCCAAACAACTGCAAGTGATTCTTGGAACAGAGTCTTGGACTTTCTCCAGGTTCTCAGGGTCATTATGACCCTAATAAAAGAAAACATGTATTGTTATGCCTTGTAGGTATGGGAAATTCCCTAGACAATAATCTTAAGAACACATAGACTACATTTCTTTCTTAAGACATCCTGTTAACATGGTTTTTAACCTTTTTTCTTTTTTATAAATCACAGTTAAGCATTGTTTGAGCCTAGATGTAACCTTGGGTGGTGGGGCACTGGTTTATGTAACCTTACACAATAAAAGCCATGATGTTCAGGAGGAATTTTGCTACATGCCTGAGAGAGCTGTAGTGCTTTTTTCATCTTGAATACATCTTACCTATTGATGCTTTCTTCATGTCTCCGATCATTTTGAATGCAACAGGGAAATTCTACTTTAATGGAATAGACTGATGAAAAATAGGATGGAAAGAAAAGTAAATAGTAAGAATAAACTTTAAAAATAATTATTTGTTAGAGGTGTGAAAATGGCCAAAGCCTGAGGAAGTTCCATCCACTTGTTCCAAGCATAGGACCAGACATGAGAATAAACTGCAGAGCATTTCAACTTGAAAAACAACCTGAAAACACCTGACTAAAAATTCTGCAAGCTGGGAGTATGGAGAAGAGACATGAGAAGAGGTGAAGTGGGTGAGTGAACTTGCACAGCTGCTCAGCATGGCTGGGAAGATGGAGGGACAGCTCCTGCCCACCCCCCCAGGAGTGGGAGAATTCAGCAATACACAGAGATTCCCCAAATGATAGCAACAAAGAAGGGAAGGGGAGTCCACAAAGCATTGGGCAGTGGGAATCGGAGGTGATATGGCCCACCAGGGGGACTCAACACTATTCCAAGCTAAAAGCCAGTGTGTAGTTGTAATGCCATCCTGGAAAGCTCACCCCGATTATAGGAGCCCAAGAGGCCACAAAGCAGAATGGCAGACCTGAGGAGGGGTCTGAGCAGATCACACAGCATTGAATCTGAGGGGCTGGCTATTCACTGAAAGAAATTTGAAAGGGGCTAGCCAGAGTGCCTGGGGAAACAGGCACATTTCTTTCTACCAGGAGTGAAGAGGAGACATCCCTCCCCCATCCATGGAACACCACTGAGCTGGAAATTCACATGCCAGCAGCGGGGCTTGATGGCAGTTGGGGATTGAGATGCCTGGCAGGGTGGGAACCCTGGCAGAAACCCTGCTCAGCAAGAGCCAGCCATGCTAAAAAATGAAAGAGCCAAGCAGGGCATTTCTTTTCTTTCTCTCTTTTTCTTCTATTCTCCACTGCTTGGGTTGGTGACCAGGGGGGTGCCAGCAACCCTGGCAGAGCTGAGACATTGGAAGGAGAGGAAAAGACTGCCTGTCCCTCCTATAAGCTACAGGCACCACCTCCAGTGCAAATCTGTTTAATCCACCCTGAATGGACCTGATACCTCGAAGATCCCAGAACCACAAAGGAAGGGAAACCAGCCCTGAACAAATACATTTAAGTGGCAAGCCCAGATGGTGACCCAGCCTCTGGGCTAGGGAAGCCCCTTCCACAGGACTACCTTGGATATCACCAAGCAGGGCTTCAGCCAGGAGGTCCAGAGCTAGGCAGGAACAGTGATTTACACTAGCCTTCACCAGAGAACTGCCATAGAGGACAAAGACCCTCATTCAAGGGACCAGAGCCAAGAACATTGAAGCAAAATCCAGTGAACTCCATAAATAGCAGATGCAAGGTTTTTTTTTTTTGTTTTGTTTTTTTTTTTTTTTCTTTTTTCTTTTATCTGTTCTTGTAATTGTTTGGGTGTGTGTGTCTTTTTAATTTTTATTTTTAATTCATTTTTCTTTTTTAACTATTAAACTTTTTATTCTATATTTTAATCCATTTAGCATCATTACTTTATAAAATTATTATTTGTAACTATTTTGTACCTGTTGTCTTTTATATTTACCATTCCTAATCTCTGCCTTTTTTTATTAATTAAAAAAAAGATGTTTCTTACAGATGTTTCTCCTTTTTCCCCCACTGATTCCCTCCTCACCCTCCCTCCCTGCCCTGTCCCAAGCTTTGTTGTCCATGTCCGTTGTTCATACACACATGCATATAAGTTCTGTGGTTTATCTCTCACCCACCACCCCCTCTTTTGCGGATTGTCAGTCCGTACCCCACTTCCACATCTCTGGGACGACCCCATTCCTCAGATTGTTGTGTTCATTATATGCCACAGATAAGTGAGATCATATGATACTTGTCTTTCTCTGCTTGGCTTGTTTCACTTAAGATCATACTTTCCAGTTCCTTCCATGTAGTCTCAAAGGATAAGAGATCTTTCTTTCTTACAGGTGTGTATATGTACCACAGCTTTTTTATCCATTTGTCTACTGATGGACATTTGGGCTGTTTCCAGATCTTACCTATTCTAAACAGTGCTGTTGTGAACACGGGGTACATTATTGTTTCTGACTGGTGTTTCAGGCTTTGTAGGGTATATTACAGAAGTGGGATCACTGGGTCAAATGGAAGTTTAATTTTTAATTTTTTGAGGTAACACCATGTTGTTTTGCATAGTGGCTGCACCAGTCTGCATTCCCACCAGCAGTGTACTAGAGTCCCCTTTTCTCCACACCCTCGCCAACACTTGTTGTTTGATGATTGGTTGATGGCGGCCATTCTGACAGGTGTGAGGTGATATCTCATTGTTGTTTTAATTTGCATCTCTCTGATGATTAGCGATGTTGAGAATTTCTTCATATGTCTCTTAGCCATTTGTATGTCCTGTTTGGAGAGGTGTCTATTTAGTTCCTCTACCCATTTTTTAATTGGGTTCTTTGTCTTTTGTTGACTTGTATGAGACTCTATATATATTGAAAATTGACCCCTTATCTGATATATCGTTGACAATGATGCTCTCCCATATAGCGGGTAGCCTTTCCGTTTTGATGATTGTATCTTTCGCTGTGCAGAAGCTTTTTTTTTATCCTCACCCGAGGACATTTTTCCATTTTTTGTTCAGGTAGAGTGGGAGGGAGAGAGAGGAACAGAGAGAGAGAGAGAGAAAAACATTGATGTGAAAGGAACACATCGAGTGGCTGCCACCCGCACAACCGACCAGGGCTGGGGACAAACTACAACTGAGGTACTTGCCCTTAGTGGGAACCAAACCTGGGTCTCTCAGGACCGCAGGCCAACGCTCTAATCCCTGAGCCAAACCGGCCAGGGCAGAAGCTTTTGAGTTTGGTGTAATCCCATGTGTTCATTTTCTCCTTTGTTTCTATTGCCTTAGGTGATTTGTCAGTGAAAATTCTGCTGCGTATGATGTCTGAGATTTTGTTGCCTACAGTTTCTTCCAGGATTTTTATGGATTAATGAGTCACATTTAAGTATTTTATCCATTTTGAGTTTATTTTAGTGTAGGGTGTAAGTTGATGGTCTAGTTTCATTTTTCTGCATGTAGCTGTCCAATTTTCCCAACGCCATTTATTAAAGAGGCTTTCCTTAATCCACTATATGCTCTTGCCACCTTTGTCAAATATTGAGGATATTGCCTTGGGTCCATTTCTGGGTTCTCTGTTCTGTTCCACTAGTCTATATGCCTGTTCTTGTGCCAGTACCAGGCTGTTTTGATTACAGTGGCTTTGTAGTATAACCTGAAATCTGGTAATGTGATTTTTCCAACTTTGTTCTTTTTTTTTTCAAGATTGCTGTGGCTATACGAGGTCTTTTTTGGTTCTATATGAACTTTTGAAAAACTTGTTCTACTTCTGTGAAGTACGCCGTTGGTATTTTGATGGGGATTGCTTTCAATCTAAAGATTGCTATGGGTAATATGGACGTTTTAATGATGTTAATTCATCCCATCCATGAAGAGGGTATTTGCTTCCACGTTTTTATATCTTCCTCTATTTCTTTTTTGAATGACCTGTGGTTTTCTATAAAGAGGTCCTTTACTATTTTGGTTAAGTTTATTCCTAAGTATCTTAAATTTTTTGCCGCAATGGTAAATAGAATGGTTTTCTTAGTTTCTGTTTCTGTGAGTTTATCATTGGTGTATAAGAATGCCATTGATTTATTGATGTTATTTTGTATCCTGCTACGTTTCCAAATTTATTTGTTGAGTCTAGTAAATTTTTTATATAGTCTTTGGGGTTTTCTACATATAGTATCATGTCACGTGCAAATAATGACAGTTTCACTTCTTCCTTTCCAGTTTGGATCCCTATTATTTTTTCTTCCTGTCTGATTGCTGTGGATAAAACTTCCAGTACTATGTTCAATAGAGTGGCGAAAGTGGGCATCCTTGCTTTGTTCCTGTTCCTAAGGGAAATGCTTTCAGTTTTTGCCCATTGAGTATGATGTTGGCTGTAGGTCATTCATATATGGCCTTTATTATGTCTAGATATGATCCCTCTATTCCCACACTGCTGAGCGTTTTTATCAGAAATGGATGGAGGATTTTGTCAAAAGCTTTTTTTGCCACCTATTGATATGATCATGTGGTTTTTATTCTTTATTTTATTATTGTGGTGTATCACATTTATTGATTTGCGAATATTGTACCAGCTTTGCTTCCCTGGGATGAATCCCACATGGTCATGGTGGATAATTATTTTGGTGTATCATTAGATCCGATTTGCTAGTATTTTTTTCATGATTTTGGCGTCTATGTTCATCAGGAATATTGCCCTGCATTTTTCTTTCATTAGAGTGTCTTTTTCTGATTTTGCAATTAAAATAATGCTGGCTTCATAATATGAGTTTGGATGTCTTCCTTCTTGAATTTTTTGAAATAGTTTGAGGAGAATTGGTGTTAGTTCTTCTTTGAGTGTTCGGTAAAACTCCCCATGAAGCCATCCGGGCCTGGGATTTTGTTTACTGGGAGACTCTTGATCACATCTTCAATTTCTTCTGTTGTTATTGGTCTGTTCAAGTTTTCTATCTCTTCCTGGACCAGTTTTGGGAGACTATGTGTATCTAGAAATTTGTCCATTTCGCTTAGATTGTCAAATTTTTTGCCATAAAATTGTTCATAGTAGTTGTTAACGATGTTTTGTATTTCTGTGCCGTCAGTTGTTACTTCTTGTCTCTCATTTCTGATTTTGTGTATTTGGGTTCTCTCTGTTTCTTGGTGAGTCTAGCTAAGGGTTCATCAATCTGATTTATCTTTTCAAAAAACCAACTCTTTGTTTCTTTGCTCCTTTGAATTGTTTTTTTGGACCCTATGTTGTGTATCTCTGCTCTGATATTTACTATTTCCTTCCTTCTACTTGCTCTGGGGTTTTATTTTTGTTTGCTCTCTAGTTCTTTAAGTTCTGAGGTTATGTAGTTTATTAGAAATTTTCCTTATTTTTTAAGGATGGCCTGTAGTGCTATGAACTTCCCTCTCAGAACTGCTTTTGCTACATCCTATAGAATTTGTGTTGTTGTGTCTTAATTTTCATTGGTTTCCAGGAAGATTTTAATATCTTCCTTGATCTCCTCGGTGACCCATTCATTGTTTAATAACATGCTATTTAGCTTCCATGTGTTCAAAAGTATTTGTATGTTCTTATTGCAATTGATTTCTAGTTTCATGCCATTGCGATCTGAGAAGATGCTTGACATGATTTCAGTTTTCTTGAACTTGTAGAGACTTAGTTTGTGCCCTAACATGTTGTCTGTCTTAGAGAATGTCCCATGTGTACTTGAGAAGAATGTGAATTCTATAGTTCTGAGGTGTAATTCTCTGTAGATATCTATTAAATCCATTTGGTCTATTGCTTCATTTAGAGTCTCCGTTTCCTTGCTAATATTTTGTCTAGAGGATTTATCCAGTGATGACAGCAGGGTGTTGAATTCCCCTGCTATGATTGTACTGCTATCAATTTCTCCTTTGAAGTCCTCCAGAAGATTTTTAATATATTTTGGTGCTTCTATATTGGGTGCATATATTTTTATCAAGGTTATATCTTCCTGTGGGATAGATCCTTTCAATATTATGTAGTGGCCATCTTCGTCTCTAGTTATGGCCTTCATTTTGAAATCTATTTTATCAGATATGAGTATTGCCACCGCTGCTTTTTGCTTTCCATTTGCTTGGAAGATTTTTTCCATCCCTTCACTTTGAGGCTATGTGAGTCTTTTGTTGTGAGGTGGGTCTCTTGTAAACAATATATAGATGAGTAATGCTTTCTTTTCCAATCAGTTACTCTGTCTTTTTATGGGAGCATTCAATCCATTTACATTTAAGGTGATTATTGATGTGTACATATCTATTGCCATTTTTGTTTAGTGTGGTTATATATATATATATATATATATTTTTTTTCATTTCTCCTGCTAGTTACAGCTGCCCTTTTAACATTTCTTGTAGTGTTGGTTTGGTGCTAATGTATTCCCTTAGCCTTTTTTTAAATTTTTTTTATGAGAAGCTCTTTATTGGACCTTCTATTTTGAATGATAGCCTTGCTGGGTAGAGTAGTCTTGGATTCAGATTCTTGTTTTTCATGACCTTGATTACTTCATTCCATTCCATTCCGGCTTGTGGTGTTTCTGTTGAGAAGTCAGTCTGGGACCTTATGGGGTTTCCTTTGGAGGTAACCTGTTGCTTCTCTCTTGCTGCTTTTAGGATTCTCTCTTTGTCTTGAATTTTTGGCACTTGGTAATTATGTTTCTTGGTGTGGGCTTGTTTGAGTTCTTCCTCCTTGGGGTTCTCTGTGCTTCTTGAACTTGAATACCTTCTTCATTCACTAAATTGGGGAAGCTTTATGTCACTACTTCTTCAAATATATCCTCTAACCCTTGCTCATTTTCTTCTTTGGGGCCTCCTATGATGTGAATGTTATTACGTTTCCAGTTGTCCCACAGTTCTCTTAAGGTCTTTTCCTGTTTTTTAGTTATTTTTTTCTTTTGATTTTCTGATTGGTTGTTTTTTTCTACCCTATCTTCTAATTCACTGATCCTGTCCTCAGCTTCCTCTACTCTGCTATTTAGACTTTCCAATGCGTTTTTATTTCTGATATGTCATTCTTCATTTTTTTGATGATTTTTTATTTCCAACTGGTTGGTTTTCAACATTTCTATGTCTTTACTCATGGGCACATACTGTTGAGCTTCCTCAAGATCATGGCTCTGAATTCTAGTTCTGTTAACTTGCTTAACTGGAACTCATTTATGTCATCTTCGGTAGCGGTCTCTTGTTCTTTCATTTGGCTTTTGTTTCTGTGTTTCACCATTTTGGCTATCACAGTGGGCTTTGGAGCCTGCCAAATTTTACTTGTGGGTGTTGGTGTTCTGTTGTTTGTGGCTCCCTCTCCTGGGTTTGGATAAGGCAAGGAGACCCACTTTAAACACCACTGTCAACTCTTAACTTTCCTCTACCTGTTTTTTTGCCTGGAGGCTATTGGTAGAGGTCACCTGAAGAACCTAGGTTTCTGAGTTGACTAAAAAACTCCCTCAGGTGCTCAGTGTAAGAGAATTTCCAGAAGGTGGGGCAGATGCTTGTTGTTAATGGGCCTCAATTAGCATTTAAATGGCCACTGATGGAGTTGAATCTCTGAGGGTGGGGCTGCTGCCTCTCCCAGGGCCCTGGGAAGGAGTAAGATGATCACAGTCCTGTGTGTCTGCAATCAGCAAAAGTTCTGAGTACCCTCCAAATCCTGAGTGTCCCCACACAGTTCCAGTCCAGTCTGTCCTCCCTCTGCAGGAGACCAAGGTGAGTGGCTGCTGAAAATTTAGCCTCTGTCCAGGCTCTGCACTGTAGATCTGCCTTGAACTTTAACCTGAGGTCACTGCTCCTTGCTAAGGGAAGCCGAGGCTGTGACAGCTCCTAGCCAAGGGCATTGCACCCAATGAGGTTGTAGGACCCAGCCAAGTGTTTAGCACCCAGGCCAAGTGGCTCAGGACCCAGCCAAGGCAGCCGCAGGTCCAAGCCATGGCCACAGGACCCATCAAGGGTGCAGCTTCCAGCTGAAGCCACTGGTCCCATCCAAGGGCGTAGCACCCAGCTGAGGTTGCAGCAACCAGCCCAGGCAGCTGCGGACTGTGGGCTCCCTGCCCCCACTTGCATCCTCGCAAGCCTACCAGGACTGAGTCAGTGTCCCTGCTTTTGTGGTCTTCCAAGCTGCCTTTCGGTTGCCCATTTCTGACGATTTGTCTTTATTTTTGTTGTAATTCCAGTTTGGTCCTGGGAGATGGTTTGTGTAGCTCCCATTCACTCCCCTGTCATTATGTCCTTTGCCTTCTTTGCTTTCATATTTTTCTTTTTTTTTTTCTTCCCTGTCCTAACGCTTTTGGTCTCATACCATCTAGTATTATTTTTGTGTATATGTGTTTTCTGTTTGTCCTTTAATATTTTTATTTAACCTGGCACTTTTACCATTGCTGATGATATTTTTGTAATGTTCTTTTTGATTTGGTCTTACTTTGCTTTCTCTTATTTACTTTCATATATAAATTTTTTCCTCCCTCTTCTAATTATTTTGGTCTCACTCCTTCTAATATGCTTTGTGTGTGTGTGTATGTGTGTGTTTTAATTTGTTTGTCCATTAATCATTTTTTTTTTATTATCATTATTGATACTGTTCCTTTTATCATTATTGATACTGATTTTTTTTCAGGTTTTTCTAATTTGTCCTGAATTAACCTCGTCTTCTTTAATTTTATTTTTTTCTCCCACTTCTAATTCTTTTGGACTCAGACTTAGTATTCTGTGTGTGTGTGTGTGTGTGTGTGTGTGTGTCTTTTAATTTTTTTTTTTTTGAGGAAGTTTCTTTTATTATTATTGATGTTGATATTTTAGGGGTGTTTATTTTTTGCTGTGGTCTGGTTTTGCTTTGTTTTTCTTGTTTGTTTGTTTGTTTTTCTATCAACACCTGTATAATGGTTGGCATAACAGGGTCAACAGGGTTGGGGCTTAGACTCATAGTAAAAAACCTGAGGACTGATCCCACTCACAAATGGACAACAGTAATCAAGAACCAAATTCAACAGAAGAACCCACATAACCAACACAGTGTAATTTCTAGAGCACCCAGCTCAGGAGTTCAAGGAGATTACTCCACTGGGTCCTATTAGAAGGCCACCACACCAAGACTGGGAGACATAGCAGTTTTATCTAATATACACCAACCAGCCTATGCATCCCAACATCCTCACCTGGCCACGGAGTTCCAGATTCCTAAAATGGAGAGACAAAGAAACAATCCCCAAATGAAAGAAAAGGAAAACCATCACAAAAGAAGCTACATGAAGTGGAGGCAAGCAGTTTGTCACATAAAAAATTCAAAGCAATGGTTTCAAGGGTGCTCAAACAATTTAGTGAGAATTACAAGTAACAATGAGAACTACACTAGCATAAAAAAAAAAAAAAAAAAAAAAAAAAAAAAAAAAAAAAAAAAAAAAACAGGTAGAAGCTATGAATAAAAATCAAGTGGAAATGCAGAATGACATAGCTGATACAAAAAATTCCTTGGAAGGATTTGATAATAGATTAGAGGAAGCTGAAAAACAAATCAATGAGCTAGAAGAAAAGATGGAAAAAACCCCACTCAATTAGAGAAACAAATGGGAACAAAAAAGCAAGAGGAGAGTTTAAGGGAGTTTTGGAACACCAGGAAATGAAAAAAAAATTTACATCAGAACGTTACTGGAAGGAGAAGAATTAGTCAAAAAAAAAAAAAGTAGAGAACCTGTTTGAGAAATAATTATAGAAAAACTTCCATAATCTGATGAAGAAAAAAGTTATACAAGTCCAGGAAACAGAAAGTCCCAGTCAAGATAAACCCAAAAAGACCCACACCTAACATATTATAATTAAAATGGCAAATGTTAAAGGCAAAGAAAGAGTCTTAAAGACATCAAGAGACAGTCAGAAAGTTACCTGTAAGGCATCTCCCATTAGACTGATGGTTAACTTCTCAATAGAAACACTGGAGACCATCAGGGAGTGACATGAAGTACACAAAGTAATGCAAAGCAAGTGCCTGAGTCAAAGACTATTCTATCCATCAAGGCTATAATTCAAAATTGACAGTAAAAGAAAAAGATTCACAGACACACACAAAAATAAGCTTAAAGGAATTTACTACCACCAAACTAGGACTGAAAACATGCTAAAGGGACTGTTGCAAGAAGAAGAAGAAATAGGGAGAGAGAGGAACAAAGATATCAAGAATAAAAATGGCAAGAAATAAGTACCTATCAATAACTTTACATTTAAATGGATTAAATGTTCCAATCAAAAGATATAGGATAGCTGAATGGATAAGAAAATGTGAGCCATATATATGCTGTCTACAAGAGACCCACTTCAGAACAAAGTTTCACACAGCATTAAAGTGAAAGGATAAAATATAATTTTCCATGCAAATGGAAACAAAACAAAAAATCTGGTGTAGCAATACTATTTCTGAATAATTCAACTTCAAAATGAAGGCCACACGAGACAAGAAAGGGGACTATACAATATTAAAATGATTGGTCCACCCTGGAACTCTGTAGCCTGCTAAACTCTCCGCTGGAGCTGCACAGACTCACGGGGCCCCAGGGAACTCAGCAAGACCAGGGAACTCGGCGGGAAGTTACTCCTACCGCCTCCCTTCTCACCCTGCATGGGCCCTGGGAACTCTGTAGCCTGCTAAGCTCTTGGCTGAGGTCCACAGACTCATGGGCACCAGGGGACTTGGCAGGACCAGGGAACTCGGCGGGAAGTTACTTCTACCGCCTCTCTTGCCACCCTGCATGTGCCCTGGGAACGCTGTAGCCTGCTAAGCTCTCAGCTGGAGCCGCACAGACTCCTGGAGACCAGGGGACTGGCAGGATCTGCTACCAAGGCTTAGTCCTGTGAATTCTGCGTGCTAAGCCCTCGGCTGGCGTTGCGCAGACTTGCGTGGACCAGGGGACTGTGATAGACGCTACTTGCCACCTCTGCAGTGTCCCGCTACCGCGGCTCAGTCCTGGGGCTTCTGCTGAGTGCAACCCCCTCAGCTGGTGCCACAGCCACAGCCGCCCTTGGCTGGAAGCAGCACACTCGGGTTAAAAGACCCAGGTGGCTACAGGACGCAGAGTCCGGACAGAGGCTAAATTGGTAGCAGCCACTCACCTTGGGCTCCAGCGGAGGGAAGGCAGACTGGACTGGAACTGTGTGGGGACACTCGGGTTTTGGAGGGTGCTAAGAGCTTTCACCGAGTGCAGCCATGCAGGACAGTGGTCATTTTTAATTTTTCTCAGGGCCCTGGGAGAGGGCGGTGGCACCTCCCTCAGAGATTGAGGGAGGTGCCTCAATGGCCACACCTGGTGGCCATTGAAATGCTAATTGAGGGCCATTAACAACAAACACCTGCCTCACTCTCAGGAAATCCTCATACACTGAGCACCTGAGGGAGTTTTCCAGGCAACTCAGAAACCAAAGGTCTGCAGGTGACCTCTACTAATAGCCTCCAGGCAAAAAAAAGAAAAAAAAGCTAGAGGATAACTACCATTCCCTGGGCGTGGAACACTAACCAGAAAAGCTAAGACTCGACGGTGGTGTTTAAAGTGGGTCCTCCCTGGCACATCCAAACCCAGGAGAGGGAGCCACAAACAGCAGAACACCAACACCCACTGGGAAAACTTGGCAGACTCCAAAACACACTGTGATAGCCAAAATGGTGAGAAACAGAAACAAAAGCCAAATGAAAGAACAAGAGACCTCTACAGAAGATGAAATAAATGAGGTGCAGTTAGGCAAGTTAATGGAACTAGAATTTAGAGCCCTGATGTTGCAGAAGCTCAACAGCATGTGTAAGGATATGAGCAACATCAGTAAAGACATAGAAATGTTGAAAATAAACCAGCTGGAAATGAAAAACCAACAGGAAGAAATGAAGAATGACATATCAGAAATGAAAAACACACTGGAAGATTTAAAAAGCAGA